>NC_090946.1:48296585-48605720 GCF_040807025.1 Struthio camelus
TCAAATGGATATTTAGGTATTTTTTTGTTCAAACAAAGGATCTACCGTTTCTTCAAAAAAAGATGATCTACCTAGAATCTCAGGTACCTCAGAATTACACGATGATACACATGCTCTAAGGAACAGTAAATGTAAATTGATTTAGACAAGGGAATTTAATCTATATTTTCCATCACTTGGGAACATATTTTCTAAAAAAATTGTATTGTTTGGAACTACACAATGCATACCGCTTGGAGGTGTTCTATATCATATACATTAAAGGTTCACTGATCCTGAAAAGACTCTTTGTAACTTCCTTCAACCAAGACAGTTTCCTCCTCCTTCCCTAGAATAATTAATAATTTTCGCTAACTTTCCAAGTCATTGAACATGTTACTGATTTCTGGTTATAGAAATCTAACACACTTCCTTTGTCAATAAGTCAATTATCTTATTAAAGAAAGGTATCAACTTACTTTGAATCTCTGACTTTAGGGGGAGGTTTTGGGGTAAACGGGATAAACAGCAACCTGAGGCAATAAATTCAGGGAGGAAGTTAAGGTTTCCTTCTGAGAAGGAAGAGATGTGGACAAAAAACTTGTTAAATGCAGAGAAAATTATGTTAGGTCTTCCAATGTCCCAGTTGCACGGCTAATGGACAAACTGGGCGCTAATTTTTGTCTTCCTCTTTTACGAATCTAGTCCCTCATTTCCTTAGTACCACCCAAGATATATAAATTTGTTGCTGCATTCAACTCAAATGAATATTTTCCATTTCAGCAACAACAATAAAATATTATTTGCAGTGAGCCAATTATAAGCCCGATTTTACACACATAAGTTAACCATCAGATATTTAAACATGTAACTAAAATACTAATAATAATTTAGCAAAAATGTAATAACACAGGAGAAACTAAACGTTCTGTTTTCTGTATTTGGCATCTGCTAATAGGTAACTGAGCCTGATTCTGATCATCAAAATTATGGAATGAGATTGGTTTAAGGAGTTAGACTTGATTTATCCACAGTAGCGAAAAAAAACACAGGCTCTTTCTGTTATAATACCAGAAATCTGATATATTCTAAAATGGAGAAGACACTGAAGAATCAGAAAAAAACTTAATTCTAAAGGAAAACTACAGGTTCATAATGTTCTTTAAGTCATACTTAGTCATCCCACTTAAAAGTAAAACTTGGATATATGCCATGGAATTCAAAATTTGATGAAGTTGCAAAAGTAGTAAAGATTACTGCAGCAATGGCACTGAGCATTTCTACCATAACCAATGGTGCTAATGCAAATGGAAGGTATCTCCTTTTCATTCCCACAGATATCTCTACAAGACTTGCATCTTCTACAGAAAACTCTGTTGAGTAGGCACTGTAGAGAAAGGCATAACACCCAATTTACATCGGTTTAACATAATATACAAAAGAATAAGCTATAAATATATTCCACTGAGTTGTATTAAAGAACTATAGTACTGTAGAAGAAGATTAATGAACCTTTATCTTCTGTTAATATGGTTTACTACTAAAATGTTACTTTATTTTGATATTAAAATAAATATATTATTATAATCAGATATAGGTGACTGTTTTTATTACCACAACCACAGTCACTTCATAACCTTAAAATGATTGTGAATTATATGCAAGATGCTGCTTCTTTTTTTAAGCGCAATGAAAGTCAAATTGTTTCCCTCCTTTTGTTTAAGCTTTATTATCTTGCAAGTTCTATGTACTTCCTTGAATAGGTTGAGGGAAACATGGCTAAAATAATGTGGGAGAAAATCAAAAGTCTACAACAAGGCACTTCAAGACCTGCTTTGTTTTTGTATCTCTGGTTTTAAATGGAATATGTTAGAACATCAGAATTACTGGCTCGTGCGCTTCAGCTCCTAGTAGAATACTACCGTTAACGTGTTCTTAACCGCTTTCCTTGCTTCAGATCCCAGAGAACGATTGACAATGAAGCACACAGCAATATGGAAATCTTAATGAGGAAACATTAAGCAAGGCCCTAAGAACTCAAAAAGTAAAATAAAATTTATTCCAAATCTTCACACATTTCAAAATCAGAGAAGAGAACAACTGTTAACCAAGCACAAAGTTACAATATCAAGCCAACATAAAATTAGTACATAAAACATACAATGTAAAATTATTAGGATCTAGAAGATTACTTGGAGCAATCTAGATAAGGGGCACATTAACATAGATAAGTAGCTAAAAATAGTTGTTTATATTTTTCCAATCTTTAAGGTTTGACAGAAGTTCCCAATGCTGTAATTATCTTCTTGCCATGACAAGTCATATCTTGACAGCTATAAAACTCCTAGGATCATGATTGTCAATGATTTATTGCCTCAATGGCTTTATCCTCCGAGTTCTAGTTTGTTTTTAAAAATACATTTTATTAATTCATCCTTAACCCTAGTTTTAATTCCTGGCATTCCTTTCCTAAAATAAAAGTACGTTTGTAAGTAGATATAAATGCATGCTTAGAGGAAAGGAAGAATTCTTTGCAGAAAACAGTTCCTTCCAGATGCCTTGGCTACAAATATTCACAACATAATGTCAGACCAGATGTTCGAAACTGGAGACTTTTAGCCTTATCAATGTATATGCATGTATATACCGTGCTACCCCCCACACCCCAGCCCTTTGTGCATATAAAAGGACGGGGATATCTCAGGCCACCAGTTTCTTTCGCCCTCTGAATCCCGAACGCCCAGGGCCGGCAGGTAAGCATTCTAAAGCAGAAGAAAGAGTGCATACATGGACTAAATATCTCAAAGACTCTCTAGCTACTGTCAAGTAATTTTCCATAGCCCTTTGATTTTGTCCATATGCACATTTACACTAAGCATAACCCTAAGGAGGAGCTCCAGCCTGAAGGGATTATCTGGAAGTGAAACTCAGCATTTCTAGAAAAACAGATACTGTAGAATCACTCAACCAAAGCAGTTCCTCTGCTGGAATCATCAGCAATAACACTACTCTAACCAAAGCCTGGAAATAGCTCCCTATCCTATTGTGTGGAATTGATATGCTCTCTAGTAGCATAACCTGGGATCCTGGAAAGTATACCACAACTCCAACTAGTGTCTCTGTCTTAGGTAGTTTGAAGCAGATCTTCATGCTGTCTCTTACAGTTGGCTTATAAGGGTTGGAATCATCCCCTCCCCACCAACAAAGATAATAACTTCCAATAAAAGCTATTTTCATCTGAAAATGAAGGAAAAAAAAACCTATTAATAATAGACCTAAATGGCTGGCAAATGATGAAGGTTTGCATTGAGTTCAGATTCTATGCCTACAGGATCTATAACTCTTTGATCTAAATGCTCTCAATCCCCTCAGAAGTCTGAGGGGATATGAGACTATCAAATGTTCTTAACACAGGCAAAGATTGAGATCAAAGAAGATAGTCTTTGGAGAATCAAAGCTTTTTTTTTTTTTTTTTTTTTTTAAAAGAAAAGATTATGTAAACGTTATTTTGAATCTCATGCAGATCTCATTTGGAGTGCCTTACGTCATCCACAAAAACGGTGACAGCTCCTGTAAGAAATGCAGCTGCTAAGCAAGTATTATTATACGCACTAGCCTTGATAACAGCATTCAAAAAGAAGTAAGAGAATCTAACACTGTCTTGTTTATGTAGTGTATTAAAAAGTGTTATCCTTCTGCACTTCAATCTGATGATTCCTGATGAGTTAGAGGAAAGTCCAGCTTGCGTTTCTTGTGACCCAAAGCTCCTGTGTAAAATACACAAACTTTTCTATTCTGAAGACCAAATATCATTTGCCCTTAGGCTTTAGAAGTGAAAGCTTTCTGATTCATGAGAACAGAATTCACAGAAACTCTGAAGAAGAAATGACATTTCCCAGATACTGAGTAGGTCCTACTACCACTAAAGAGAAAACGTAGCTGGTGTATGACTCACTGGGGAATAAAAACTCTATTTTCCACGCGGCACATGAGATTATTATATGCGTCAATGTATTTACATCCTAGTACATGGCTTAAAAGACCATGTTGTTTTCATGGCAGGATACACCTTTTCTGGTGTTTTACAGAACAGATAGATCACATCAGTGTTCCAGGCTATGAAACAGCTTTGCTGTCTTATCTTGCACAACTCTTGATGGAATAAGTCTGAAATGAAGTTAATGGTTCCTGGTCTGCCAAAAGGCCTGTTGCCAAACTGAGCAAACTGGAAATGGAAGAGAAGCACTCCCTACTGGAAGACCATCCTGAAGCCATTTGCACCCTGCGTGACATTTGGATGATGTTACAGAACTTAATGGCAAAAAGGCAAAAAACAATCTTGATTCACAAAGACAAGGAGCAATGTCAGCAAAAGTTCATGTTCTAAGGGAAAACCTGGAAGAGTTAGGCTTATTACCTTATTCCTCACTATTAAGGGAACAATAGGAAACTACTAATATTCTACATCTGATTTCTAAAATCCTGGCTCCTCATAACTGGGTATAGCAAGGAAAGAATTAGACATGGAGATTCATACTATATATCGAGCTCACCTGGGGCAACACAAAGGTGTGAAAGTCAGGTGAGCTGCTCAAAGAGGCTCAATAAAATGCTTATGCAGATGACAGAGCAATTGGACGCACTGAACCATCTTACCTAGTTATACCATGTATCTCTCTCTTGTGTTAAGGAATAGAACATGAGCATGCATACAGGAATGCAGCTCAGAATAAGAAGTCTCTGATTTTAAGTATTTTGTGTGTGTGTGTACATACACTAATAAGAGGTAACAGTGCTAAGGAATATGCACTTTCATTTGCTCCTAGTCCTTCCCTGCCTGCAAAATCAGCCACAGTAAATAATTTATTCAAGAAAGAAGAGCTAAAAGGGCAATATAGCTTCAAAATCAGCATGAAATACTGTAGAGATGAAATATTAATGACAAATTGCTACTCAGCTGAAGCAGACAGAACTTGAGATAACTTCAGGATGCAGGATATTCCTGACTGCCACTTACACAGAGGCTCTGTTTTGTTTCCAGGCAGCAAAGAGGCTGAAACAACTCTTACAACAGACCTTAGCAGGAAGATAACTGTAATTTTTATTTTAGTTAAAAACAGTGCATCTCCGAGGCACCAGTAAGATATGTAATAATCTATTTTCAGCTTGCTATCATGGCTTGAGCCATCACTAGAACAGCTGAATGCAATCAGGTATTTAATTAGTATAACATGTATTATTCCTTAAATCAACAAAACTAGTTACTCAGTTAAATAATATTCTCCGTTCTTCTTTCATTATAATGAAATGTACAACTGTTATATATGACATCCAAGCATGCAGAAACATGCTTGGTTCCTCTGAAAATTCAGCATTTCAGAGAAAGTGATTCATATACAGTATAGCACATATGATATAAGCTCTGGCAGCATTTACAAGTTAAAATTGATTGACTGTGGTCAATAATCACAGAATCACAGAATCATTTAGGTTGGAAGGGACCTCTGGAGATCATCTAGTCCAACCCCCCTGATCAAGCAGGGACCTCTAGAGCATATTGCCCAGGGTCACATCCAGACGGGTTTTGAATATCTCCAGCGAAGGAGACTCCACCACCTCTCTGGGCAACCTGTGCCGGTGCTCTGTCACCCTCACAGTGAAGAAGTTTTTTCTCAGGTTTAGGTGGAACTTCCTGTGGTTCAGTTTGTGCCCGTTGCCTCTTGTCCTGTCACTGGGCACCACGGAGAAGAGACTGGCCCCATCCTCTCGACACTCCCCCTTCAGATACTGGTACACATGGATAAGATCGCCTCTCAGTCTTCTCTTCTCCAGGCTAAACAGGCCCAGCTCTTGCAGCCTTTCTTCATAGGAAAGATGCTCCTGTCCCCTCATCATCTTCGTAGCCCTCCACTGGACTCTCCAGTAGTGCCATGTCTCTCTTGTACTGGGGAGCCCAGAACTGGACACAGTACTCCAGGGGAGGCCTCCCCAGGGCTGAGGAGAGGGGCAGGATCACCTCCCTCCACCTGCTGGCAACACTCTGCCTCATGCACCCCAGGAGACCATTGGCCTTCTTGGCCACCAGGGCACACTGCTGGCTTATGGTTAACTTGTTGTCCACCAGCACTCCCAGGTCCTTCTCGGCAGAGCTGCTGTCCAACTGGTCAGCCCCCAGCCTGTACTGGGGCATGGGGTTATTCTTCCCTAGGTGCAGGACCCTGCACTTGCCTTTGTTGAACTTCAGGAGGTTCCTCTCCGCCCAGCTCTCCAGCCTGTCCAGGTTCCTCTGAATGGGAGCACAGCCCCCTGGTGTATCAGCCACTCCTCCTAGTCTAGTATCATCAGCAAACTTGCTGAAGGTGCACTCTGTCCCTTCCTCCAGGTCATTGATGAATATATTGAAGAAGACTGGACCCAGGACTGACCCCTGGCGGACAGCGCTAGCTACAGGCCTCCAACTTGACTCTGCGCCATTCACCACAATAATGATTTTCTTTTTTGTTTAAGGTGCTGAATAAGAATTAATTTCCTCTGTATAAAGATATGCAATAAGACATGTTACAACCTTTAAGTGCTCAAATATTTGTTGGACAATGCTTCTGAAGTTAGTCATGGCAGTAAGAAGAAAGCTTCCTGAAACAAATCCTTTGTCTGCTTTTCTGCTTGTTTTATGATATTTGGCATGGTAAAGTAAGAAAAAGAGAGATATGAAGGAAGGCAAGCATTTTAGAGAAGTTGCTTTAATGAAGTAGCATTTGATTCAACTATGGACACAAATAAACCTAATCACATGGATAATTATACAGGCTATTGTCACTGTGGTTAAATATGTTGTTATGTGTTAAAACTAAGATCTGCACTTATGAATATACTGTATTATTTAAAAATACACTAATTATAATGAATATTATGGAAGATTAAGTAATTCATGGTAAGTTTATCCATCACTCCTACTTGCATAAAATAACTGTCTGCATTACAGCTATTTTTGTTAAAAGAATTTTAATTCAAGAGTAACAACTTTCATTAAAGATTTCAAGCTTTGCACAGCCTTCTCTTGCACTATACAAAAGGATATATTTTATATATATATATATATATATATATATATATATATATCACTTGATAAAGGATCCTTAGTAGAGTTCAGAACCCTGATGAGAAATTAGAACAAGAGCAGCTCTGATAAATACATCTACATATTTAGTATAGAATTAGATAGTTTTTGATTTTAAGAATGACCTGCACACTTACACTGATTTACAAGATTACTAGACAAAGCTAGGTCCCACTTTTCCTGTTTGTTCCTGCAGCTGTCTGCCTGTAACAACAATTAGCTCCTGTGATGGTAAAATATGGAGGCTAGACATGTCAGGTGAGTCACCAAATCCTATTAGCAAGTCTAAATATTTGCAGAGTCTAAAAAGCTTCATGAGAAAGTGGACTAAGCTTTTTTCCCTTGAATACTCAGTTATGTCTAGAGTGAAAGTGATGGATTTCCTTCTCCCACTCTTCTCCTGTCAGGAAGAAGCATCCCAGTAACAGCTTCCATAAATGGGCATTTACAACCAGTCTTTCCATGACTTCTCTATGGTCACTGCAGCCAAAGCAGAGGCCTGCAGCACCTGTAAGTGCATTAATCTGGACATAATTAACAGTACTTTGCCTTGAATCCAAATAGAACTATGTTAAAATAGTGTTAAAAAATGTGCAGTTATTTAGTAACACTGATGACAGATAAGCACAATGTATATGCTATTTTACATTAGCATGTGAACAATGTAACCACCAAAGGAGCAAACAAATGCTTGTGAAGTGGCACTTATGAGGCATGGGAAGACATATAAACAGTGTCCAAACAGAATTTGCAAGACAGAAATACAAAAATATATAAATTAATAAAGAAAACAACAGGCACAAGGGACTGGCAATAGGCAGGACATCCTGCCAAACACACCAGAAGGGCGACGGGCAAAACCAAAATCAATATAAGTAGTAACAGGAGCAAATGAAATCCTCCTTTGGGAGGTAGGGAAGAGTATTAAAAAGCATAGAAACACAAACCATAACAGAAAAAATAAGGAAGGAAGAAGAAGAGAAGCCCGCTTCTGTTCTGACATCCCTTGTCAAAGACCTTTCACGCCTGATCACCTTAACTTCCCCAACTAAGACTATCAAAGACCTTAGCCGCTAGTGCTACATTTATGGCATAAGCTCTGTGATACTGTAGGCTAATAATTAATTTAGAATTATTGACTAAAAATTTCATGTATGTAGTGAATATGTATTGACAATGATTAATAATGTGTAAAAATTAACCATTAGCACAGAGTGTGTTAATGAAAGAATTTAGTAGAGTTTAATTTTAAAATTTAAGCTGCTATTTAAAATTGGCCTGATTTATTACTTTCCTAAACATTCCCATTGCAGTGATCTCTCATTCCCTAACTGAAACATACTTACACATGTACACTTTATATAGCATAAATAAAACACCACGGTTTAACCAAGTTAAATGGATGGTAAGTAACTGTAAACTGTCTCATCTGAGCAGGGGCCAATCATCAATAACCAGAAAAAGACATGATGTGACCAAGAGAAACACGTTTTCCTTTAATATCCACTAATCTTAACTCTTAGTTATACTTCATGCTGAACCTCATTTTCATGGAAGATTCTATTTAAATTCTTTTTTTTTTGCCCTCCTCAAAGCTGTAAACAGGTATATCAGCTCATTTATGTTCGGAACTTGAAAAATGAACTTAAACATGTGATAATTGTTTTCTAGAGGTGCATACAGGGAAATTTTTCTTACTGTTAGTACTTACTGCTGCATGCAGTTCTTTTCCCCTCTCAAAATTTTTGGTACTTCTTTGTGCTGTTCTGATTTGCCCCCCACAGTGCTCCTTCTATTTAGTGTCCTTCCTCACACTCTTATTTGCCTCTTGCTTCACAATATCTCTTTTCCTGTTCTCTGTAATCCTACATTTGGTGAAGTGGCATTATCTGTTTGATCTCTCAAGTACAAGCCCATAGCACTTCAAGGACAAACATGAATAAGCTTCTCTTCTGCCAGCCTATAGACAGAACTGAAGACAACAGAGAGGAGGAGCACAGGCAGTATGACTCCAGAACTGACTCCACATTCATGGAATGAGATTGTGATAGTACTCATCTTATGCCATTCTGCAGTTCTTTATACCGTGCTTTCAGAGTCACGTGCCTTCAGAGTTTGATGCCTGAGTTCAGCTTTTTCCTGAATCTGTGTGTTAGCATCCCTCAAAAAAATGTCATTCTAAGGTAAAGTAAATGACTAAGTTACAAAGTCAAAAAAGGTATTTAAATAGTCTATTGTAGAAGGGTACTGCTTGGCATCTGCTGATCTTCAGTTTAAACTGTGTGGAATAATGAAATAACTGCTGTTAAAGTCACTCACATACTAGTTGTCATTTTTGTACATTGGTAGTACTGCAAACTTTCACAGCTGTTCTATTGCATGTATGAGGTACTTGTGGCAAAAGGAGCTGCTTAACCTCATTTTAATCAATAAAACACTATCAGCACAGTGACGCAGCATGGAAAGAGCTCTGCTTGAGGATCTGATTGTACTGGAACGCGTGCAGTTCAGTTCTGCTACTCAGGCAAAGATTGACAGCATCTATGGCTGGAGTAAATCTTTCTTTTGTCTCATTTATCTGCTCAGTCATTCCACTGATTGGCACCAAAATAGTGATAAAAATAGGTATGTTCTTTTTCAAAGACATATTTAAATTCAGTCAAGTAAAGTGACTACAAAGAAAAAGGGTACTAGCCGAAAACTGAGTTCTTTGAGAAGTGCTATCTTTATGTTCACTTCCAGATATAACAGCTAGAGTTTAAGGTAAGGATTTTTTTTTAAAGGAATTTTTTAAGGACTCGCTTATGCTACTTCTGCACACAGACAGTTTCTCTTGCTTATGCTACTTCTGCACACAGACAGTTTCTCTCAAACCTTCAACCTTAAATTTCTAGTCAGACTACAAGTTATAAAGGAAGTAAGAAAAGTAAGAGGAATTAAGAAATTGTATTTGGCAAAAAAACAAACAAACAGCCCCTTTCTTTTCTATCAAGTAATTGTCCATACGCATGTTCACATTGCCCACATAGTACCTTCCACTCCACATGGAGTACATTGAAAAGGACTTACTTAGAGTACATCATCTCTGGGTCACAGACTCTGGTTCTTATGGGGGATTTCAATCCTTCTGACATCTGCTAGAAGGGCATCTCAGCGGGACATAAGCGATCAAGAAGATTTCTGGATGGTATCAGAGACAACTTCCTGATGCTGGATTGTCCTATCAGAGGTGAGGCATAGCTGCATCTGTTATTCACTAACAAGGAAGAACGGTTTGGGGTTGTGACTGATGGCAGCCATGGCTACAGTGACCATGAAATAGTGGGGTTCCACATCCTGAGGGGTATGAGGAAGAAGAGTAGCACAGACCCTGGACTTCAGCAGACTTCAGCTTGTTCGGTGAAACTAGTAGGTGGGTCCCATGGGAGGCAGCTCTGAAGGGTAAATGAGAGCTGGAAAGCTGGCAGGTCTTCAAGGGCTACCTCCTCCAAGCGTGCGAACGGTCCATATTCAGGAAAACAAGTGGATGTATCAAGAGGTGAGTTTGAAAACTGCTGACAGAGCTCCAATACAAAAGGGCAGTATACAGCAGATGGAAATAGGGATACGCTAAACAGACGCATTTAGAAGCATTGCCAGGCATGTAGGATGCTATTAGAAAGCCAAAGCTCACCTAGAATTGACAGTTGCAAGGGACAATAAGGAAAAAATAGATTCTCATGCTACATTGGTTGTAAAAAGCTGAACAAAGACGACACCGCTGCTGAATGGAGTAGGCAATTTAGTGACAGTGTGCACAGATAAGACTGATGTATTCAGTGCGTTCTTTGGCTGAGTCTTCATCAACAAGGCCTCCCATGCTCCTGTGCTTACAGCTAGGATTCAAGAACTAAAAGCTGTGGATGAGGATTACTTGAGAGATCTGGACCGGTACAAATCAATGGGACCAAACGGCTGCATCAGAGGGTGCTGAAAGAGCTGACAGAGCAGTGAACTTATTTGTCACTTTTTGGACTACATCTAGAATATTGCATTAGGTTTTCAGGTCTCACAATACAGGGAAGATGCTGAAGCAAGTTCAATGGAGGGCCACCAAGACGGTTGGGAGCTGGAGCACTTGCTCCGTGAGGGAGCTGAGCTTGTCCAGCCTGGAGGAGAGATGATTTGGGGGGAGGTCCTAAGAGCAGCCTGCCAGTGCCTGTGAGGAGGGTCACTGAAAAGCTGGAACTGGCTCCTCACACTGGTGCATGGTGGGAGGAGAAAAGACAACAGACATAAATTGAAGCAAAAGAGATCTTGACTTTAAAATAGACATAAAAACTTTTTCACCATGAGGCCAGTTAGGCAGTGCAACAGGCTGCCCAGGTAGTTGTGTCATCACCATTCTTGGAAGTTTTCAAGACGTGACTGGATGGAGCCCTGAGTTATCTGGCCTGCTCTCAGAGCTGACTCTACTTTGAAGAGGATGTTGGTCCAGTGACTAAGACCCCTTCCAATTAGAATTATTCTACGATTTCACAGTTTTCAGATAACAGATTGAAGGAATCTCTCTGCCATGGTCCACACTGTCTCTAAAAGTTTTGTTGACAGTAGAGTGTTTGACAGATTTGTGGACAGAGCTTAAAGTCTCTGTGCTCCGTGTCTAAAATTAAAAATGTTTCTGACTAAGGAAGCTTTCTGAACACGTCTGCTAGGGACAAGGACAAAAGCAAGAGGTAGTACTTCTAACAGATATCTTACCTTACACAGATTAAAGTTATGCCAACTCAGTCTTATTCTGTCTAGACAAACCACAATTTTTTTTTCTGTATTTCTACTGGACCGTATGATAAACAAATATAAATTGTAAAAAACAATAAAAACAATAAAAAAGAAGGAAATGTATCATGTTCAGAAGTTGAAAGAATCAAGTCTAACCAACCCCTATGGTACCTTGTAACACCCAATGTCAGGTCTTTTTAAGAAGAAAGCTTATCAACCCATTTGCTTGATGCCAACTACTGCCACAGGGCATTACATATCTGAAAACAGAGTACTGGAATGTGCAAACACCTCTCTGTTGCACCTTGACAATCTACACTGAGAATAAGGATTCACAGGCACCCGTGCTAAAAAACAGCACGGAAGTCTTCCTCTACGCTATGGCATGCATCAAAGCCCAGCTGGCTGGGAACTTGACTCCGAACAGTTTGGATGAGACGACAAGCATATGCTCAAGTCCATACCTAAAAGGCTTTACAGACATATCATGAAGTTCATTGTCTTGATTTTGCTACCTTTCTCTTAATAAAGGCCATGTATTGGTTCATACTGTTCCACACCACTAAACTAACACACTTAATTCTAGTTACTGATACTGCTTCAAAAGTTACTCACAGTAATCTGGTATGGCTGCTAAACAGTGCTGGACAGAAGGACTGTTTTTAGTGATGTAATATGGATTCTTTCACGTATATAATTGCTAGTTTTGTGGATGAGATTGTCTCTTATCGCATTAGTTTCAAAATATATATGTGCAGACCTTTCAAGCATTTGAGTTAACTATTTCCATTTCCTACAAAGGATATGTCATAGCTTAATACTACTCAGCAAACCCACAGGGATAGCCCACTCCTCCTCCTCTATAATATTCTGCTGCAGAAAGGAACATTAAATAATTTTTCTGTTAAATGGTGTCAGTTCTTCTCATATATATTATAAGCAACCTGAAAGGTCACTGAAAAGGGCAATAAGATTTATCAGCTATAGAGAAGAGTTTTCAGACAAACTAATCATATCTAAACAGTATTTTGCTCTAGCATTGGATTTTAGAGGCCCATGTTTAAGATTTAAAGAAGCAAAGAGCAGAATAAAAAATCTGCAATATTAAATGCTGGAAAATTCTTTCACCTCAAGCTATGTATGAATACAGATTTTGTACTCATGGAAGAAGAGAGATTTTCTGCTTAAGCAGTCAAACATCTTGAATATTTCTTTCAGTACAGAAAGAATATATTATGGATATATCAACATATATATATCTGATGCTTGAGATACATCAGAGCAAGTTTTTTTTTAGTTAATTTATGAATTCATCATCATCTGGTAAAATTATTTATTCTGCATTATCTAATACAATTATTTAAGGCCTAGTTATATGCAATATCTTCACATATAACATGTGTGGAAAATTCACTGACCTCAATAAGACTATGCATATGTAAATGCCACAGAAACAGATCTATGGTTGCTCATATTTTATCCAAGACAATCCACTCAAATACCAAATCTACTAAAATTCTCCTAATATTATTATCCTCTCCTTAGTCACTTAGTACTACTTATTTAGATATCTAAACAACTACATTTAGTTTTGCACTCAAAATCCCCTCATTTCTATAGCTGAAAACTAGTAACTGTGCATGAAATTACATGTAAGGGCAAAGATTAAAAAACAGCCCCAAAAAACATATTTAGCACAAACAAAATACATTTGACCAAAAAAATCCCGTAATTCTACTAAAATCAGCAATTATAATAAGACAATATTATAATTATGTACTTTAATATATTACTTAATACAAAAATACATAAAAGTGAAAGAACTCAAAATAAGAGCACAGAGACCTTATGCTGAGTTTTGAAAGAAGAAGCATCAGAGGCAGAGGTGCAGCGCACAGTGATGCAGAGCACAAGAATCTACAAGAGAGTTTGATATTATGGAACTTAGGTTCCATAGGGTAAGTGACACTTATGGTCCACTTATTTATGCCCACCAGGAAGTTTTTTTGACATAACTGATTTATCACCATAACTCTTCCATGAAACCACAAATGATGCAGAACAGCAGAACTTAACTTGTTGGCCAGCTCAAAAATATCTCCTTTTTGAGTAACATGAGTCTTCAGCAGCTACTAACAAAATCACAATGCCCCAAGTTAAGCTGGCTACAAGACCTCTGCAACTTCAATCTTCCAGTTCTCATTTTAACAACTATTTCAATGCTATCTCAGTTACGACAAAGTCCCCAACAGAGTAACAGACTGGTATTACTGCAGCTCTTTCTTCATAGAATGCTGCAAATTCTATACCATGTGTTTTTGAGACATAAAAGAATCTTACCCATAACGATAAAAATTGAAAAGAAAGTTTTGCATAGTGAAAGTAATTACTTTTTATATAAAAGCCAAGAACTGAAGAACAATCATTTTGTCACCTATGTCTTGATATTGAGAACCATATAGCTTCTCATGCAGCAGAGTGAAGAAAATTTTTTTCTTTTTTTTTTTTGAAAAGCAAAAAGAAACAGGTCAAGCTTAGAAAGCTTGAGTCTGGATTATTAGCGTGACACAAGTATTTTTTCAGATTTAACAACCCTGATCAAAGCTCTTCTGCACATTTTGTTTTAACCCCTCGTTTAACAATGCATGTCAGACATTCACTACATAGGATAATTTTCCAAAAGGCAAAAGGAACTTAAATATGCAGTCTCCTCCAGTTCACTGTGAAGCTTTCTTAGAAAATAAACTGTTGTAATTGTAAAATTCATAACATTTGCATCACAGAAGTAGGTATGTAGGAAGAAAACTTACTAGGAGATTGTTCTTCCTCCTCCCTAGGTTCTACTTTTTCTGCTTTTGGTGGACCCTTGATTTTGTATATTAATGAACGGAGTTTGCCAGTCAATGAGGAATCTTCCTCTTCCTCTTCCTCCTCTTCTAGTGGAATACCTTAACAGATAATAAAACTAATTAGAAATAAACTCTAACCTTTGAAGATGAACTGCTTCAATATTTAAACATTACAAAAATATTTTTTGGATAGTTTTGTAACGAGCAAATTTCATAGAGAAAAAAACAAACGTGGAAGCCAGCAGCTTTCAAAAATGTTAGCTATATTACTTATTATATTAGCTCAGATAGTTACCTTCATTTCAGTACACATATTTCTTACATCCAGATAATAGTGCTATTTTTTCAGTATTACAAACAAAGAAGTGGTATTTTTAGAAGACACTATGGTCATTAATTATGACTAATAGTCATATTTGATTAAGTAGGTGATTCATTATTAATGATTTTAATAAATAATTATTATTTCATATTGGAGAATGTAAGCTAAAGAAAGAAAGAACGGCTGAATCTTACAGTGCAATTGTTCAGTGGAGATATTCATAATTCCCAAACAAACATAACTAAAGGAATTTAAAACTGTAAGAAGGCAGATTGTCAGAGATGTCACACCGGTGATGAAAGCTTTTCATGAAAAATTCCTAAGATAAGGTATACCTGAAGGGCTGTCGTTTGACAACGAGTTCACTACAGTTCCATACATCGCTTCGTAACCTTTCAAAGCTTTTTCAGATCTTTCACATCTTTTAGTGGTGATCAGATGCTGCGTGTGTTATAGGCAGACCACAGAATATCTAAGCAGGTTTCCCTCAGACCAGAGCTAATTGGGCATAGCCAAAATGTAACCAGCTTCCTGCTGTTTGATTACCAGAGCGTGATTCCTAAAACTAAGGAAAGGAGATTTCCAAATAGAATACTAAGGACAAAAAAGCTAGAACAGGGGGAAAAAATAAAATGCAGAGGTTATAACTGATATTGCATAAAGTAAGCAAGAAAGAATGAGCTGAAATGAAGTATCAGCTTAGAAGTTGTCTGATATTGGCAGCTACCAGGAGGAAGGAGTTAAAGTTGTGACTAGAAGTAACTGAGTGAGTGACTTGGAAGACAAAATTCAGAGGTAGTGGGAGAGAATGAGAGAAACTAGAAATTGAAATGCAAGACTGGATAAGGAATTTGAGGAAAGAGAAAAGAGTGCGAAGTGAGACTGGCTGGGCAAAATGAAGAGCTGAGAATGAAGTTAAGACTAAAGTCACAGTCAGGAAGGAATGAAAAGAGGAAGCATAGGCCAACAAGGAGAGGAGACAGAAATCAGGCAAGGATGTCAAAGGAAAGCAAGGAACTATCTGGCAAGAAAACCAGTTCTAGGGTGTAAAACTTGAAAAATGTAAGCTAGGGCCTGGAAGGAAAAGAAACACGCTGGCACGAAAGCAACCACACTGAGAACTCTGAGAAGCTGAAATGGATAGACACTGCTTCAGACCATAGACTACATTGCTCAAACTCTGTCCTCCTAGAGAAGTGGTCCATTCCAAAGCTGATCATATTGTTTTGCTACTTGGTAATGAACTAATTCAAGTGGTGGAGGTCTGTGCACTGGTACAGACGGTTCCAACCCAGCAGAGGAACCAGATAAGTATCAGTTTGATGTTATGCAATAAAATCTATTTTCAGTTTGTTTGTTTTTGTTTTTAACTAAGAAATTACACATAAAAATTATGGTAGAAGAACATTATTTAGCTTGCAAAATTAACCACTCACAGTTAGGACACACTAGGATTAAGGCTTCCTGAGCAACCTAATTCAGACTACTTGTGTGTATTCATTAAGATGCAGCCTTTAATTACTTGATTGCATTCATATTTTTCCACTTGGCCCTCAAAGTGTACTTAGTATTAAAAAGCTCTTTAAATATTCATAGCACAACTCCTATTCATTTTATCTGCAGCTGCGATTTTCAGGACCAAGTCAGGACAGAAAATGAGGAGAACTTATCTACAGTGACCACCTATGATAAATCTGTACAAAGTGATAGACAAGATTTTGTTTAGAATCCAGAGGATCATTAAACTATTTTCATCCTGCAACCATGCTTTCTCTCCCTTCAATTCGCTATCTCATTCAACATATACATAATGTAGAAAACAGTAACAAAAGTACACCCATAAAAAACCCAAATCCACCCCAAACAATAGGGCTTCACCTCATGAAAAGGTGAAGCATGATCATGAGCTGAGCTAACTCAATTAATACCAGTAGTAAGATTTCAAGCTAAAATAAAAAATCTGTAACAGTCAGACATTTCCAAATAAGTTTGGGTCCCATAATCTTCATCCTGGGGTCCTTAAAGAACTCTCTGATGACAAATAGGCATTATATTGGAAAATCCAGAGGTCTGATCAAGGGCTAAGTGAGTGCATAAGGCAAATTACAGTATCTATACAAAAACAAGAACAAAAGAGTAGCTGGAAGAATGCTGACTATTCATTTTAGCAAAAATACTGGAATAAAAGAAACAAAGTTTTTGGTAAGCATTTAAAAGAAAGGATGAGTAACATTCAACACAGATTTGTCAAGAACAAATCACATCAAACCAGCCTATTTTCCATCTATAATGTAGCTACCTATACAGATACAAATCTTGATTTTAAATACTTTTGATACTGTCTCGCACAATAGCCTCATAAATAAGTTGACACAGCCCAAGAACCATCTATTTTAGGCTAAAAAAACACTTATTTTGTGCTAAGCTAATTGAAAAATGGTACTTCGCTCATCATGAAATCTCAGCTTGAAGGCTGCTGGAGATTTTAATGTGGTACTCCAAAATACAGGCACAAGATGATAGCAGAAGCCTTAACAATACAAATACGGAATGCTATGAGAAGCACCATGGTTATAAACAGAGACCACGGATTGTTAATTATTGGTCACTAACAGAATGCAATTACATGAACTGGATATAACCAGCTTTAGGGGTAAGCAGTGAAGAAAGAACTTGCAGATAATATTAATAAGCATTTAAAAGTGACCTCAAGTAGATACAGTGAGGAGGAAGAACAAATTGTTAATGCTGTCACAGTCGTCTTAGTGAAGACCTTGAGATGCTGACATTTCACTCTACTGACCCTGGCTCCTTTTTCTTGAACAAGATGGGTGCCATCAACCACCAGACCCGGAAAGGCACTTGAAGTAATGCCAAAGAGGTAGATACAAGAAAGTTTGTGCATATCAGTTTCAACTGTTTCAAAATTGGGAATGAGTGTTAATAACTGGATAATTTGGAGTATAAATGTTAGTATTACTGTAACTGGACTAATAATTCCATGATCTCCCTGATAAGACTAAGACTTGAATAGGCTAGCAAATAATTTTGGCTTCGCAAATAAGAGGCGTTTCTTTAAGCCACATAAAGCTAAAACAAAGTAAAACAAAAACTAAGTTAAGGTAGCATCATGACCCCTCATCTAGTGTTCTTTTTCTTAAATTTTCTACTGCTTCATTTCGCAGCAATAATGTTCTTTCAATACAATCCCTTTATCTCTTTTTGTATACAGCATGCATAATAAGTCTTTTAAGGCAATCCAGTCTTCTTGTCTGGATGATTTTTAAGTCTCAAATCAATACAAAGATTTCATTGCTATGTATCTGTTAAATACTTTCCTGTAAATTCTGTCTACCATGACATATTTCCCATGTTTTTGGTAATGCACACTAAAAGTATGTACAGGAAATTCACTGTATAGATAATAATACAGCTAACCCTCCTCCTGCCTCCCCCAAATTAGTATTTTTTAATGGATCTGATTTTTTCTTTAATGGAAAGCAGAAAGAAAGTAAAAGCTTGCCACTCACCACAGTGAACTAAAAGATCATCATGAAAGTCATATAGCTCATCCCGAATCTCCTCTGGACAAGGGCAATCCTCTCCCAGTTGAAAATTCAACAACATATTAATCTTTAAGGGAAGAAAAAAAAAAAAACACAACATACTTAAGACCTTGAAGTAAGCTTGAACACTTCCTAATATATTACTATAGCAGTATTTTACCTGTTAAAGTTTATTATCAAATTAGTATACAGTACAGATTTCTAATACAGCTTTATGGTGATACTAAAGCAATGATCTTTTTCAAGTTTTAATTATGAATGATATAAAAATACAGATATCCTTAACAGTAAAGCTATTTTTGGAGGTGATAAAGTAACATTCAATTTTTCTATATGCTTCAGAAAAATCTAAGCCAACTTTGATCTACAGCTTAATTTTGGAGTGCAAGTATGAACATTCAGATACTGAGTACTTTGTGGCATCTTAATAAATTTAATTTCAAATTCCATTTCGGTTCTCCAGCAGCTGCAAAGCTAGTTTAGAAGTCAGAATTCTTTGATCATGATTAAGAATGTCTTTTTTTTATCTTTAGCTTCAGCCAGTTGTTTAATATTACCTGTTCTTGGGGAGGAGAACGAAATTCTTTGGTCTTCTTGGCAGTCAAAGCAGCAGACATGTTTAAGGCTTGCATGAGTTCATTGTACCTGTATTTCTGATTATATTGCAGCTTTGATACATAACGGTCTGCAAATGATACAATTGCCTCCACCCTGTGTTGTAGCTCACAGTCACAGAAATAATTGAGTAAATAGCACATCTAGCAGAGAAAAACAGATGCAAGTTAAACAGTTTATCTTAGAATCTACATCTTAAATTGTAATTGGGAAAAAATACAGAGGACACGATACATTGCAATAGATTGTAAAAATGAGAGAAGTTTTTTCTCTCCCTATTTTTTTTTTAATGATGCAAAGCTGACAAATTTATACAGCTTCATGATGATGATCAGGAATACTATACTGCATTTACACAGTCTTCACTCCACACTCTCAAAACTCATAGAAATATTAATTCTCTTTCAAAATAGACCTATGAAATCAGTGTTAGTATATCTATTTTGAGTAGGAAGAAACTGTGCAGACATTGCATCATCATCGAATTAGGTTATTTATGCCAGGTCACAAGGCAAACTGGAATAAAGATCTTGATTTCAGATCTCTAGGAACTGAAAAACAGACAAAGCACAACCTTTCTTTCATCAGTCGTATAGCATATATAATAAATTTAGGTTAAGATGATTACCTGAAGCTTAACAGATTCTGGTAATCTTGTCTGCAATAAGCCCTTTACAGGAGCTTTTGTTTCTTTTATTGCTTTCTCCCCAGCTTCTACAGCTTTTTCTTCAACTTGTGTAACTTCTTCCTTCTCTGTCCTCTCATCTAAATCTTCCTTGTGATCTCCAAATACATTAGGATCAATGAGGAGTAACACCTGCTTCACATCATCGTCATCAAAAACACCCATTATGAGCAAGGTTGCTATCAGTTTAAGAACAGGAACAAACTGGAATGCAACCTGTCCTCCAACAGGGTCTCGTATATGAGCACCACTACATTGTACTGCCTCTGTGAGCATGCTTATGGCCTTGGATTTGAGTATATCAAGTGGTATCTCTGGGCTCGATATCTTACGTTCTTCACTGGTCACAATAAAGCAAGGAGTAGAAAAATTAAAGCTTGGTTTCAGGCAAGTGCTAAGTCCTACTCCAGGTAAACCATGCTTCTTTGTTTCATCAGGATATAATTTAATAGTTCGAGTTTCCTCTGTAACTGGAATGATAAATTCATTGTTCATCATGAGCTTGGCTTGCTTGGCGTGTTCCAGATGAATACTAATGAGTAAATCATAGAAGCCGGAACGTAGGAGTCCAGGTAAATATCGATTATCTATCGTGTAAAATAACTGAGATATGTCCACATGGCTACAAAGAGCATAAGCCACTCTAGTGTTTCCTAGAGCACAAACTGAGCTATACAGTTTTAAAGTGTGGTAGTGAAACTTCATCAAATCTTCCTGTTCACACAGTTCCAAAATATCAACGCATCTGTTACAAAATAAAGAAACAGAACAGCAGTCAAATGAATGAATAATAATTTCCTAAAAGAAAAGGTTTTTATCTGCACACTTTAGTCAGTTCTGCTTTGAACCATTAATATCATGATTGGTACTGACTAATCTTAATGCCCGCATCCTCAAACCACACTAACTACTGGCGATGTCTTTATAAATTGATGAGATTATTTATAATTAGCAGTCCATAGCAAACTGAAGGAAAAAGGTAAGATAACAAAGTATCTCTGGAAGCTATGGCAAATTACAGCTTTATTTTTAAAAGGAATGTATTTGGAATGCTGAAATCCCACAGTAATACTGTCATAAAACAGTCTTCACAGCCTATTGGGGATTACTGTTTCTTTTTTTTCTTTTTCCACAGATAGGATTTTTTTCCCCCCTCTTTCCTTGGATTCACTTTTATTTATGTTGAATAATATTAGTTACTAAATTGTCAAAACACATTGCAAAATAACTGATAAAAGTATACCTTTTAAATCAGTTTTCTTCTACACTTTTGCTTATAGCTTAATTTGTCACTGGTTACAACTTTTGGTGTTTGGATACACATTTATCATAATCACTCCAGAGATAAAACAAATGTTTAATGCAATCTGAAAACCTAAGAAAGTCAGGATTTTTTTAGTAAGAACATAAAGGTTTAATTGATGTAAATTCAAGGCAGATGAAACTAGAAAGCATTTAGTACATAAAAAAAAAAAAAGAAAATCAACAAATAGTATTTGCATGGGGTTTTTTTGGTTATCCAAGCTGAAAAAAGCTGTGTGTTTAAAGACCTAGTGATTTAAGAGCTAATACCTCCTAATTAAAAGAATATCAAATAGTCATAAAGATTGCTTTATCTCATGCACACGGATGTAATTAAATGGCATCAGCCTCTTACATCTACTTAAATTTCACACACACAGTATCACAGCAGATAAGAACAGAAATTCTGAACAGTTCAAGTGTCAATATCCTCCAAGACAGGTTTAACTAACACACAAACATTAACTATCTACTTCAGTACGTTTCCTCCGCAAGCAAGCCACGATAGTTCCTTCCAGACGAACCTGTTTTCCTCTGGGATATGAAGTGCCATCATTTGCAGAGGCTCCAAACACTGCACAACCCAGCCGTGACGTTCACTGACACGCTCGGTTTCTACTTTCAGAAAGGTGTTTGGCATTCTGCTCCATAAAACAGGGGTAATTGTTTGCACATCAAGGCGAGGGGGACACTGAGGAACAGGATTTCTCTCTTCACTTTTAAAAATTGCTGCTGATAAAGGCATAGTATTCTGAAACAAATAAGTACGTTAAAGTTATTTTTGCAACACCTAACTACAAATCCTAAACTTATAAAACCAAAATATAGTATTTTTAAGTGATAACAAAGAGATTATAGAAATACATAAGTTATTGCAATAAACACATTTGATTAAAAATAAATGAAGAGCATTCTCCCATAACATCATTAGTTTATTTTGCCAAAGCCAATTTAGTTTTGTTGTACTTACTTGTAATTCCTTGTACACACTAACTTAGTATAATAATTACATTTACAAAATTAACATGTCAAACAAAAAGTCACTCCACAGATTCAATCTAAACAAATTCAACTCAGCAGGCATTTCTGTGGAAATTAATAGATTTAAAAGAGCACATTTATGGAAAATATTTAATACCTTTAATTTACCAAGTTCAAACTGAACCAAGTTTGTGCTTGTAGGCTGTACAAAAGTTGCTGGAAAAAGCTTTGTGTTCGGTTCAACCTAGAAGAGAAATGAGATTGCAAAGAGTAGTTGTACCAGTTTAATTTCAAGAATTCCCCACAAGATCACCCTCTGCCCTATAAACTATAATTATCTTTTTTAATTAATTCTGTTTTTTAATAAAATATAATTTATAATTATAGTTTGGGCTAAAGCTTTCAGTGCTCTAGTGTGGCTTAAAAAGGTATAGCCTATACAATCAACCCAAGACTTAAAGAGTGCAATTACATATTTTCATTATATCACTGTGTATTTTGCTTACTGTGCACCTACTTTATACAAGTACAATTAGCATATTCATGCTGTGAAGTAGTACAGTTCATAACTTTGAGTGTTGCAAACTATCAAAAATTGCAAAACAACATAGAGAATGTTTTGAGAGTCACAAAAAGAATCTGTACTATTTTATATGAGAAAACAGCCCTTAAATACAATATACTTTAAGCAATGTGTAAAATACTATATACTGAAAAAGGTGTGGGGGGGAAGTTATTTCAGAATCATGAGCATTGAGACAGACAAAATAACGTACAGGTATGGACCTTCTGATCTTTTTGATAAGGAAAATAAACAAACAAGTAGAAATAAGAGGTATCCTGCTTTGAAAGACACTAGCAATAAACATCTTTTTCATTTCATTAAAGCCTGAAAATCAGGTATGTTAGACGAAACTGACTGAGACAATGAAACTCTCAGCCACTGAACAAAGATAGATATTTCCTAGCAAAAATAATTGATTCTGTAATTTCTAATCTTGTGTGAAGGTCAGAAGGCCATTACTAACATGGAATAAAATAAACTGTCTTCGTAAACCAACATTTAAGATCTCATTTCTGCTCTGAATATTTTAACATTGGTCTGACTATTAATTATAAAAACTCAAATATATATGTATATACTTTCATTTGTTCTTCTATTACAGACAATTTTTTTTCCAAATATTATCACAGCATTCAATAGATATCTCAAGAACCACAGTAAAATTCATGCTTTCTCTTCAACATTTTGACTCCTAGGCCTTGAGATTCCCACGTACATACACAGTCTGTCCACTCCACTTGAGATGACTGAAAAGCATAAACGGTTATAAAGTAGAGTCACAATTTTACTGCCTCTAGACCAGGCAAATATCAGTCATTTGCCTCAACTGCCATGACAGATTAGACACTGAAGTATTTTAAAGCTTTTATGCTACAGCAAAAATGTTCAGGAAATGAAAAAGTGAAAACTATATGAGGTAGTGCAGCATAACAGGCAGATTCTGCTTATGTATTTTCATAGGGGTTCTTTGCAAAACTGCAGAACAGGTAAAGGTTGTTCCATGAAAAGAATTTCCATGATTTTGTTCAGAAATTTAGTTCAGCTGTCATATTTATCTGCATCTAGCTACAAAACCAGCAAAGCATGGGGCTTAAACCCCTTCATCTCCTATTTTATGTTCCCATAGTGTTGATAGTTAATATTCTCCAAGCATGCTACCGAAGTCTCTAATCACTGTGATATTTTACAACACACCAAAATCACAGCTGCCTATGCCATTTCCATCCCCATTTATAGGTTGTGTCCAGCCTTGCTTCATTCATTTTCATCAAGTCTGTATTCAAAGTTCTATTAAATTTAGTTTAATAATAAAAAATCATTTTAATAAACATTTAAGTTTTATCTATTTTGCAGATTTGGGGGTTTTGTTTATATAGGAGAAAAAAATGCATCATTACTAACACTAACTCTTCTACATTGGATGTTCTAGTATGGATAACTAATCTTATCAAAAGCAAATCTTATCAATTTGGTAATGAAAAAAGCAGTCATGATTAGTGAACTGTTTGCATAACAGCTCCACATTTTGAGAATGTTAATAACGTTTAGGGCCCATCCTCTTTATTTTTGCTTTGCAGGTTAATACGCATTTGAATTCTGAGGTCTGAACTCTACCTATTCATAAGATATCCACATCACAGTTACCTGCAGCAAAAACAAAACCTGGAAAAAATAAATTAAGTTTATTTGCTCAATGTAGACTGAATTTTACAGTGTCTAAAGTCTTAGTTTCAACCTTTTTAATTTAAATAACTATTCTCTCTATGGTGTATTACAGATGAATTAGTTCACAAAAGATATTCCTAAAAATAAGTGCTACGAAGTAACATTCTGAATCATAACAGTTGCAGGGTAAAAGTTTTTTTTCTGGTTGATATCTAGCAACAGTACTTCAACAATGTTTGATACTACTGTAAGAAGATGGAAAAATGAAGCTTTATATATGAGAGAGAGAGGAGAAGAGAGAGGGGGAGAAAAGAGTGATAGAACACTGTACAATAACATCTTATTATCACAAGACTAATTTTTGGTTAGATTTCTGGAAAACAAAACAATCTTTATAATAGCACCAATGCAATCAGCTTACAGGATGGCTTCTTAAAAATCTGGTAATACCTGGTAACAAGTGCCAAGCTCTTTTCCATTGGCCGTGAACGACAACATTCCAGTAGCCAGATCAACAAAGCATCCGACCTCCAGGTCAACATTACTGCGACCTGATCTCTGAGAGCTAGCAATTATGTCTCCTCCCCAAACCATATAGCAGTTACTGCGCTTCACACTGAAAGAAAAACAGCATGAACAATGAAGAAAAAACAAAAGTCATACCGCACATGATGAAGTACTCAATGAAGACATACTTTTCAATGGAGTAACAAGAGATTCTTAATGGTGCTTTTGTTGCTTTTGATTGTTTTCTTGTTAAAAAAGAAACTTTTAAAAAAGTACCATGGGCAAGGGATCTGACTGACAGAGCCCACTATTAATTTTTTTTTCCCTTATTTTATAACTATGAAAGAATTTCACATGCTTTTGCGTGCATATGTGAGATACATTAAAAAAGATCATAGATTCATCCACAGTGACCAAATAAAGATGCCAAATAAAGAAGCATCACAAACCTTCCTTTCATACAGAACACATACAACAGACTTGTTGACTTTAACAAGATATTCATATATAAATGAATAGTAAACAGCCCCATCCCATAATCAATTTTTAATATGTTTAAATTATTAAAATGTCATAAACCTTGTGAATAATTCAGTTCCAAAAACAATATTAAAATATAAAATTTAGTAAGTGATAAATAAATTCATACCTTTCATGAACCCTGCCTCTCTCATCACCTAAAGTGACTGTCACTGTGCAATTTTTATTTAGGTCAAAATTCTCACTGTAAAAATGATAGTCCGGTGTTACCCAGCCAACCCAGACAGAGGATGGGTCTTGGCCAGCAAATATCCGCAGTGAATAAAAGTACTGAAAAGAGCAAAAGAATATATTAGGAAAAGAAATCTGAATTAGTTTATGAAAAAATTTTATGAAGGAACAGTAGTAGAAAAATGCTCCATACATATAAAACTTTAATAATAGTATTTCACATTCACTTCATAAGTCTTGTAAAACACTCTAACATCAACGCTCATCAAACAAATAAAAAAAATAAAATAAAAAACAAGTCATTTTCAATTTTGGTATTTATCCATAGATTGAGATAGCGAGATTTATGCAGCAAGTCACACAACTCTGAGCACTGTTATTTACACACAGTGTTACTAGTAAATGGTTAAAAGGCTTCTTTAACAGATCAGCTTCTAATGAACAGGGGGTCAAGACTAAACCTATTTCAAAAAGTAACAAAAACTAAGCATTTAAACGTATTTACTTACTGTGGTAGAAGGAACAGCAATTTCTTGGCTTTGTTTTCTAAACAAAAGAAAATATTAGTAAATTAGTAAGAAAAAAAAGTCCTCATTATTAAAATAAGTGTACTTACAAACAAACTAGTATTTGCTGGGCATCAAGTACTTGTGATATGAGTAAATTAAATATACAAAAGTTTTCCAGTAAACATCAGGGTAGAAAAACAGACCTACAGGAGTTGACTGCAGTTAGGGTGGGGAGGTAGGAGGAGTAGTTTGGTTGATTTACCATAGCTAACCAAAGGTAAAGGTAATGCTCCAAGGTGCTGAACTCCTCTAGTATCTTTAAAAAGCTGTCCCACATTTGGTTTTGTTTTGTTTTTTTTTTTTTATATTTTCACAGATTAGTTACTTTTCCAATACCTATCAGCTATTGAATGGTAGTATGGAGGAGTATTAATCCAGTAGGTAAAAGATTCAGTGCTGATTTTTCAAATAGGCTGAAGAGCCTTGTAAATACCACTGATTTCAAAATGAATGCAGATGCTTAGCAATGAATAACTAGAACCCTTTTGATCCATCTCTTCCAAACAGATTCTCTGATCCTGTTAGGAAATAGCAGTCTGCAGTGAAGTTCTGTTACAAATTTATTTAAAGCATGATGAATAAAAAAAAATTTAAGAAATACGTATCCTATACTAACATGTTCTTAGTCCAGAAAACAGATACGAGATCTTGAATGTAGACCAATAAAGAATAATAGAACATTCTGAACTCAGATTGGGAAATAATTTAATTAAACACAAATCTAACCGTTTTTGGAAAGCATCAGATGAGGCATTTTCCACACCAATGCCAAAGCTGAACGATGAACGGAACTCGACAGGCATACTCAAACGGCAATATATCATATCTGAATTGCTGTTCTGTGTGCCAAATGTTTTGTGAGTAACTTTTAACCGAGGTGGACTCTCAATAGTTCCATCGATTCTCCATATCTAAAAATGATAGAAATAACTGTAAAATACTATTCCGAGAAAAATGCTGAAAACTTTTAGTGAGCAACTAGAGGATAAATGCAAGAAGGAACTAACTTAAATTTGTCAAAATTAATTAATTTCGAAACTATGCAATTTTCTTCTCTGATAGGAAAACTAGCATCAGTAGTGAGAGAAGCAATAGATTCAATATCCTGACTACAGTAAATCTTTTAAAGTTCTTCAGTGCAGCATTTTCAGAAACAAAAATACAGATGTTATTAAAATAAATCACTAAATTTTGAGTGCATAAGTCATTGAAAAATTGCTCCCAAGAAATCAATAGTTTTTTGACACAGTCAGAAGAAACATCAAGCAGAATGCTTCAGAAGATCCTTCTGAAATCCGAGTCTGATATTATTCAGCACTTTTCTTGGTGCTGAAAAAGTGAGTATGCTTTTAAACTAAAGCAGTGACAGCGACATTTCAAAAACTGTGTAAAGATAAGAATAAAGTTGAAAATATCCTGATAAACTGAAAAAAAAAAATTGCTGAGATCATTGAGATGGAATTCTGTAAAGTAAGTGTTTTTTGTATAGGAAGGAAACGTAGGAAGACAAATATTAAGGAGTAGCTGGCTAAAGACCTGAATTATAGTAAATGGCCTAGGAAGTATAGTAAAAAGCTGACTAGGAATTGGAACTCAAATGAGAAAATACAGTTGTGAAATATATTTACAAGGAGTATTTTATGCAAAACGTACGATATTCTGCTCTAGAATCTGCTCCCTAGCTAACAGATTAGCCAGGGAGTTGTAGAATTCATATCACTGATGGGTTATAAGAACAAATGAAACATCTGTCTCAGTTACATCGCAGGCATACTTAAATGTCCCTGAGATTACCAAAGTAAACTAGACTCAGTCTCTGCTCATCTCACATTTCTATTATCTTAAGTGATGCTGACTTCAGCTGAGCAAGAATTAGCTTATTTTCAACAAATACTCATTCATTCTGACCTGATATTTAAGAAATACGTATAGTAGAGAAGAACTTAAAAAGAGAAAGAAAGCGTAACATAAAAAAAATGATTCTAAGATATCACAACTGACATGGTCCACATAGCTAACCACAGTGCAGCAACATAAATTAACAATACATAGAACAGTTAAGTATTTCCATACAGGGTAACAAGATGACCATAAATGAAGTTGGAGATAGACAAGATGATCTGGAATTAACTAAGGGTGACTTAATAGACTTAAATGACAAACTATCTGATGACATGAGGTATTAGTAAGGCTTTAACATCTCAGCTTGCCTAAACAAACTGTTGATAAACAAGTGTCTCTTTAACATGTAACGTTACCTCGATGTGAGGATGATTTTTTGGCACATTGACAAATGTCGGTAAGCGTTTACTAAACCACATAGCGACATCTCTGTTCATGTTGACAGCAAAAGGTTCAAAACCTTCTTGAAGGCCGCACATTGTATAATACTTGAACGTACTGGCATCCATTCCAAGGTTCATGCGGCCAATCTGAGATAGACCCAGTGCACAAATTGGAACAAAACCTAAGAAAGCGATAAGACCAAAAGAAAAAACAATAATTTATTTGGAGAACACAAACATTTTATTTTGGATCCATCCAATGTGAGCTAAACTTCAGGTACTACAGGGAACGTACATGAAATAATGACAGTAGCGAGTATTTAAAGCCACCTTAAATATTAACGGCTAAATTGGATATAATTGCTACTGAAAACCCTGAGGACTTAGGCAATGAATTAACATTGCACACACTATTCCATTTATTTAAACATTAAACCAGTTGAATTGTTATTGGCACGCTCCAATTTCCATGAAAGATGAACAAAAAAAAGTCAAGTTGAGCAGTAGCTTTGTGGACTATCAGATTTGAAAAACTAAGATTGGCAAGTGTCGGATACTCATTTATTAGAAAGATCAATTATTTTCTCTATCTTTTTAGACTAATAAACATGACTTTATACAATGAATTGGACACTGGAAGACAAACTTGGCTAGACAATGAAGTTATGTATGAAGGTATGTAATGTGAGCATTAAAGTTTCAGTAGGACTTTTAGATGAGGTTGAGATATCTCTATATTTGTTAAAAAATTTCTTTTGTCATCAATATCTATAAACGTGTTGCCAACCTCCATCCTTCTTGATCGACAAACTGAAACTTTCTTAATGTGGGCATTTTTTAATGACTGAGCATTTTCACTCTCCATGTACCTGTCGCAGCCAATGCCTACAGAGATGAAAATGTAGAATGACTTCTCCACCCCTTCTGAAACAGAACTTGGGGTAACTTCTGGGGAAAGCCAACAATTTCACCTGTATAGCAGAGAATTCCTATCCTACACTTCAATCTTGAGCCTTAAGAAAAGCTCTCAAGGCAGTCCCTCTTTCTCTACCATCAGGAAAATTGTACTAGTCATCAGACCAAAGATGCACAGTGGGTAATTGCAAAATTTTCTGGTAATTACTAACAAGCATGAAGCTACCACCAGCTGGAGGAGATAAATCTCCAAAGAAAATTTCAATTAAAAAAGTAGAACAGTATAGTTTGAAAATATTCCCTATCTCCTTCAACATATTCATGTCGAAACTGCTGTCCAAGAAGGCAGAAGTGGAAAAAAAAAAAAAAAAAAAAAAACAGAAGAGAAAGCAGAATCCAGAAATAGCAGTGCAGGTAAGCTATCAATAGGACAGAAGGAAAAAAATCATAAACTAGACTCAGATCTACACTCATGTTGCAAAGATTTCTCATCCTATAGTATTCATTTTGTCCTCCACAGAGGATAATATAATTTATATTAAATGTGTATGCTCCAATAAGAAAATAAGGGACTACATTTTCCATGTTTGGGGATTTTTCAAGGTTCTTATTATAACTACTTCTTGTTACCATTGAAGTTCAGTTCTCTGAGTGAGCCTAGCAAGCTGCACAAAAATTAACCCATTCTGATTGCCAAACTCTCATTAATTACTATTACTGGATTAAAAAAAGTGCCAAATGACCCCTTTTACAATACATTTTTATGAGGTTAATGTGTAGCACAGTCTGAAGGGTTACATCAGTGAAATATGACTTAAAGGCACTGACAGAGATAGCAGAGAGGAATAAACTAGCAGCTTGGGAAACTGAGAATCAAAACTTGTTAGACTTGTAACCACCAATGATAAAAACAGGAAGCTACAAGTTCCCAAAGGAACTTTCCATAAACTGGAAAATAAAAAAGAATTTGAAGAGGCAGGTTAAAGAAAAAAAAAATCACTGAAGATGTCAAGACTATTTAGAATGTTTCATTTTTAAGTGGATGAAAGGAAAGCCTTTGCGTATCGCTGTAATAACTACTGTTGAGAGGAATAAGCATTTGTTTAATATACTTGATTAACAATAAAAGAATCAATTATTTTGCAGCTGTGAGTAAATGCAAATGATAGATTCATTTCATTTATTAGCTAACAACCATTCTTAATTCGAAAAGGCACATGGATTACATTTAAGCTTTTCAGCAGAATCATCTGAAAACAGTGCAGATGGACAGCATGCAACATCATGGTAAATTTTATCATTGCTCCAAGTATAAAACTCGTAGGATGATATGCCTTAGTGTTAGGGTTAAATGAGTTCAAAGCAAATGTGCAAGGAGGAAGAAGAATTAACTTGAAATAAAATCAGCAACAGCACTATTCTGATTTCTCATTTCACTAAGCCAGTAGGACAGATTAGGTTTTCTCCCCCCACCCCGACAACTGCATAATTGTAAACAGTATTCAATTACCACTTTCTATTCCAAAGTCAGCGAATGCAAGTTCTGAACCTTTACTTGTTATAAGCAATTCTCCATTCAGAGTAAAGATAATTGATTTGTCATCCAAGTTTATCATGCAACCAACCACATCTCCTGGTTGCCAACTTCGTCCAAAAAATCCACTGCCTTGATGCCAGCGCTGTCCCTAAACAAACAAACAAAATATGTATGTATATATATCAATCAAATAAATAAACACCATGCTAAAATTTAAATATACAACATACGTATTTTCAGACAAGAAAGACTTAAAGCTCTAGAGATAAAAATTGAAGAAGGTACTAATCAGCTGAGACTAGGAATATCGTACAGACAGATAAAAGTATCAGGTATAAAATTCTAAATAAGAAAATAGACAGTGTAGCAAATGTTTTGGTCTAAATGACTCAGTTAAGTAATAACAAGACTCTAAACTTAATTCTTTGCTTTTCTTACATCTTTTCCGTCCAGGATCTCAAACCAATTTACAACATGGCTTTGAGGTATGACAATTTAATTAGTATCATCCTAAAACTAAATCACCCTGAATTCCGTAATATGCAAATAGCAATTTGGATCCTGGATGATAATCGATGTTCTCTGGACTCCAATTCTTATATGCAGTGTCACTGTCATCCTTCCTGTCCTTTAGGAGTCAAGCTTGGGAAGAAAGCACGTGCAGAAGGCAGAATAGAGAGAAAAAAGGAAAACAAATCTGTGGCTCTCTCTTCCAGTCACTGAACAAACTTTTTTTTTTTTTTGTGACTCACCATTTATAAAAAAGGAAAAAAATTCTGAATTTTGTTCCTGTTTACAAGAGACTTCTTTTCTCGGTTTGGTATATCCCAGGAAGAAGGACCTAAAACAATCCACCTTTGTTAGCATAATTACAATGCCCAGAACTGAAATGCAGATACTATGCAGCATGAAATAGAGCTCAGAGATGCTTTTTTTGTGAATCAAAAACATTCCAATAGTTGATTTGAAGGATATAGAGGGAACCTGTACTATAGTTCTCCTTCTAGTCTATTTATACACAAAAATAATTCAAAAAATGATAAAAGGGTACTGACTTTGCTTCCTTCAAAAACAAATGCTTGGTCATCTGCTCCCAATTCTACATCAGGTCGACATCCTGGCCTGGCCCAGCCAACACGCATATCTCCACCTGTCACAGCTTCAAATTCAAAATACCACTTTCCGGACTTCACTGCATAAGACTTCTCTACTCTGAAAAAACGAATCTTGTCAATGCTGACTTTTTCCATGGTCTGGTCAGCTGTAAATACAAACAAACGGAGGAAAAAAATGTTTTTTAATTAGAGAAGACTAGAAATGACACACTCTGCCTTTTCACCTGTTGCTACTGTTTTCTGATTTTGAAAACAGCCACTACCTACCATTACGAGTTTAAGAACAATACTATATTTTCCACTGTATTTATAAAATAGGATTTGAAACACACTCGATTTTTTCTCTTATTTCAATGACAGAACATTGCTGCATCAAAAAATTATTCCTACTGTTTGGTTTTTGAACCAATATTTTGAACACAGGCCCCAAAAACCTTTGTAGTAAATGTTAGAAACGGAGGAGCAGTAATCAGTATTCAGAGGCTTCCACATTCTATAATCAGATACGCGGTTATCCACTGTTTACAATCAACAGATTACAAAATCTATCACTCAGCGCAGAGCCCCAAACACAAAACTGAATAGAACAGGAGATCTCAGAAGTTTAAGATTACTACATGGAATACAATCCAATGCAATAATTCGGTAAAACAATACAAAAAAAAATTACAGTTCACTAAATTCAGAACATTTTAAAAACTACAAAAGTTTTGCTTTTTGTCAAGAAATTACAGTGGTATAGCAAATATGAGGAAAAATTGCTAAACCAATTTCTGCTTCTGAATTCAACAGGGAAAAAAAACCTCTTATTCAACTTGGTGCAGGATTGAGCTCTTAAGAAATTGTCAAATATAATCTGCAAAAGGTTCAAAAAAATTTTTTTAAGTTGGACTCACGCTCTTTACTTTCTTCTTTCATTAAATATTACAAGTACTTGAGAGTCCTGGGATATTTTTTAAAGTTCTTCTCTCCCTCCATATTAAAAAACACATGCTGTGGAAGGGGAAAAACTGATTATTGGAAAACTTGAGGGAAAATTGGCTTCAAACTGTTTCTATTTCTTACTAATAATAATAAGAAAACCAATACATGTAGCATATTTACTTAAGGTAAATATCCTTTAATGATGAATTTTTTTAGCCAGAATCTTCATTACATTAGAACTGTTAATGAATTATCCCTGGCAGCTTACAAATGCAGTCTTGAAGAACAAGAACTGTAATGTGACATACCTGAGTACCTAAAACTAAGAAAGCGTTTGAAAAAATAAACGTACATGTATTTCAAGCATTTCATATACCTCAAAGATTCAAGAAAGGCATGAATTGCCTCAGGTAGATCCCTCTAACATCAGAACACTTTAAACAGTGATTTCCAAATGAAAACTAATACATTCATCCACACTACAGATTTTCTCCAATCTAAAAGTCAAAGAAATTATAATTATCAAATCATCAACTACAATAAATCTTTTCAATCTAAGCGATATATAAGTCATTCACACCCTTCATTCAAGTCCACTACAAAAAACACACTAGCTTTAGTTAATATCTAATATGTTTTCCTCACCTATTTCAGTGTTTTAACATTTTCCCAGCACTGTAAAAAAAACAGCCATGATTTTGGTTTAGCGTACATACCTATTTCTTGGTCTGGTGGCTCAATACTATAGCCATAGCCTGCAAATGTTCTAACAGCTTCACGCAGGCTATCTCTGTTTGATTTTTTAGTACGTTCATCTAATAATGCATATGGCACTAACCGAGGATTACGTTTGTTTTTAAGATCCTAAAAGAAGTGGCAAGAAAAAACAAAAAGAAAATTGTGCTTAAATTTCACGAAGAGATATATATAATGAAACAGAGTGAAGGCTGAAACAATGCTAAAAGTTATTACAGGGAAGACATGATATTGGTAAACGACAGTTTTATGAATGCAAAGTCAGTTATGTACGTTAAACCCAATTGTTAATGATATTAAAAACCTGAAGACTTGGAAAGAATTAGAGAGGAGCATGGCAATATATCCTCACAGAAAACTAATTAATATGCTACTAGCATATTAGTTTAGAAGGAAAAAGAATCTGTCTCAGTTACTAATCTGGCAGCTGCAGCAATGCAGGTCTGACAACCTACTCAAACTTGCGTGATTAAGGCTTTCTACCCTACTCTTCCTGTGCCAAGTTTTCCAGAGTTTCCATGTCCTCTAGCATTTATTCTATTATGTGACATTCCCAACTAATGCTCCAGAAAACAAAATCTCACATTCTTCCCTTATCCCAAATTTCTCTAAAAACAGTCCCTACCTGCTGAATGCCATAGGTCCATCCTTGTTTTATTCTGTCTTTTGCCCAGACATTATGTGCGTTTTCTGCTAGTTTATCAACTAGAAATTCTTGAGAAGGTAACAATTTCACTTCAGAAAGATCAAGAGGGGCAGGTTTATATCCATTTGACATCACGTAACTGTAAGTCAACAAAGGACAACAGAGAGAGTCAAGATATCCCAATAATGATATTTAAAATTTTCTGTGTGGCATTCATAAGGTGGCATTCACTTTCTCCCCCCCGTTTCATTCTCCTGCTCTCCATACCTTTGTGAAAATCCACACTGTGTTTGGTTACTGACAGGGACATAAACTGTACAGAGCAGAGAGTCTCGTCCTCCACCTAGTTGCACACTGTCTAACTAAATGGAATTCAGATTTGTATGTGGGTCCCTAAATAGCTGTTATGAAAATAATATTTTATTAAATGGGTACACTTTAACATTTGCTTTTAGATATATTTCTATTTTAAAGATCTGTGTGATGACCTATCAATATTTTTTTTTTAAGTATAGGATATAACTGTATTTTAAAATTTATAAACTTTGATACAGCAGCCTGTAAAGATTACATGTTATCATTCATTCCAATAAAATTAACCAAAACTTACTTTAAACATTGCTTTTCCCACTTTTCCAATGAATGAGAAGTTTAAAAACTAGTTTAAATATTATTTACTACTTGTAGTATGAAACCTTGGGAAAGGTTCTTTTTGCCCTTTTTAAATTAGTGTCATCAAATGGATCAAGTTTACCATCTTCCATACCATAAAGGTATTTATGTTACCACTATTTTACTCCCTCTAAAATCCTAACTCTGTTTCTCACGGATAAAGCTGCTTCAAGAAAGCAGACATCTTGTGAGATGATAAACTGATGGGATATGGGAAGAATCTGATTCACTGTTACTGTCTCGAAATTTCATTAAAGGTCAGCACTTAAACCTGCCCCAGGAGCACTACAGAACCCCCACAGACAAGACTAGAGGGATGTGATCTTTGATTCATCTTCACCAGTTTTGGGGTCCTACTGATTCCTTCAGGGTCTCTAAACAAAAAAAAAACAACATTCTACTGTTTCAGCTCCCCAACTGCCACAGTTCAGCTACCAAATAAAAATTGAAGTAAAAAAAACCAAAACAGAGAGAAGATATTTTATGCAAGTCTACCCCATGCACATTTCCTAGAGATGTACACCATTTTAACAACTGTAATTTGCTAGATTTTTTTTGCTTGCATTTTTTCATGAGGCATAGGATGCTTAAATAAAAACATTAATAATGTCTTTGGCAACATCTATATGTGGAACAAACATTTGTAATGGATGGAAGTGAAGGAGAGGAATAAATTGAAAATAAAAGTTATGGAGAAAAGGTAAACACTCTTCTAAGTAGATTGGTTTACTGTCATATAACTACTTTATTTTGCTATGTGATAGAAAAGCACTGAAATACTGCTAATTTTGTAATATCTGCTCTAAGATCACGTAACATTTAAGCTACACACAGTCATATCTGCATGAGTCACTCCACGAGGAGATGCAACACATCAGTATTAGTAGTCAGCAATCATCACAGGCAAGGGAACAGACCAACCATATGGGGTTCATTGCATCAGCATTCCTATGGGGTTCATTGTGAGTATTTTTTAAAATAAATTTACAATATTTTTATTTCATTAATACTTTATACTTACAAACTATATACAATAATCATAAGGTACATACTTTTTAGGAAGTTTAACTTTTTTAAGATCTTCCTCGGCTGCTGGATTACCATGGACAATGTGACATCCAAGGGCCAAAAGGGTTCTATTAACACAGAAAAATGGTAGTAATAAGATAAGCTGTTGTAGTGCTTATCCACCTTTTTTCCCCCGTTTTTTTTGGTTTTCGTTACAAATATACCAATGACATTTATATTCAAAATAACAGAATCTCAAAACCCAGGCATTTTACCTTATTTAAAAAAATCCCTTCAAAGGGTAAAAAATGTACAAATTGGGGTTTTGAAAATTATTCCAGTTTGAGTAAAGCCAATAGGATTTGGTATTGTCTCCTTATTTGTATCTCTGTAGACACAGATTTCTCCAAATCTCTCTAAATGCATCCCTGGAACTTCCAGCAAAGCTAGCAGAACACACTTTGAATCAGATATTCTAACTGACTGTCATGCTTTTAAATCTTACAGCAGTATAAAGCTTTGCAATGAAAAATAAAAAAAAAAAAAAACTCTTTTCTTTCACATTTAAAACTCACTTTAGGGTTTCTGTTGACATTTGTAGATTATAGTTCTTCTCTGTTTCAGGTAGTTTTGAGAATTCCACAAGACAAGGATGATGCCTTTTATTATCATCTCGTATCTGTAACAAATTAAGAGGAGAGAATATTTTCCTGACGCCAGAATCAGACCAGTATCAACAGAGCAAAAAATGTTTAAATCTTTGCCCTAGTAAAGATACTGTGAACAATACCATTTAGCTTTGCTCAGTGATAGTTATTCATTATTGAATAACTAATGCAAATGAACCTTCCTATGACTCATTTATACTATACACTATAAGTACTCCCCCATAACCATCAAAATACAATAAAATTCTGGGTATTTGGCATGTTTTGCATAAATACACAAAACACAAAGCAAGCCTGAAAATCCAATGAACGTTTCTACTGAATGCCTGAGTTACAGATGGAGAAAGTCTGTATAATCTGCTCTGTTGCACACATTCTGATTCCTTAAAGGATCATTTGGTAACGTTTTCCATATACCACTGAAACAATAATGCAGCATATTCTTTCTCTGATGTCATGAGAAGCTGAAGCTTAATTTAATAAGCTCTTTCATGTAACGCCTGGTTGTTGTTTCACTCAATGTCAATGTGTGTAAAGTTATCTGAAGGAAAGGTGTCAAGAGGATGAGGCCAGTCTCTTCTCCGTGGTGCCCAGTGACAGGACAAGAGGCAACAGGCACAAACTGAAACACAGGAAGTTCCACCTAAACCTGAGGAAAAACTTCTTTCCTGTGAGGGTGACGGAGCACTGGCACAGGTTGCCCAGAGAGGTAGTGGAGTCTCCTTCGCTGGAGATATTCAAAACCCGTCCGGATGCGATCCTGGGCAATATGCTCTAGAGGCCCCTGCTTGAGCAGGGGGGTTGGACTAGGTGGTCTCCAGAGGTCCCTCCCAACCTTGGCCATTCTGTGATTCTGTTTCTAGCTTGGTGGCAGTTAAGAGTCTAGACACTTCACACTCATGAAAATTGTCAAAGTTCAAAAATAATAATAATGTTAAAGCTCAGAATGTCAACAGCAGTGACACTTTAGTATATAGTAAGACAGAACTCCTATTGAGAAAAAAGGAGTGAAATAAATCCATAACTAAAAACCGCAGAGGATAAGAAAAGGAAAAAGAGTTTCTTCTGAAGGATGCACAGGATGCAGTGGTGATGGAGTGGCCTTGTCCCAGTAAAACCGAACTTGAAAAGTAGTAAGGTGAAACCCCCTAACTTCAAGGCAGAACATAACCTGTAGAAGCTCACACTGCTAAGGAAAGTTACTAATTCTAGCATAGTTGTTGCCTGAATATAATAGACTCCACCTATTTTTTAACTGTTTCTTATTTTGTAAGACCCATTGGACAGGGAATGCCTTGTCGTATGCATTTAAAAATGCTGATTAAATGGCCTTACTCTCTTCAAGTTGTTAGATTCTCCCACATCATAAGGGATCACTGCAAGGACAAGTTGCAACTGTAGCTATTTTTAAATCAATAAAGAGCTTTGAAGAACTTTAAAGTTACTGTTACAAAAGTTATCAAACCCAGCCTTGGTTACAAACAGCAGGAAGTTCCCATGCGGAACTTTTCCCTTGGCACCTACCTGATCCACAGTAACCAAACAGATAGTGAATAATCACACAAATATCAGTATGAATTTCAGTAGAATTTCAGTTTGGTCTAATTAGGAAGTTTCTCAGTAAAGAACATTTTTAATAGTTAATTACCCATAGTGCTAAAATAAGTGCCTTATTTATATACCAAATTTGTCTTATAATCACTAGATAAACATTACTCTCTCCTGTTGGCTTAAAAAACCATCTCTTAGAAATTTATTTTCTATCAGATGTTTATAGGCCACCATTAAAAACTCTCTTAAACTTCCAAGTCCAGGTTTTCTAACAGGGGGCTTAACCTGGTGCCTGCTCCCAATCAGGTAATTCAAAACTCACCTTGCCATATGTCCAGCCCAGTTCAATTTTATTCATTCCCCACAGTTCATGGATATTTTCAGCTAGTTTGTCCCTGATCTTTTCGAGATGAAAAGGAAGAGCAATCTAAGAAAAGAGCATAACAATTCCACAAATGAGAAAAGATTCCGTAGTTGCCATCTCTCATAGATCCAAAGATAACCCAGGTCAGTTAAATACAGCACAACACATAAATGATGTATCGCTAAGAAAGATGGAAAACTAGCTTAGTTTTTTTGTTGCCAGTTTAAATTTTGTTAGGGCATATTTTACAATCCCATAACTGTGTACATAAAATACCTGACTGGTGTCGATCGGACAAGGGATAAAGGAAGCTTGGGACAGGAACTGTGTTGTACCCAGCAAATCCCTCACTCCATCAGAATCTCTCTTATATTCTTTCACTGGTTCCAGTTTCATCTTCTCTTTTGGAAGCAAAGCTTCATAACAAGGAGCATAGCCAGCAGGAGGCAGAAATTTAAACTCTCCATGACGTCCACCCAGGAGGAAACGAACTCTGTGCAATTTACAATGAAAAAAATACATTCTCCCATAGTCAGCCTATACTAGCATGGTAAACAGTCAATCAGTTAACTTCTATATTTATTTGAAGAGCATCTATAAAAATAATGGTATGTTTCATGCTTTAATAAGCACCTAAAAGTTACCAAGCATTAATATTAGCAGATACTCTTAATTAGTAACATAATCATCTACCAACTATTTTTTTGAAAAATTATTTTAGTCAAAACAAAAATAATTATTCAACACAACAGTCTACTTTCAAAAATGTATTTCTTATTTAATATCAAATGGCTGTAAACTGAGTCATTTTTAACGCATTTAAGTGATTTAGAAACACAAAACAAGTTTCACTTGGACTGATATTCTAAAAATCCCATAGGGACTATTTATATACCACTTCAAATTGTGAAAATAACTTTCTGGTGCACTCACACAAAAAAAGAGAACATGAGACGGCACACAACACCCTAGAAACAGAATATGGTGAGACAAAAAGCACCATCATCTCACAGAAATCAAGCAAACAAAATTATACTGAATACTGCAACTACTAATGAGCTTTAAAATCCAAGATATATATTTTTGATATAGATGTAAGGATATATCAGAAAAAAAAAAAAAACACATGAAAAACTATCCAGGTTCATATTTTGATCTTCCTTTGAGCAAACTATATAGGTATATAGTTGCAAGAAACTAAATACAAATGTTATCTCTAGAAAACAGTCCATTCATTTCTTGTGATGGGGTGATCAAGAGAAACACTTTTTACTTGCACTTCTAGAAATATCAGAACAAGTTTCATTGACAGTAAAAGACTTTAATAATACTTTTTCTACTCTCTTGAAATATAAGAGGTGCCTAAGTTTTCTCAAGTAGAATGCAAAAATACACAGATGACATATATATTTGAAATAGTTCCATTTTCATAAGAAATATAAAAATACTAATTTCTTTCTTTTAAGCTTACACTTTCTAATTTCATTTTATGAATATAATGTTTTAAGTGTTTGAGTGGACCAAAGGCTGCTACAGCTTTGAGGTTTAAAAAAAAAAAAAGTGATTTTTATTTTACTAGATCTAGAAGTCTATCTAACTTACTAAATAGATAAAAGTTAAAAAAAAAAAAAAAAAAGACAGAATGGAAAAGACTTATACAATTCCCCTCCCTTGCCAACTACACACATGTGAATAGCTCCTTCTTGCTTCCAGCCAGCTTGGTCATTTTTCTCAGCTGCAGCAAACCATCCAATCTCCCATGCACTCAATGAAGCCTGACAGTTTTCTCTCTGCTCATTATTGCAGTATTTAAGCCTCCATATAGGCTACTCACTCCTGATTCTGCAGGCTCTCTAGCCCTCCACATCATGTTTTTAAATCCTGATATTCAAAGAAGCTACGTGTTTTTGTCTCATTTTAGAGGAAAGGTCCAGATTTTTTCCTTTTGAAAAACATGTTTTAAATTCACCTGAACTTTAGAAACAACCCTCCTGAAAATGAAATATAAAGCAATATAATTCCTGAAAACACTTAGAAATATGTAAACTTATTGGTTTAGGTTAATTACTACTAATTTTGCTTCATTTTTGAATTGCATTGCACATACTTTCATTAAAAGCACTCTTGCTATGACTACCACTCTAGCAATTATATTTAGTTTTCCTAGCTTGAATGCCAAGACTATATTAAACAGTTAATGCTCTTCCTTTGCTTACTACAAAGTCTGTCTGTGAAACAGACTGTATTTAATAACTAAAAGTACCAGGCAGTTACCTTTAAGATGTTGATTTTTCATGTTTCAGTTTCTTAAAAATAGTTCAACTATAAAAATGTGTTGGACGGCTGATTTTACTTAGTCTCACATTTTATTTATCTATCTCTGCCTTCATACAGCTTTAAAGAGAGATTAAAAAATCTGAATACATGGGAGGAAAATTAATTCTCAATACGGCGTTGCTGTTTAAATTCCCTGATTATTTGAATAGCCATGTTGTAGCACAACAGGCAGAAGTAATAGCACCATTTGTAGAGGGAGAAAAAAAATGGATAGATGGAGAGAAAAGGAGCAAATTGAGAGAAAACACTGATGCTTAAAAGCAGAATGAAAGTAGTGTGGGTAAGCAGATGCTAACACGAATTCAGAGCAAAAAAATTGGCACTGAAGCAATGAAGCAGTCCAGGAATCGGACGTCAAGGGAGGCCACAAAATCAGAAGAACGGATAAGGCACAAGAGCAGTAGGACCATAAGAGTTTGGGCCCGGTGCAGAATACTCTCCTCCACTGCTGAACTCAGGGTTCCAATGTAATAACATTTCTTTGGCATCAACAGACACAGCAGACAACATATAATCTACTATTGCAATCACCTAGCAGTAACCAAAAGGAATGGTGATGTTCTCACAAAATACACAAATAACATCAAATAAGAGCGAAGAAAAATAATCACACCCGTGGAGACAGATTCCTTAAGAAAAAAAAAGTAATTAACATTTTCAAAAGGCCTTGTACTAATACAGCTACATATCAGGCTCACTTCTAGAGAGAAATAACAATTAATCAATTATTAGCCCCTTTGCAGGTCTCCTTTATTCTATTTGGTCTTTGTTATTATTCTCACCTGGGAGTTTCTCTTAATCATTAGATGATCAAAATATTTACGTATCGATCTCAGAAAGAAAAGCCCATAGATGTTCGTTTTCAGATTTACTTTATCCCACAGAAACCATTTTTTTTCTTAATTACTAGTTGTGCGAGTCATTTATAACGTGATCCTTCTTTCCTTTATGAAACCTATATTCTCTGTCTATGCTGGCCATACTGAAGCCATCACGTAAGATCATGAGCTATAAGAAAAACCCTCCTTTAAATAAAAGCCAGCCAGCCCTTTGAATTTTTTCCCTCCTTCACCACAAACTCCCTCCTCTCTCCTGATTATTCCTTCTGAGTTTGGACATTTATGGCAGATATTGGAATTTAGACCATTAGCATTTCAGCTTAGTGAAAAATTTTCATAATTTGTCTGTATTTTACACAGAAATCATGCTCAGCCTAAAAAAACAGAAAAATTCTAACCTTTCTTGCTGAGCAATTCTCCTTATATTTAAGTCTTTTCCATCCTACAGGTGTTGCCAGTCAACATCAGCAATAAATATGCTGCAGGTGAACTGAATGGAAATTGGTCATGTAATGACAACAGCAGAAGAACTAGTCTTTTGTTGTTGTGTGGGCTGTCTAATGTTAACACACGTTAACACATTTTGGCCGCTACAGTAGAGTTACGTTTGCAAAACATTTTCTGAACAAAGTAAAGGTAAGATAACAATAGAACCCTGACAATTAATAAGTTCGAATTTTATCTTTTTAGCTTAAAAAAAAAAAAGGTAAGGAATGGGTAACATTAGTAACAGGATTCCAACACTGCTTCTCATCACTGCTTCAAGTTCCCTGCTGCGAATAGGGTATTCGGTCTGCACAATGATTGAGTTTTTTACTTCCTGCTGAGATTGCCAGTGAGAACTTTAATCAGTACCAATGTGGTGCTGTGCTTCTGACATACACTTTTGTCACTGATAATTGGATTGAGACCAAATTAATTTCCCCTAGGTCACCAGGGGGACCTAGGGGAAAATCAAATAGTAATTTTCAGACACTGTGACTTGGTCAAATCACTGCGCTTACATTTCACCCTTAGATGAAGTGCTCACTAAACAAATTAATACTTGTCTGCCTGCTTCCTGCCTCCCACCTGAGGGTTGGGCAGAACCAAAACAGCAGAATACATACAATAAGTTGTACATAAAATCAGACAATGTTCTGTTTAACAAAAAAAGCAAAGAAAACAACATTAAAATGAAGAGAAGTAGTACTTACTTTACGCCTGCTGATAAGCTTACAACAGGAAAGAAAAACCCTTCTGTACTGAAATTCTCAAACATTCCTTGTACAGGCTGTCCATTAATGCGGAATGAAATGCTGGGCACACCTAAATCCAAGCAGCAGCTAATCACATCGTCAGAAGCCAACAAGTGCTGATTGACAGATGCTACAGCTCTGGGCACTCGACCTAAGAAGAAATAAATCAGAAGCTTTAAACAAACTCTCCAGGTCTAACAATGAAATAATAAATACACTTCCTCCAAAACAGCATCCAGTTTTTATTCTCAGTCACAACAACATGATCTTGTCGTCTTTATGCTTTGTGAATCGTTTTGCTCTCAGAAACACGAAATGAGTTAACGTTTTTCAAACCAATATGTGGCAGAACAGTGCGTGAACTGAGCAAATCATTCAAGACCTCTGATGCTGTTCACAAGACAGAACGTGCTTAGCTGAAGTAAGGCGAACTCACACTGTAGCCTGATACAAGAGTACTCAAGCATAGTAAATGATGTCCCTCTGCTTTGATAAAGCTAATAGTGATATACCCAGTCATTTATGTCTTTAGCTATTTGTGAAATTTCAGGTTTTCGTATGTATCATAACTAATTCCGCTTGTGGTGGATTAGAAAGGTACAAGGCTTCCAATAATAACCATGAGCACCACATTCAACAGATTAGACCTGTAAACCCTCATGCTTCAGTGTAGCAGCCAAAAACATCCCTTCCTTTGTCTCTCCCACCATGACTACCGTGCATTGGTAATTTATTCAAACCTTCACCTGAAGGTCTAGCACAAAGTACTACCAAAGACAGAAAGGGCCGCACACTTGATTCAGTGCAGCACTTATTGTTTAACCTGTATCAATACACCTGTGAACACGACAAACAGCTGCAGAATCAAACAAGCTGGAAAGCAACATCCCTAGCAAAAAATTAGTTTATGAAACAAGTACTCTGTTGCAGCTGGTACACTGATAAAGTTTTTTAACTAACTATCTTTTCAACAGCACTACAGGTGTATAGGGAAAGATGAACGTGCTGTTCAAGTTATGCCCACTGACAAGTCCAGTACAGTCAGATGATTCAGTCCTCCAAAGGAAAATATATGAGAAGAGAATGCTGGACCTGGGATTATAGCCAATATCCAGGTCTACAGTAATAAATATCAGGAAGCGAAACGGTATACTGAGTTTTCAAAAAATGGATCAAAACCTTCACAGACCAGGTTTTCTTTAATTCTATCAAATACAGCCTCAGATCAAACAGAAGGAGCTTGGCATCCCCCACTCAGGATCACCCACGCACAGGACATAACAACTGTAATTGGAGACAGAAGCAACAACTAACAGGAGAGAGTATTATCTGTAGTTATTTACCTACATCCATTCACAGATAACTGCAACTGTTCAATCCCACTGGAGTATCTGGGCCTATTTCTAACCGGGAATACCTTATAAGAATTCCTTTCAAAAACGTTTCCCTGGGAAACACTCTACGTTAGTTGTAAAGCAAGTCTAACTAACTGGTTAAGTAATGTTCCAAAATTATAGTGTTTGGGACCTCTTAAGAACAAGCTAGTCAACTATGCGTTCAGGACAGCTTAAACTGATTTAATTTTCCCTTACTGCAGGAGAAGAGATTTAAGACGACCTTCCTAATGGAAGGTTCCTAATGGAACCTTCTGTGGTTCCATTATTATTTAATTTTGTGTTAATGATTTATGAAACCATTTCTAATGGAGTATATTACAGATGCCTCCCAGCCTACTCCCCAAAATTATTTCTACCTTTTGAGAATTGTTCACCAGGGCTACAAAACAAAGTTGAATTAGGTGTACAAAATATACATACATAGATATTTTTACACACAAAATCCCATGCTAGAACAATGTTAATATAATGGAGTAGTCCAACACCCCCACATTAGGAAGTGTAAGAATTAAGGCAAGAAAATCTAACTTAGCATATGTATGTATGTGATTTATAATACATGTTTTCATTGCATGATCCCACATTATTCCTTTCTGAGTAATAAATAGCACTAGCAGTAGCACTTCAAGGTTCTGAGAGAGACATTTGTAATTTTGCCTACAGGCTTTGAATGGTGTGCAGTAAATAAAGTACTAGCCACAAACTGAACAGGCTAAAAGAATATCAATGTTTAACTTTTATTCTAACAAGCACCATCCGCTGTATGTGAGAGAGATCTGAAAGGAAAAGTAGTATGCTACCTCATATTCAAAGATTGTATCATATCATGCACACAAAAGGGCTGAAATAAATTCACAAAAAACGCTTACTGTCTTTTTTTTCCCACACTTCTGAATGGTTGGTTTTATAACCTTATTTTTTATAACACTATTCTGTGTAAGATATCTTAGTTCTTAAAATTCCAGATTCAACAAAATTCAGTCGTATGCTGCTATAAAGGTACTCATATGTTTTATTAGCACAACTAATACTGGTAACAAAAGTTCTTCTGCATTTACCTCTCACTTGTGAATTCATGGTACAAATGCAGCAATATTAGAATATTATTACTTGTACGGAACAGCACTATATAAAGAGAATAAATCAGTTTGCCAGTATGTTTCATAGGCACTTTCTAGCAGAAGATGAATGAATCTCAGGTATCCTAGTTCCAATCCAATCCCTGGAAGAGGAAGTGCCTGGCTTCTTTGGATCTGTGTCCTGCCATATGTCCTTCCTTATTTCTGGCTCCTCAGTCTCATTTTCCTCATTTAACCCCATGTCACTGCCTTGACTTCTCCTCCCAGGGCCTGCCTACCTATGCTGTAGATACCCTCATTTTCCGTAGTGGACCAGCACACTTACTACCTGCTTTTCCCTCAGCTTTCACTGCTTTGTGCCACACCAGATCTCATCTCCAATTGTCTTCTCCTCCACCAGGCCATCTCAGTGCCCCTCTGAGCTCCCAGTCCCAGACTTTCCAGCTTTAGCCTGCCCCAGCTTCTGCTACTTAGACCCCTCCCCCTTCTTAAGTTCATCAACCTAATCACTTCAAACCTTTCCTCCAGTAACATAATTCCTCAGTCTCCATGAAATGCATAACCCCAGCCAGTCCCATTTTCCTTCACCATAGTGAGCCTTCAGCTGATTTTCCTTTTCTACACTATCCTCATTTGCGTTCCACCTGTCCCAAACAGTATAGGTCACTGAATACACAAGGCAGTTGCTTTCAGTTAAGATGCTCAGACCTTGATCTCCCTGGAGTAGACTTCCTGCTATACAGATTGTTTTTCACAGAGAAAGTCCTACTAAGGCCACAACTGAAGCATACTCATGGAATCTCTGAGGAACAAAACTGCTAAAATTAAGAGAGGTCTACAGGGTGCTCCTGTACCAAACTTTTTTCAAATTGAACAAATTTAAAAAGACTTTTCAGAAAACACAGAAAGCTAAATTCCAGATAAAAACGCTACTTCCAACAAACTGTCACATTCCCAACTCAGTGCTTGAACATTTCAGAGAAAAGTTTGCCAGAATTTTCTAGCACTGGCAAAAACTATATATCCATATCTCATTCTTGGAAATCCATCCATCTTTCAAATCAAATTTATCTTGGAGCAGACACTCAGACTGCAACATTGGCTCTCAAACAATGTAAGGTTACAAAAGTTATAAGAAAAAAATAACACAATCTTAGACAATACTAATACACACAGTGTCCATAAAAGGTGATCCTCCAGTTTCATTCATATCGAAAGCGTTATTAAGAATATAGATGAAAGACCTTCAACAGTAAAGGTAGACTGTTACAGATTTTAGATACAATAATTATTTGCCATTGTCAGAGGTCTTATTCTGTTTTACTCTGCATCATTCAATGCAGCAAATTCAATAATGTCATTCAACTGTACATGCAAAATAGAAGAATACTGCATTATATAGATCCATATAAAATAATTTTGTTCGAGATCACTATATCTATTGATTTTGGACAGATACACTTAAGTCAATACTGATCCAGATCTACGTGCAAAATTCCCTCTAACAATGCCATAAAAAACATGAAAATAAAAACTATTTGCTAAACAGCATTTTTGGCATAATTCAATATTGGTTAAAATTTCAGGCAAGAAGTCTCATGTGAAATTCTGAGTAACTCCATTGAGTTTAAAATGCAGGTCAATCTAAATTAGCATGCAATACATGTAGAGAACATAAAGGTAGATAACTGCTGAAGATAAGAATAAAAGGAACAGAAGAAAGGACTCACCAGACCACAGATGAAGGCCATCAAAACCATAAGAGTATAGGTCATCACCAACACCATTGCCTCCCCATCCTTCTCCACCTCCAGGATAAGGGGCATAACCTGATGTAGAGGCCCATCCAACCCGTAAATGGGTGGGTTCTGCCGTCAAGAATGGATCAACCTGATCAATTATTAGTTCAAAGTACCACTTCTTATATTGTGCAGAGCCCTCAGCAACACCTAAAAATATATTTGGCCTTATGCTGAAAAAGAAAACGTAAGCCACTTAGTGTAAAGCATACAATGTAACATATGTGTTATATTGCTCTGTACTGTTCCATTTCAATTTGCAAATATGATACAAGTGTAGATATCCACATTTCACTCACAATCTTTGATTTAAGATAGTGGACCCATTTTATGACTTTACAGAGCTGCTTTAGAATTATCTGATTATTAAATGGAAAAAGCAGCTTGCAATTTTCTGTTTAATATCAGAACAGATCTTGCTATCACAAAAAGCTCTCTAAACAATGTCATCAAAGACTAAAGCAAAGTCCTGTACCTGGGATTGTCTACCCTCTCCACTTGGTAGAGACTGGGGACTGACTGGCTGGATAGCAACTCTGGAGTGCACAGTCAGCAGATCACCCTGGCAGTGATGAAGGCAAATAGCATAGCAAGGCTGCACTAACAGGAGGGTAGCCAGCAGCTTGAGGGAATTCATTATTCCCCTTTACTCAGCACTTATTAGACCACATCCAGAATACTATATCCAGTTTCAGGCCCCCCAACACAAGAAGGATATTGATGAACTTGACTGAGTCAGATGGAGGGCTGCTAACACGGTCAGGAAACTGGTCTTGCTTACTCAGGAGAAAAGAAGGCTTAGGGGGAATGTAATTGCAGCAGTAGTACTTAAGAGGAAGTTATATAGGAAACGAAGACAGGCTGTTTACAAGGTGTAGGGCAGAAGAATGAGAGGCAATGGTTGTAAATTGAAACAGGGGAGGTTTTGACTGAAAATAAGGAAAAAAAAATCACTATAAGGATAAAATATTGGAACAAGTTGCCTTAAGAGATTAGAGAATCTCTGTTCTTGGAGGTCAGGTCAAGACTCAGCTTAGCTAAGTCCTAGGCAAGGAGGGCCTAGGTCTGAATTCAGTGTTGATCCTGCTTTGAACAGAATGTTAAACCAGAGACCTCCTGATGTCTCTTCTAACCTGCACTATTCTGTGATCAAAATCAGAGACCAGGATATAAAACTAAAACTGAAGATCCCTATACCTCAAAATTTAGGCCAGAAGTCATTAATAGAACTAGACTCGTGATTCAAAAAACCCATGAAAAACCAACTTTGTCTTAAGTATAATAAATCAACAGTATTGTTACTTTCATGCTTTCACCTACATGAACTTTTTAATTAGCAATTCCTATTCAAGTACAGTTTCCAGAATAATTGTCCTCTTGCTAGTAGTATTGGATTTTTAAAAAGTTGATACTTAAGCATTTCCTGAAAAGTCAGTGTTCATCTAGAAAACTATGGTACATCTCTCAGGTTACAGTATTTCCTTACCTTAAGTATTATAGACATACCAGTTTAGTTTTTTTTTCTAATATAACAATAAAACAAACCACAATACCTTGTCACATCATTAATCAAACGTGTTTGCAGAAGTAAGTCTCTTCTAGGCAGTAGATTGTCACAGATTAAGTTCTGATTGGCACGAACTGCAACTTCATTACAGAGACAGAGAGAGCAAAGCACATCGAGAACCTGAAAAAAGGTTAGAGGAGTCAGGCAAAGGAAGCTGCATATATGGCAATTCAGTTGTTAATTTAATTTACATTCAGAATAGACATAAAGCATTGGTACTGTTTTCTGAATCCTTTTCCACAGACATGGGCCAAATGTAGTCTGTATTACTGACAGTGAATATTCAACATTAGTGGAACATATGTTCGGAACACAGGGCTTGCAAAATGCCTCAAATAACCTTCCTTTGAGATTTTTTATTCTTGTTTCTATTAGAAAAAAGGAAGGCTAGAACAGCTGTATGGCAACTCTTTACAACAGCTCTTCTATCAAATCTCATTATAAATTTCAAATGTAAAATGAAATTTGTTGAGAAATTTGCTGTAGCCCAAACTTCCCAAGCAAAATTAGTGCACAAGTCTCCGTTGCATTTCTCAGATTGTTTATGAATCTGTTCTGAAATCATAATTTCAATGAAATAATTATATTCATATATAATGAATATATATTTAAAATGAAAAACATTTAAAAGAATTTATTGTAAAGCCAGACTTTCGGAAAGATCTAATTCTAAAATTGCAGGTTTTTTTGGTCACAGTCGGAAAATTGAAGAGTTTGATATAATTCTCCCACAAATTACTGTTGAGGGTACAATTCTGAGCAAAAGGGTTTGGAAAAGAGAACACAGTAACAAATTTTTGTCTAATGCTTAAGGAGAAAGCTTCTCACTTTTTCATAAACTAAATCATTTCCCTGACTTCACTTCCTAGTGTTTCAATTCAAATTTAATTCAAAAAATATGTAAATATTATTTAAAAATATATTTTGTCTTTATATTGAAATGTATACTCCCAGAGAAGCTTAAAGATGTGTTTAGTCTCTGACATGTAAGCATGGAGCAAAGACCCCTAATGCTCTAACTGTTACAGACCATATCCAAGACAAAGCACCATCTTCCCACTGTTTATTACCATTTTAGAAACCATTATCCAACTCAAGAAACAGCAGAACAGAACATTTATCTCAACCGTTCCTATTCACTGTACACTGTATTAGCACAAACCCACACTCCACAGTAGCTTATATATTGTAAACTCGGCCATGTCTCAGCCCCTCTCTTTTTCCTTCAACCACCTCTGGAACAGGGAAGAAACCTCTAGCAGAAGGACAGAGGTAATAACTTAATTAATCATAGCAAAACTGACCAGTACTCCTCTCTCTTACTAACGTTCATGAGAATCAACAACTCAGTATTTACGTATAAACTTTTTAAATAATGTTTATACACCCAGTGATCATACTTCTCACACAAGACTTTTTGTAAATATATATATATATATATATATGAATATATAGACAATTTTGGATTAATAATGCTACTGTTATTTCCTATTTGTTATTTCCTAAATCACAGCAGAATTTCTAATCTGGAAGGAAGACAAGATATTGTGTTTCCAGAGCTACAAATAAATTACTTCATTACTTACTGGTGCTAAGTCAAAGACATTACAGATGGAAAAGCACAAATCTGTTACCCAGCATCATTTTTCTGCATACAAATTTTTCCTTTTCCACTTTAAGTTCTCATTATGTCTGCGTAAGATGTTCCAGCTGAAAGGTTCTCTCTTCAAGAGACTTACAGAGCACAAACAATCTTCCTAACAGCTAAACACAGTAAACTAAACTTACCACTTTAAGTTCAATTGTTTATTATGCCTACTTACTCATACTCCTTAATCACCCTTAAAAATATTTTTTCATATTGGCAGTGGTTAGACTCTCCTTATATCCCTTCCTTGTAAATCAGTAATTTCAGCTCACCAAACATTTTTTGTGTTCTTCCTCCAGTTTATCAGGGTCTTTCAAAATAAGATTCCAACTGAGGAAGGAAACTGACATCAGAAAATCATACATAAACTATACCCTCCTGTGTCCTCATCACAGCCGCTACCTGTGTTCACATTTTTTTCTGTCATAAACTGATGCCTAGCTTAATGTGCCTTGCACATTGATGTCTAGCTTAATTTCCAACACTGTTTCTAAGTCTCGTCGGGTGTAACTTTTTCAGTTTTCTTCCTCCTCGTTAACTCCTGAGCTTTCAAATATTTGGACTTTTTTTTCCTAATTTCCATTTTATTTTGCTGTTTTCTGCTACTATTACTGAAGTCAGGAATCACTTCACAGGATTTAGTTCTGTCTGTCTGGAGATAAAGAAATAGTAGTTCACTATTTCTGCAGAACTCTGGATCACTAAGGTACAAGCTACTTTGTTCAGGTTTTACAGTCACCAAATAGAGTACTTCACTGTCTCAGCATCCTAAATGATAGGTACAACCCTTCTGATGGGTTAGCAATATTTCTTAGCTTGCTATCTACTTGTCATGCATATCTTGCTGTATTTGAAATGGAAACGCAATTATACATTGCACATTAATTTTTGATCTCAACAAAGCAATTTTTCAGACATACTCCAATGTTATTTTATTCCTTTAAGGATACTAGTATCATATGCTTCCATGCAGAGATTTCCTTGTTTTTTTCATACATTACTGAAAGATTATCAATACATCCTTAGTTTTACAAACATACCTTGTAATTGCGCCCATGTTTATCCAATAATGAGATAATAGATTTGATATGCTCCTCAGCTATTAAATTTAAAGCCTCTGGGCTTTCAATCAAGATGCAGTGCAACACTTCCAAAATACCTGTATGAAGGTCATAGAAATAATGTTGTCATGAAATAACCTGCAGAACTGAACACAGTTTAAAAGCTTAATAAATAACACACTATTTCAAGAGATAGTTTTCTCTAATTCTATCTATTAAATGCCTCAAGCCTGAAAAGAGAATGAAAATATGTTTAAAAGAGTGTTGATATGATTATGATGTGAACTGCATTAGACATAAATGCATTATGAAGCTGTTAATTTCTGATTTTTTGATAACAAACATTTTAAAAAGCATTTGAGAAGAAGGTAAGTTTAGCTCCTCTTCAATGAGAGAGAGAAAGTTTTTAGTAGGGAGCACTGTGCAGTGTTTTGATCTTTTGTTGAACATCTCATACTGCAAAAAATGTGCTCACCACCTATTCTTGTGCTATTTGATAGTGATGGAACAATACTGCTGATACTGTCTGACCCGATTAATCATTTTACTAAAGTCATCTGCAACAATGACTGGATGTGAAATTGCACATACCAAATGTATGAAACCAAAAAATGACAAGAAATAAATGGTTTTAAAGTCATTTATTTGATTTAAAAAAACATGCAAAATATGTATTTTCTAATGCATGCTGGTTTTTAAGCTGAACTGCTCTGACATGTATGATGTAAGATAGTTATTTATGATGTACTGATAGTCAGTTTACACTTACAAAATGAGTCTCACCTGAGGAGGATTCTAATCTGTCCAATTTACTTATAAGCCAATCAAGGTTACTGGAAAACTGAGTACAATTGTTTCTGTTGCCACGAATGAGAGCAGCTGAAAAAAACAGAAGGTACAGTTTTGTAACACTAGATTTTTTTCAATCACCAATGTTAATATTTTAACATAATTTAAAAATAACTAAATGAAAATAATAAATCCTCTTTCTCATCCATGAATCAAATAAATTTTACCTATTTATAAGAGAGATGACTACATAGGTTTTATCTGAACTGTTTAAACTCCAGGAATTACAAAGGGAATCTGGAGGTTTTGTAATTGTTTTTTCAATTTAAATTTTACCCAGCTCAGAGGTCATATTGGTTAGCATCTGATGTTTGTTTAGTTGCTAATATGAAAAGCATTCAAGACTAAGCACAATTTAGGATTAGTGTATTGATATTTAATGTTTCTCAGCTGGTCAGTTTCTTCATGTATCTGCAGAAAGCTACACACATGGCAGCCCATCCACCCGAGTGTCTAAAGAGAAGATCTATTATATGTGCACAGTAGGTCAACTGACAGACTTATAAATACGCATTGCACATATGCATGTATGACACACGCTTTCTGGAGTGGCCTTAGGAAAGAGATTGGGAAGAAAAGGCTCTCACCATCAAGATAATTAATGCAGCGTTCTTTTAACAAGATTCATGTAGAACACACATTGTGCTCTCAAGAACAGCAGCACTTAATCAATATTCCCAAATGCCTCACCCTCATCACATCATTGCAGCCTGTCCTACAGCAGGGAAAGTGCCAGTGTATTTCTTGTGAAGATGGCAGGTATGAACAGAATACTGCCATTAAAAACCACTCATATGTATTCCTTGTATGCTCTTAACCTGTACAGAGATACAGAGGATCACACAGAATAAGTCACTCATAAAGTGATTCATTCTGGTGGACCACATATAGCCTCAGTTTATGGGGTGAACTTCAGGATTATTCTTGGGGCACTATTCTGGGAGTTCCTATTTCGCTGTTTAACATAAAAAATATGGTAAGTTGTAGGATTTTCTATTTTCTGATGCTTTTTCCTACCACTTCCTGCAATTGCAGCTTCAACAAGGGATAAACCGACTCCACTCTGCCTAGCCAAACGTGTAAAAGAGTAGTCTCTTAGAAGATGAAAATACTAGCTTAGAAAATGGACTTTGTGAGAAAATGTGCTGACTACTAGAATATTGTACAGAAGATGGGCATTCCCAGCATTTTCAAGAAAAGAAAAAATACTGCTCAGTTCTTTGAGAGAATGGTTGTAGATGTCTACCCTCAGGATTTGGTGCTCGCAGTTACAAGCTGGATGGAGCTGCTTCACCTGAGTTCCAAAACCTTGGAAATGACTACATCTCACTGAACAGTTCTTGCCCCCCAAATCAGTATAAAAACTTTTTGGACTGCCTTTCAGAGACACAGTCTACAACTTCCCTGAGGCACTGTGGAGTGAAGAGTTGGGCAAGTTAAAGGTTCTAGGTTTCATTCAGGACACCAGGCACCTAAGGACAAAGCATCAAAGTGGCTAAGTTATTAACTTTTAATACTCAAACTTTTACTCTGGCTATCCTAATTGCCATTAACATATATCCTTGAAAATAATAATTGGCATGACTGTTAGCAATAAAAATGCTTTCTTATTTTTCTTCCAAATTTTTACAAACAGTGGTAATTTTTAAAACAAAATAACAAATTGAAATGAAGAATGTACTCTTCCCAGCAATTAATCTCAAAATAGTGTGAAAACAGCAACTCATTGAATAAAAATATTTTGTTTCTTTGTGCTTGAAGAAACACGATCTGCTTGAAGATGATCTGCAGCAGTAAATTAAGACGCCAGGATTTTCAGGAAGATTCAGATGCTTAGCCTTACTTCATTCCAGGAGGAGGTAGGTACCCAAATACTTTTGAAAATCTGAACTGCAGAAAGAAGCATGAAGATTATTCTGCTTTCCTCTAAGGTTTAAGGATAATGCTTTTAACTCCTCTAATACTCATTAGAAGATATGGATATAGGGAATCCACAGCAGAAGCTTCAACAGAGGTCATAGTTAGAAAAGCAATTGAAAGAAAGTATATATAATACTTTTTAATACAGATATTATAGAGAAAGGCTTTGTCATCTAAAAATCCTTCAAAAAAAAGCTCAACAGACAATCCTAAAAACATGTTATAGTAAGAATGAATTAAGATTTTCAGTAATGTACACGTCAACAACTGATAAAACTTCTTCAATAGCACGTACTTTTTGAAGTTGACAGTGGTTTACTGGATAAACCAGAATTTAAGCAAAACGTGTGCGTACTATTTTATTTCATTCATATCTCTGGTTAGTAACAGAAATTATCAACAAACCTTGTTTGATTCAACTGTTAAGCACTGTCATGATCAAAAGGCTGAAACACTTCTTTTTGTAACTCCTCCTACCAGTGAGTGGAAAGCTCACATACAGATGTACAGGCTCAAGTGGAGGCTGGGTACTGCTCTTTAGCTCCACTTTCTGATTAAAATATGTTGTGGAATCGATAGTGTTCAGCAGCACAGAACACAATGTTATTTGACTGCACTGAAAGGTTTTTAAGTAATGTTGATTTTTTTTCTTGCAGAAGTTATTACTGATCACAGAAAAATAAAAATAGCCTATTGTATACATTGTCAAGGATTTTTATTATGAAGCGTGTGACTTAATTATTTACTACAACAGAACAAGTGTATTTGAGAACTACCTGCAGAAGAAAATCAAGATAACATGTGAAAAGGCCTACACAGCACAAAAGAAGTTTTTTGCTTCCTACTTTTCTTTAAACTCATAAGACTACAGTAAAATGCAGACCATCGTTATCATCACACTGTCTGAAGCAATGGGAGGATTTCGCCAGAAGCACCTGCACTTTTGTGCTACATGACTAATCTCATGCTTCAAAGTCCACTTTTAGTTTGTTTTATTCTTGTTCTAAATTTCAACTTGCTTATTTTACATATTTTACTAAATTTTTAAAATAATAACTCAAGGCTATTTGCACACCAAATTTTTTAAAAAAGAGATTTTGCATGCAGCATGAAAGTTCTTTTTTTTTTTAAGAGTTGATTTATTTTTCTGCTGTATCATTACTCAGTAAACTCTACTCCCAGTAATATATATCAGTAAGAATATGCAAGGAATTGCATAATTAGCATGATGGAATGAATGACACACCACGTATTCTTCTGTGGTGCAGAAGCAACGAGTAAAATATAAAGAATACATACCCTGATTTTTCACTACAGTAGATCATTAGAGAACTTACCTAACAATCTGTACAGGAGATTCAGAATTTCTTTCCATGCCGTACCATTTTCTTCTATTGCAATTCCTGCAAAATGAGCTACACTATTGTAGTCATTTAAGCGATCGATGCAATTCAAAACTAGAGCCAGCATTCCCTAAACACACATGATAGAGAGGAAAACCAACTGTACATGAAAAAGTATTTGTTATCTTTTCAGTACATTCTCACGTATGCACTTAAAAGGTGTATCATCTTAGATAAAAACATCATGTTTACAAGATTTGAATATGTATGTCTCTATACCAAAATCATCCTTTTTAGAGAATGATTCAATACTATTTCTTACTTATCTAAGTGTTATAAGAGGTAAGGAATAAACAAAGCTGACAGGAAGGCTTTTATAATTTTTGTGAATAGAATCTTGTTTACATAGAAAAAAAGTTTAAATTTATATACAATGCAATCTTTGTTGATTAAAAATGATATTGGAAACCTGCAAGCAGTTTAAGCACGTTTACAAATACTGTAAAACATATTTTCTATGTGTACAGAACCATAATTATGTTTTCAGAGATTATCAATCCTAGAATTATACAATATATATCCTTCTCTAAAACTGGCATTGGCCTAGTTTCTAGATGTAAAAAGCCCCTGCTTCATACCCTTATGGACAGGCAGGACATGAGAAATAAAATCTATCACTGATTCAAGCTTTATTGGTCATTTGGGGCATCCAGCCTGTACAATTTCAGGAAGAGAAAAAGAACTTTTTTTGTCGTGAAAGTATCTTTTAATAATGGCAATTATTTAAAGATGATCAGAAAACAGAAATATTAAGACCAAATTCTAGCAGAGAAAGCTTGTGGGCTGGGATGAGTGTGAAAGTGAAAAATATGTAACAATAATTTATTGTATGGCTTTACAGTCTATTATATAAGTCAGCTATATTTCTTTACACACAAATTACACATGTGTATCCTGAAAAATAACATTTAGATTTGTCTCAGTGTTTGTAACATGATATGCTGAAAATTAAAACAATGTAACAATTCCTCTCTTTGTACCTCCTCTTTGAATAGATTTTGTCTGTTTTTGAGTGAACGAAGTTTGCTTTGCTTATCTTCATGTTCCAGATCTTCTTCAGGAGGCAGGAAGTAAGTAATCAGGTCTTGCAGAGTCTGAACCATCTCCTCAACAGGCAGGGCAAAGGGTGATAGTGTTCTGTTGTTTCCACTACAGAAAACAAAAACAAGAAAGAGTTGCAGCATTATTTGTTTTCACAAAATAATTTACAGTATTGCATAGCAGCCTCTTTTCTGCTGATAATTCAACTAGTTCTTGTTATGCATACAACATAGGATATGAAGAACTGATCTGAACTGCAAATCATTCAAACATTTACTGTTTGGGTGTCCAGCACTCCTGGAGTGGAATCATATTTCATCTTCTGCACTGACATAGAGAGAAAGAGAACAAAAAACTGAAAAAGAGAAGAAAAAATGAAATAAAATAAGTAAGCTGAAAGATGAAATAGAGAGGAAGGATACCACAAAGTCCTATCTTATAGTAACCGATTTTGTTTAGATGCTTTAAATCTTACTGATAATATGGCTGTATGATACAGATGGTCTTAAATAGTAGCAGCTATTGAAGCTAAACACCCCCAGCTTCCTAGACAAAGAATACAAAATAACATGTAAAACTAAGCTTCTTCTGTATCAACTCTATATAGGACATAAGGAAGAGCGGAATTTAAAAATACGAAGCATTTCAAATAATTTCAGTTGTTTGTAACATAGCAACTTTTCTTTCCTCTTCATGCATTTGTTCAAACAATCTTGGGTGACAATCTGATTTTTTTAGGTTCAGAGTCACTACTATAGACGGTATAATCTAGGAGGAGGTGACTGATGACAGAGGTGGCTGGTTTTTTAGGAAATGCAAAAAAGGAGGGTGGTCCCCTGTGATATCACATAAATAACGTTGTTTTAAACAAACACACACCCATAGAGGGTTCTATGCAAGCAAATTCAAAAATATAAACTCATTTTTCTTTATAACCTATGATCTATTACCTCTCCAGTAGAAAATCCCCTAAGTCAATAGTAATTCAGGTGAAAGAAACAGGCAATAATAAAAGAATGACTGATTATCATGATTGAAACTTTTGCAAAACAAGATATAAAAAAGTCTCTTTAGAAAAATCTTCCAAAGGAATTAAACTATGTATATTGCTATACAGCAAAGAAGAGAGAAAGTATCAGTCTGAAACAACTTGTCATTTTCTCCCCACTTAAATGTTAGTCAATGTCAGATGATACAAGCAGAAGATAATTTAGGAAACAATGAGGCACACAAATGTATGCAGCTTAATGCAGCTTCTCCATTAATGTTGCCTGAAAACGTGAAATGAAATGCAGAAACGAAAATAGCTTTTCAAAAAGCCAAATCTCGTTGGGGGAGAGAAAGTCCTAATTGACTTTCAGTATAAAGCTTTGAGAAATTTGGGTCACTCTCAGATAGTAAAACCTGATGTTGCTCTGTTCCTATTGAAGAAATAAGAAGACTGGCACACGGAACAGCATTTGCCTCAGATGTTCGGATTTTTTGCTCTCCTTCACCTCCGTAGCCCCAAGTAATAGTAAACATACAGAAAGAACAGCAAGTGGAATGTTCTCTGGTTATTAACCAACATGGGACCAAAGAAACCCAAAAAATATCCCCAAAAGCTTCAATAACTCAACACCACCTAAATTTAGGAATAGTCAGAGGAAATATTCATACTGAGATGAAAGACCTGAACAACTCCTTTCCAGAACACTTGCGTTGTCTAGTTGTCTCTTTTCATTGCTCCTCTACTCTTTCACGAGATTGAGGTGACTCGCTTTGCAAGACTTTTGATTGCAGTGTGTATTCTTACATATTTATCTCAGCAATTATAAATGAACATGTATGGTCTTTTACCTTAAATGTCCTCAGACAAAAAAGAAAGATACAGAAGAGGTCTAGTGAAGGAAACACTGAACTTTCACTGGATTGAAGATATATATCTTGCTGTTTGCTAAAGAATATTATCCCGCAAGTATAGTAATGCAAGTCAAAGAATGAGAGGGAGGGTGAGCAAAAGTAACAGAAGATTGTGGATTTCTCTGCATACCAAAATTTTGCTTCGAAATACACCATGTTTTCAAACTAGCATAGCTAAAAGTATTTTTCATAAGGTCAAATACAACCACCAGACAATTTTCACAACACTTTCCTTCACTAACTGAGTTCTAATGCCTTCATCACAATAGTCAGATCTCCTGAGGGAGGTAAATGCTCTTCAATCAGCAAAACATAAATTTTGATAGACTATCTTAAAATGTATAATGTCCAGCATATTTGTTTTGCTATTGGCTATAAATGAATTTTTCTGTGAAAAGGAAAGTATTATGTTATTTCATGTGTGGCAAGGTCATTAGCCAACTACTTACTAACTACAGCTCTGTGTACAACCCTTTTGATTAATTAAGATTATGACAGAACAAGTCTGGTGTCTTACTAAATTGTTCATGTTGCCTAACTTTCTGATTTTCTTTATAGTACTGACTCCATGCTTAGGGTACTCACATACTACATTTTTCACAATGTCCTGCTGTCAAAGGGTTTTGGTATTTTGACTTGCGGAAATAGCTGTTTTCAGATTAGTTTGGGGATTTTATTATACAGTTAATAGGATAGCCCAGCCCCAGATCGTTCTTACTGAGGTGTAATTACTAACATCTTTGTCCTCTAGTACAGCAAAGATTTTGAAAAAGAAATACAATTCAGAAAGTAATTCTACTGATTCTCTTCCAAAGGTACAGGTAAAACTTTGCAGCCAAGATTTTGAAAGCAGTAAGTTGGTACTATCCTCTTAGACATGAAGAGATATCTACTTTGTGCTTCCTTTTATCATTTATTTGCATGGGTTTGGTATTGCTGTGCAATCCCACTCTATTTTTGGTCTGAATATTAAGAATCTTTCTTCCTTTCAGTTATAGGTTTGACAAATCTAACTAGAATTAGCTACAATCTTTGATCTATGAAACAAAAACATACAAATTAGGAAAAATTAATATTCTCAAACTCTAGCTATTGTAGAACAAAATCACTTCCTTACTAACGGAGTTACGCTGGGATCATTTAACATATCTTCTTCAAAGAAACCAGGAACTGGATTAGGTTTCAGTTTGCTTCCAGCTTCAAGGTATTGGTTTTTATCTAAAGAACCATAAATAAGCTGAGTTCTACCTATGTAATGGCATTACTCTTTTTTATACATTAAAATGACGAACTTAATTAAAATATATTGCTAATAGTTTCTGAATATAAATATCTGAAAGTTGGACGTAATTTTTTTTTTAGAGAAACTCCTATCATTTCAGAATACTTTGAAAAAAGAAAAAAAACATAAAAATAACTGGAGATAAGATGGTAACAAGTACCTTATAAATTGGCTGAATAAGCTTGTAGTATTGCGAATGATTCGAGCAGCCTGGGATTCTTCATGCTGACATCTTTGTAAGGTTAGACCATCATCCATATGGCCTTCTTGGTGTAGTATAACCTGTTGAAAGTCAATAATAATCATAACTATTTAAAAATCTTTGTGCTTTTAAATTTTTTGTAACTTTTATTTCAATACTATTCTGAAAACAATTAACAATTACATATATACCAAGGTACTACCTGGTGTTCACTTTATCTGAATAACTACTAATTAATCACTTTTATTAATTAAAAAGTTGTCATTCTCACATAAAAGGTATTCAGAGAAGACATTTTAAAGTAACTTTGTTCTCCAGTAACTTGTGAAATGTATATACTTATCAAACATCTTCCATTCAAACTAAAAATATTCTTTCTAAATGCTGCCTGTCAGGGAAAGAAGGAGTTCACTGTCTTATGCATCATTTACTAAAGGATTCACACATGAGAAGACTACTTATAGAAAAATCAAGCTGGATAAAATTACAGCACAGCTGAAGAAGCAACAACACTTGCTACTAACTTCTGATTCATGTAACGAGTCTCTCCACATTATGTAGACCCTTATCAGAACCAAATCACCTTTCTTAAACATGAGATCTCTATGAAACACCGTAGGAACTTCAAGCGGTAACAGAAATCCTTCAGTGGGTTTCAATGTTTCTCTTGAAGTAAATACTCAGCTTCACAGAAAGCCAGCACAGTTTTTCAATATGACATAAAAATAAATTTCATTGCTTTGAGTCATTAAAATTCTACAGCACTTTTACAAGAATAAAGCGATTTATCCTGCTCCTTTTCCTAAAATGTAATCTATTGATTTTTCATCGAGGTGAGGCTGAGCAACCGCTAGAAGGATCCCTGGAACCTTCTTGTCCTTCTTGAAGACAGCAGTGACACTTGCTTTCTTCCAGTCCTCGGGTGCCTCTCCTGTTTGCCGTGACCTTTCAAAGACAATCGATAGTGGCTTCGCAGTGAAATCCGCCCGCTCCCGCAGCACTTGTGGGTGCGTCCCAACAGAGCCTGGGGACTCGCGTATGTTTAAACGTTCCCTAGCGCTGAACCTCCTCCACCAAACGTGAAGTCTTCCTTGTTCCAAATTTTCCCGCTGGTGTCAGGGAGCTGGGACTGCTGATGGCAGGTCTAATCAGTAAAGGCCAAGGCAAAGAAGGCACTAGGTACCTTGGCCTTTTCTGTGTGCTTTGTCAGCAGGTTCCCTGGCCCATTCAGCAGCGGGCCCGCATTTCGCCTACTCTTCCTTTTGCTCCTGCTGTCCTGAAGACGCCTTTGGTGGTGCCCTTCACATCAGCTGCAGATAGGCTTTGACTTCCCTAACCCCGTTCCTGCAGGCTCCTACAAGCGTCCCTCTATTCCTCCTGTGTCATTTGTCCTTGCTTCCGCCTCTTGTATTCCTTTTCATAACTGAGTTTTGTCAGGAGCTCCTTCTTCATCCATGCAGGCCTTTCCTTGCCTTTATTTGATTTCCTGCTTAGCCGGAATGGATCATTCCTCTGTGTGTTTGGCTAGTTTTATATTACTAGATATATGAGAGGACTTCACAAGCACCCCAAACAATATAAATTTATCAACTGATCCTTTCTCCTCTTCTGCTAATCCTACCATCTTTAAAGTTATTAGAAAAAGAAAATCTGCTCAACCAAAAAAAAAGTGTAATGACAAAAATAAAAACTTTTAAAATTGAAGCTTTTTTCTATGCTTTCCATTTTGAATGTTTAGGTGATCAATGTTTCATCAGTAAATACAAGCTTCGTTAACATCTTCTTCTTTCCTGGAGTAGAGACAACCCATTCTTATCAACGCAAACAGCATGCTGCCAAGGATGAGAAACATTTATTTGATGTTCAGCTCTAGGTATAAAAGAAGAAGGCTGTCCAGTGCAGAAAAATAACTAACTAACCAAAAAAGTAATAGTAATAATAAAAAATATAATAATAAAAACCTTCATTTGGTTCTTTTTGAAAATGTTAACAAAGGAAATACAGTTACGTGAAAAGCTTGGAGTTTTTTTCCAATGGGTGTAAACAAAGACTCAAGTTATGACAAATAGAATTTTTGTGATTCTAAGTTTCACTTAAGTAAGACTCAAAGTACTTCTGCTTGTGTCAAGTTACACTATGAAAACGAATTTTCCATGAAAATTGCTACATGTTTAATTTGTTTAGGGCCGATTTCACATTGTACTACGATATATTTTTCTAGCACTTTTACTAACTGAGGGCAATTGTAAACCAAGGGGCCTTGAGAAAACAGCACAGTTATATACAAAGTTCCAGCAGGAATTTGTTACTTAAGAAATGGTCCTAGAAAGCACTCAAGTCTCTTGAGGGATATTAATGAACAAATTTAATTTCCATTTCATACCATATATTCAATAAAAATTTCTAAATCTCTAGTGAATGTACATTCACCGTACAATGACTTACAAGTTTAAGTCCTTGAGCCGGTAAAGGTAGATTTTAGAAAAAGGGATCCAATTATCTAAATGAGGATTTTCAGGATTTTACTGAAGTGTCCAAAATAAAAATTGAGCCCCAAGTAAACATTTCTTTTGGCAAGAAAAACAGTTAAGTACATCTCTTAGTAGCAAGTTTTTCTTCAGTTATGTAATTAGGAGCATTTTTTTTCATTCTTAGAGTCAAACAATCACACTATTTTCAATAAAACAGCACAAAGTGATTAAACGCACAACTGCTACATTAGCAGGATGGTAGAAATCAGGACAGACAAAAATAGTTCCGCAACTAATGTCTATTCACCAAGTAACTAAAAAAACAGACAAACTTACCTTTCTTTTCAGGAGACCTAAACGTGCTGATTTAGCATCTTGTGCTTTGTAAGTCAACCACAAGGCACTGGCCACATGTTGAACAAAGCAGATTGAATCACCATACTTTATTTCTGGGACCCCCATTCCATCAATGTCACGTTTAAGAGCAGAATCCTGCTTTTCTTTTAACTCCTAGGAACAAAAAATGAAAGTTCGCATTTAACCTCTGTACTGAAAAGGCATAAACCATTGAATTCTACTGAAAAATAACATTTATGCTGTCATTGTTGTTAAGATACAGCTAAGAGCTCATTTCACATAAATCCTAGTTTCCTCTATCAAATTCATCGGTCAGATTCTAACTGAATAAAAATCATTTCACATTGGAAGCAACAGCATTTTCACTGCAACAAAAAAAAACAATTAAAAACTATCAGCCCATAAAGATGTAAAATAAATAAATAAACAAACAAACATTTAACCTAACATAAAATTATGGATTTAATCAAGGTCTCAATTTAGTAGCGCCTACTACAATTTTCCCCTTTTTATTTTAGTTTAAATATAAAAACAGAAATATTAGCAGAAACATATTTTGAAATTCAGTTAAAATATTTTTATGCTAGAGAATTTTCTGCCTGTAACTTGCATATGCAGATAAAAGTGTCAGTTGGAATGATGCATCTGCATTGCAACAACCAGCAAAGTAGAAAATATTAATTTTGACAGCAAGTAACATTTGCCTTTTACATTTATCATCTTTGTAAGAGGAATGGGATGTTTGTCAGATCTCGTTTGGACATACTATTCAATTCTTGGTTGGAACAGAGTACAATTTTTGTAAGCCCAAGCACTACCAAATCCCATTATTCTCCATTCACAATCAGATGATTTTACATCTCTAGCACAGAAGCAAGAACTATGTTAAAAAATAAAATTTTATTTCCAAAATAAAATTCAGGAATAGGAAGAGAATGATATAGCAGATTCTGTAATAGGAAATTATGGATGTGTGCACACACGTGTGCTTATGCACGTGCAATTAAACAAAAAAAAGCTAAGGAAATAAAATAATTGGAAGATATCATTTTTCTGTGATTCCAAATGCTCTAGTGTACTCAACTGTAAGTGTGGTAATATGTCACAAAGTAAAGAAAGTCTGTCAGACACTGACCTAGAGTTCAAATTATTTTATGTGTAACAGGCTTCTTATTTCATTACTGTGTAATGAAATTATTGAGTATTGTTGAATACTCAATAATATCTGTGGAGTAAAAAGAAATTTTGTCCTAACTCTGCTATCCACTTTCATTTAAAGGGAATTTAGCTGTCACATTTCAATAACAATTTTAGTCTAAACAGACAGCATTGCAACACCAAGACAAAGTGTAATGAAATTACCGTGCCTTCCTTGGGGATACCATTACAATAGTAAGACCATAGGGAAATCATGCCACATCTTATTTAAGTGGATTGCACTATTATGTGCAGGTAAAGATGAACTCTCCCAATACACATGTATGGTGAAGCCATTAAGAAACTAATAATACAGTAAATAGCATAAATTAACTGTCAATAATTAATCATTTCATTTTTACATAGCACTCTGAAGAAGTAAAGCATTTTTTTAAGTATTGCATCCGTATTATGAAGCACACATTAATGAAAATGCCAATGAAAGAAGTCGTAATGTGATAATAAGTTATACCAATCAAGTTACTGTTTGAAAAAAAATAAAGTTATACTGGTCCTTTTTGACTACATTAAACATAAAAAAAGATTTTTCAGAATTTCAGAAATGAAGTTACAGAATTAATTTGGGGAGCTGAAAGGCTGTTCTCGCTTTAAGCAATACAACATAAATTTCTCTTCATGATGTTTTGCTCTTTGTGCTCTGTCCAGTTTCTCTAGGATTTCAGCCAAGTCATTTGATATCAGTGTACAAAGAGAAGGAGTATTTTCTAACAGCTGAAAAGTGTAGTCACATAAAGATTTCAGGGGGAGGGGGTGTAAAAAAGGAAAAACAAAGTTTTATCTAGATATTTGTACATATCTTAGTAGGAAAAAATCCAAGCATTCTTCCTTCAAAACCCTCTCTCAACAGCCTATGCTCAGTTTAATTCCCTCAGGTAAGGAATGAATCAAGCTGAAGAAAACTGATGAAGAGGGCAAGGAAAAAAAAAAAAGAACGGTATCAAGACAGACAGAAAGAAAAGAAGGTGGAATTGAGGGAAGGAGTAAGGGAGGATGGATGGAAGAAAAAGAAAGAATGGAAGAACTGGGAGGCAAGGCTGACAGAAAAGAAATGTAACTTTCGCAGGATATTTAATACAGTAAAAGAATGGTAAGATTTAGAAAAATGAAAGAATTCCTACATGATAGTAGGAGGCTAAATAATGGCAGTGAGAACCGGACAAAGAAATAAAATCAATCGTCTTACAAAGATTTTTTTACAGTTTTTCCGTAAAACATAGTAGGGAAAAAGTCCTTAATACTTTAACAGCTTGTTTACCTATCCCTAAAAATAGTTAGGCAACCAGACTGATGAACTCTTATTCAGACTAACCAATGGGGGCCATTGGTTAGTAGGGGCATAATCTAAAATCATGCCTTCTAGTGTTGCACACTGTTATTGTATTAAAAATAATGCCATAAGCTACACCAGTTTAACACAAGACAAAGATATAAAGTCTACAACTATTAGAGGACTGATATATTGACCTTTAGGATGCTAGTGTGTTTATTCTTCTGTATACTTTCACTCTTACACCCCAGAATGCAGGAAAAAAAATCTTAAATTTACTTTCTACTTTTTCTTCTCATATAAAATAAATAGAAAAGGTATCTTAATGCTGCCTTTGAAATGCATGCTTACTTGGCAATGACAACTGTAAAATATGAACTTCTGAATAAATACTTGAACATTTGGCAACTATTGTGTGTTAAGAACTCTATAATACCTATCATCTTATTCCAAATATATAATTAAAATATCATATTCCAAAAATAATTATTAAACTTTATGATTACTACTAAACTATTACAGCATCCTAATGCCATCTTGAGCCCCTAAGATAGCTACATGCTGGCAGTAATATTAAAATGACATCAAATCCTCCTGCATGAGTCATCTGTGACTTTTGAATGTGTTAGAATGTTATTTACTCAGACTACACTAATAATTTCTTCATCGTCAGCTGTGTATACCACCAAGGAAATAAAATATGAAATCTCAAATATTAACTCTTGGCTACAACAGTTTGTAAAGAAATAAACATTTTAAAGATACTTTTGTTCTTCACTCAGTTTATTCTCCAAGAAGTTTATAAGCAGCATCAAGGTTCTGCTCAGTGAAGTACACTGAGCCAAGTACTGTGCTGGAATGAGAACATCCCATTTCCAAACAGGATTCCATCTGCTGTAGGGAAACTGCTGTCTCTGGTCACAAGACATTACAGAACTGTTGCCTTAAAATATAAAGGCTGACATTTTAAAACTTTGTCAAAAGTGGGTCCCATATTAAACCTAGAAATTTCAGGGTTTTCCAAAGAATTCTAGTGCATGAAAAATTAGTTTTCAGTAGTCTGCTGTAGATAAGGACATATTGCTGTTTTTATTCAAAATAGCACCATACAATATAATGTTTTCTGTTACTTTAAAATATAATGTAATCCAAATTCCAGTGTTATTGGGCAAAAGCAAACAAAACAGTGAAAGTAAAGTGTGCATTGTACTACAAATGTGACTGCAGGTTCTGAAAAACAAGGAAAACAGAAGAATGCTGAAGTGGTATGTAAAAATACTGAAGATGAAGGTATGCTGTTTCAGTAAGAAGGTCTCTATAACAACTGTTGGAAAAATAAGACTTTAAGCCATATGTTACAAGCTCCTTGGCAAGCCTTGGGGATATGGTGTCCTCCGCACACCTCTGCCTACTGGCAAAAAGCATCTGTTTTTCATTAAAAAACTGCTTTGCTAGCTTCCAAATTGGGAAAAATAGCTCAATGGAGAGATGTTTTATTTCCTTTTGGGTTCACTACAGCAATGCATATTCTGAATAACGTGGTCTGGATTCAATGTTGACCCTGATTTGAGCAGAAGTCTGGACTAGATGACCGCCCAATGCCCCTTCCAACTTGAATTATTCTGTAATTCTGAACTGCAGAATTGCTGTAAACAGCCCAGGTATCCCAGAACCCTATGTTTAACGATCAGGACACAACTGAAGATGAAGTACGTTGGTATTAGACAGTTATCTTGAAATTTCCCTTAATTCATGCCAGATTAAGGTAAAAGCAAGTTAAAAAATTTCTTGATTGAGAAAATGCACAAGAGAAAGCACAGTTACAAAGGTTTACAAAGACACATGTACAGAAATTATAAGATAATCCCACTTACATATACGTGGTATAACTATTAGTTCTACAGTTTTTTCCTCAAGCTCTATATAATCAGTGCTATTTCTTCAGGTTGGCCTTAAGAATCCACACCTTCTCACAGCCCAGATCAATCTCTGGGGTTTATTTTTCACCTTCAAAAGCTCACCCTCCTCTTTTCAGGAAGAGATTTAACCCTCCTGTTATCATTGTTTGTTCCCTTCAGCTTTGGAAACACTTATGTCTCTAGCCATGGTCCAGTGCAGCTCTCACCGGCCCAGAGAGTAAACAGTTAACCATTATTCTTATTCTTGGCTTAGGTAAAAGCAAATTTATAGCCTACCGTGAGGTAAAATACTCTTTTCCATAGAGCACAGTACAAGTCTTACAATCATGAGATGTTGAACTTTCATTTCATATAAAAATGTACATTAAGACTCATGTTACGTACAAACACAGTAAAAAGGATTAACACATTACTGATTTATTACTGACTTCTGAGTAATTACTCTTGTGCAAGTCCATCTGGGATTATGAGAAATTTCCTGAAAGTGTCTTTGAGGCAACACCTCAACCGTCCAATATAGTATGTTTATTCAATAGAAAAGAAATAATTTACTATACATATATATATTTTATATATAAATATTTATATATTCAAATTTTATATATTTATATGCAAAACAAAACATTAATACTACAATATTCTAAGAAGGCCTGTCATAGGGGCTATTATAAATGTCCCTGAATAGCATCACACATACAATTTACATTGCATGGCCTTCACACTACAGAGGGAACCAAAAGATTTTTTGGTGAGCATCTAGTAACCTAAGGAAATTTCCTGATAGTTTTTCAATTATTCTGATTGGTTAAAATAAGTATTCTCAGTCATACTAATAAAATAAACATAGTTATTTTAAGCCTACTAAAAAGGAGTATTTGCTTTACCTCAGTAAGAGAAGTCTAGCCGTTGTTAAGACTCTTGATGCTAGATTTTACCTAGCATATATCAAACCTCTGAAATTCTCTTTCATCACCTTTTATGACCATATAGCATTGAAAATTACATGGAACATTTAACATCTCATATCCAGTCAAGAACTCTGTTGTGGCAGCTGTAGCAACTATAAATAATATCATGAAAGCACGTACAAATTTTTCGTTGTCTTTGGAACAGTTATCTTTCACCTTTTTGGAAAAAAGAAGTTATTCACTCTGCCTACTTCCCTATATGCATTCTTCATCCCCTCTCATCTGTACTGTTTTTCTCAGTCAGAAACGATAAGGAACTAGCAATTAGCTCACTAAAGCACACAGTTTGAAAATACGCTTTAGAAATCACTGACTACATAACTACATGGAAACATTTTGCTTATAATTCCTCTATCGGCACAGTACATAAAGAAAAGCAAGGGCAGAATTTTGCCAGTTAAATGAATTCAATGATAGAATAGGAGCGAATGACTTTCTAATGACATTTTGTCCAAGCAAAATGATTCTACAACATTACATTCAGATTAAAGCACAAAATCTTCTATTAGTTTTCAATCTTGTTTTTTAATGTGTTAATAGTTTATTCTAGTATTCATCTGTTATTCCATCTCTTCAAGAAAACCTTTGTTGCTCTCAGTTTCAGTTATTTATCCTTGCATTTACATGTATTATCTCTTTATTCTTTAAATAGCTTATGAAGTAGTTGAACCAACTCAGAGCATTTGTGTGTTCATATTTAAGACAAACTTGTATTAATGTCATTTACCTTTGATGCTCTAAAACAAAAGGCAGTAGAGGTTGTGTCTGACTTTTCTCTCTCTAACATTACAAGTCCTTCATCTTCATTCAGAGCCAAGTACTCTCCTGTTGTAATGTGTCGAAGACGAAAAGGCTGTCCCCATCTGATGTTACTTCCACTCCAGCTAAATGTGTTAGACAACAAAAATTAATTTACAGAAAAATACAAAACTAACATTTCTACTCTGAGCTGTAAAGTATGTTCAAAAAATTTAAAAGAATACTCTACATATTTTTGATTTCAATATTTCCATCACTGCGATTCCAAAACTGACAGTAATGATTGGGAAGGAAACCTTAGAAAGGAGCAATACGTTTAAGTTTCTTGTTTAAGTTTCTTGTTTCTATAATCTGCCTCTGTTTTATTGGGATGTTACATATAGTGCCTATAAAAAAAACAACCTTACATGTGTTCTGAAAAGCACTACAGTGTAAATTAACTACTGTAATTCAGTTGACTGCCTAAACAAACCAATTAAACCTAAAGTGAAGACTTGACATTCCAGAGAACTATCCTACAATTTAAAGGAGATTAAGTCTCTATAAGTTATGAGGATATTTTATTTGCAATCACAAATACACCAAGAGTAAAACAAAGATACAGTACAGAAGGCTCCTAAAGTTAAAAGACAAGTTAGGTACTCATATGGTACACATTGAAGCTTCATTTGCAATAAGTAACTAGTCACCTCAGAGAGAGGTCAAATCTAAAAAGTAGACATCCATGAGGGATATAACTCTTCTGGCTTCCAATCCGGGCTTCCTACATTCTAAGAGAAAACTTGGAAAGGATTTTACTTCTTGCCAGAAGCAAGGTCTCAAGCTGAAGTCTCTCATAAGCAACACTGCTTTTGACACAGGACACAGGCAAAGAATTGTCTTAAAATATTGAAATTCCTCATGTCTCATTATATGTCATGGTAGATTACTTTTTACTGTTAACAATGAAAAGGCTAAATATATCATATAGTAGGACAAAAATATTTAAATGTGTTTTTTTTGTCTGTATCAACCAAATTGCTGTTAATGTAACAGGAGTTGCTAACAAAAAAGTTTAAAAAGTGTCAATACCTTATTCGAAGGGGTTCTACTCTCCACAAAGACCTTGCTCGAACACCAGCTCCTCCTGTTTCATAAAGTACTTTCCTACAGATAAATTCAGAAGATCATCATCTTGTGTTTATTTACACTATGTGTTTTTTTATAACTTACCTCTCTGTACTGTGTTTAGGACTCACTTCTCCCTAGCTAAATAGATAGAGATGAAAGGAAAGAAGATTCCTACTTATCAGTGAAAGCAATATACACAACCTGAACATCCCAGATACGTTAGGACTTGTAGGTCTTTTTATCAAGCTTCTCTCTCTCAAGGGCTGATAAAAACTGTCTTCAAAAATGGCTGAGCAACTTTTGCTGTTACTTAATCAGTCATAAAAATACGTAATTCATACAGTTTCCAAGAGATGAATATGAATACTAATGCTTTTAAGTACATTACAAACAATATTAAAATAATTACACAAAACTATGCATTAATAAATATCTATATGAGTACTGCATTAGAGACTTCATTGCTAGAATTACTTCTAACATTTCTTTTAAAATAAAATATTGATAATAAAACAAAAATTTTGAATTATAAACCTTACAAAATAAATATAGCAGATAAAAGAACATTTTAATTTTAAGAAATTTTCAGAGGAAAAAAACCCAGGAAGTGAAAGGTATCAGCCGTTACTGTAATCTAAATCTAATTGAATGAATCTAGGGGTTGTTAGTGACGTGTCCTAGCACTGAGACTATTATACTACCCAATCATCAAATACAGACCATGAAAAATACTATATTCTGTAACAGTAAAATTTTAGGAAATACTAACCTCCCAGCCAAATATTTTATTTAGTTATATAACTACAGATTTGGAAGTCTGATGTGTGCTGATGTGTCCTATTTTAATATATTTTAAGAATCCTTTACTTAAAGAAATGTCATTTAATTTGGTGGAACTCATTTTAGGCAACGTAATCAACAGACTGAACAGAAATAACTTAGAAAATAATTTGTTTTCATATTATTTTTTCCCTAAGAATTTCATTGTTAATATTACAATACACATTTAATCACATTTCATATACCTCTATTCTTTTTTTTTAAATTAGCTTACATCAATCAATTCTTCAATTTGAAATGACTTATGGACTTATACCAGATAAAATATTGATTGTTTTGAAAATAAGAAGGAAAAAAATTAAAAAAAAAAAACTTGGAAAAGGCTTCTGGGTGAAGTTTCATCAAAAGAGACTTCTGCTAAGTCTTCCCTAATTATGATTTCTGGCATTTGAGATAAGAACTGACATATACAATGAAATATTGGAGCAATATGATTTCCAGTCTTGAAAGAGTTACTCATGACAAAGCCTGGAAAGGATCTAAGCAAACACTGTGTACTTTTTAGACTACTAGCTGCAAAATTACTGTTTTCAGGAAACTTTTTAGAATGGATTCCACAAGCCCTTGCTTTCACAAAGCAATTGGCAAGCTCTCCCCCATATTGTATTATGCAACGGTTTATCCGATTATCAATATGCAATACGTTGAAATGTTCTGTTACGAGGGGCAAATGCTCAGTAAAAGCTCCAGCTAAACAGAAATTACGGTGTCCTGCTTATTACAGCAAACTAGCGTTGGGGGATCTTGGATCTATATTCTGATAAAATCCTCATTTCATGAATCAAAAAAATTAAGTTTGTGTTATGCCTATTTCTTCATTTGAAAAAGTACATGGTAATAAATGTGTGTATGGTGAGCGTGATTCAAACTGTCTGAGGTCTTGAAGAACACACTTGTAAGTAATTCATATTCTTAATAATTATAATACACTGCAGTACATTCCTTTATACTTTGAGCAAGGGAGAAAGGTTCATACATATAAGCAAAATCATCCTAGATGCAAAACAGATTTGATTCACTAACCCTTTTTTCAGAACTGCAATAACTTTAAATAATCTGGTTTTTCATGGGGCCAGATAAGCAGGCAGCTTTTTTATTTTTTCCTGAATTTTCTGGTTGTTCTTTTCTGTTCATATATTTGTTCACTGATACGGAAAGGAGAGGCTGTTCGAGCCTGTTAACACATTTCTTGATTCATGCTTATTCCTAAAAGTTCCTAAATGTTTTCTTCAGTTTCTAATGATAAATTTCATTGTAGGTTTATAAGAGGTAAGAATAGTAACTCATGTAAACCTGAGTTCCCTTTCCCAAATGGAAGAAGGGATGAGGAAAGGACAAGAAGAAAAATAGTTCTGATGGTCCTCAGTTAGAGTAATTGGAACTGACCTCAAATCACAAAGACAGTCAAACAGAAAAACCCAGAATATTGCAGAATGAAGAATGACCATATCATAAGATGGTTAAGATAAGAAACGGTCACATTCTAATCTGTTGTTTAGCACAAGATTATGTTTCCACTCCACAAAAAGCTGCTTCTAACAGGACAGTACACAAAGATTTTATTTAAAAAGTTATCATTTAAGATTACTGAGTTCTAGGACAAGACCTTTCCAATTTTCACTATATTCTGGTGAGAAAGACTATACAAATTCTGGAGCTCAGGTGATAAGACAGGAATGCTTACTGAGGGGTGACAAACTTTCTCACATATATTTCTGTGGACAGAATTAATCTGCCTTAGCATGCAAGGCAGCTGGACATCTATTGTGCTTACTTACTTGAAAAAACATGCAGCAAGGGAGTTTAAAATCTGCCATCTTGCTTTGGCAAACTTGCCTGAATGCTGTATACGAATACAAATGCCACCACCTGTGTGTCATACGGTCTCTTCTGAACTGAAGTTGTATTTTGAAATACAGAATTTCAACTCTTTTCTCCTATTTTAATAGTCACCAGGAAAAAAATCTGTTTAGAGTTGTTCTTGTGCAACTATGGGACCTGGAACTCAACTTGTGAAATCCAAGTTGCGTTTTTTCTTGTTTAAGCATGTACTTTCTCACTTGAAATGAAGAGTCTACTACTTAGCATGTTCACTTTTATCCCACTAAAACACCATACCTTTCACTGACTCCTCCAGGCATACCTGAAGACACAAGCAAACCCTGAATCTGGCACTCACTGAACATTAACGCTGATCGAGTCTGAATTAAGAGATAATCCATTTCACTTTCTTTTAGTCAATTTCTGGTAAAATCAAAAGTGATAGATGTCTTCAATCATAAATTACTTCGCAGAGGACAGGAAGATCCATGCAGTAAGATTACTTTCTCAAAACACCTTTCCTCAACACAGCTACTCTTTAAACGAGAACAACTTCACTGACAAGAACACTTAAGGCTGTAATTTGTCTGATATTCTGCTTCTTGATCAACACTAATAGATTAGAGGAATAAGCTAAATATAAACACGAAGGAAAAAGGAGCATGATGAAACATATGTGTCCAATATCTTCGTAAGAAGATGGACTTGTAGATCAACCTATATACATTATTCAGGAGCCATGTTTAAGAGAACATAAGCAACTTCAAAAATTTCAAAATTACAGTGCACCATAGGGGTAGAAATACATACTCCTCATAGAAAATACAGTAGCAGTTCCTACACAGCTTGGCTTCCATGATAAAGTTTCTGATAATCTGGAATCAAAATACAAGACCACTAAAAACCTAGCGAGAAATTAATCTTCATCTCTAAACTCAAGGAGTATATTAAATACACTATAACTGTCTGTGGTTATTCTCCATTTTCAGCTAGACCCTCTTTGGTCCCGTTCACTTTACTGATGTTACTTTTGGCAGACTCTAACGGCCTCTTCCTAGCCAAGCTCAGAACTGATAATCCATTTCCATTTTCCTTGACCTCCTTCATTTCTTCTTGGTAAATTCAGTCATGCCTTCATGGAAGCCTGACTTGGCTGCCATAATCTATTATGCCTCTGTTCACCTCCTATACTTCTTAAGTTCCTATACTACTTAAATTCTCCATCTCTTTTTCAGCTTTTTCCAAACGTAGCACTGTACTATCCTTAGGGACCTGTTCCTATGCTGGTGATTTTTGTTTGTTGACCAGAATTCTTTCATGCTGCTTATTTTTTATTAAAACTTTTAGTTTTCTGTGTTATTGATTATAATCAAATTAATAAATATTAAATTCTAGCAATAAATCATAATATATGGTAAGTGTAGATTTAAGTTTGATAGAAACAATTTAGTCTAGCTAACACAATTTAATGATCTTAATATAGTAATCAAATTTGAGAGAGCAAGAACATGCAGAAAGGTGCAAAATATATTAAACAAAATACAAAAAACGTTTCAGAGGGTGAGCTTTCAGAGATTTTTCTAGAACAATTTTTTTTAATTATCATCTTCCCGTGCTAATATCCGCTTACCTTCTGCTAATACTATTACACATTAAAGATAAACAACACAGTAGGCTGAAATCTTAGTGGAAAACTACTTAATTTCAACAATAAAAGAATTTAAGGATGGTTTCTGCTTTAGTAGGTCTCTCTAGCTTCTTCTAACAATTTCAATGCCTAATTCAAAATTAATCTCAAGAGAGTTTAATTAGGCCCTATCTAATCTCAAATTCAACTGACAGTCAACAATCTACATTTTTTTTTGGAGAAGAGAGAAGAAAACATAAAAATGCATCACCACTCACTTTTGCTGTGAATCATTCGGATCTGTAGATGGAATTGTCAAACACTCATCATGGCCATGGAAAAAACGTACTACATGCCCACCAAGGAGATAACCTGTAAAAGAATCAAATTCACTCATTTGTTTGACATTGATAAAATGAAAATAAGCCCCTCCTTTAAATAAATAAATAAATAAGTAAATCCCTGGCTGAAATTTATTTTCTAAATATTTATTCATCATTTAAGTTAAACAAGCAGAACAAATTTGCTTTGCAAAAAGGTTTTATTTAAATTATAATTTTCAACTGTTCTGAAAACTGAGCTTAATGGAGGTTAACTTTATAAGCCTTTTAACATTAAGACTACAGGTCAAAAGTAGGCACTTTGCCTCACAGAATAAAAGAAATTAAAAAAAGAGGTGTAGGAAGAGAATGATTCATCAGACCCTCAGTCCAAACTGTTCTGACCTTGCAAGTTAAATTAACGCCTTTACAAAGAACAAAGACAAATATGTATAAAGGAGGAGGGATAGAAAGGCAACCTACATACTATGCTGACTGAGTCAGTTCAAGTTTGTAAATTGGGAAAACAGTAACTGGCAATTATTCAGGTGACAGTTAATAAAACATACATAAATAATGCAAACATCATAAAAGAGAACCAGAATTATTTTCAGTTTCTGCCTATGTAGCAGAATGAATGTGCAGATCTCTGCTGCAGTAAACAATGAAAGACTGAGCTACAGTATTTGCATAAGAAAAATCAATAAATTCTGGAACAGAAAGAAAAACCTGAATAGCTTGCACAGTTAAAACATGTTGTATGAAGCCATGTACAAATACCTTGCATAAGTCATGTAATTATTTTCAAAATGTGGTCTTAGCTTGTACATCTGCAAACAAATTCACTTATTTAATACTATCATACACATTTATATATATAACAGACTAGTAAAATACAAGTGTAATTACATATATCCATACACATATGCACAGTACCAGAAGTAAAATCCTTGAAAATTGAGAGAGTAGGTTTAACAAATCCGAACAACATTGCAAAGGAAGGAACAAGTGAAATGAATTATTTCCATTAATTTTTTACTTCCCAATACTTAATGTGAAAAAAGGTTAAAGTCAATATTGACAAGGTAAGGACAAAGATCTCTTTAATTGATACCTGAGATTGATAATTGAGACTTGAGTTGTATTTTCTGTCTTTTAATGCAATACATGGCTTACCTCACAGGAAAGTTATTGTCCAAATTTAATGTGTAGCAATTACAAATTAACATGAGAGCTGTACGTTACTGGAAATCTCATGTATAGTAATCAGTTATCTTTTACTAGTGGTCCGCATCCACTAAATATTGCCAATGACTTTGGCAATAGTTTTTCTTAAAGCAATAGTATTACAGCAGGATTTTTGAGATTACAATCAGACCTGCCAAAAAGTGATGAGCTTGAGGGATTTAACTAACTGATCTAAAATGATCCACTCCTGGCTTGGGGACATTTATCATTCATGAACATGGAGGGTTGATACTTTGAACAAAAAACAGCAGATGTAAGGTATCATGTAATGCAGTTTGTTATCATGTCACTAATGTGATTTTTGTAATTTAAAGCAACACTGGATAATCTGTCCTTAGGGCGTAAGATGTATCACAGCCTCAAGTATCTTTGTTGCTCCAATATTCAGGCTGTCTGGATGAGAAAAGGTAATATTCTGAACTTACAGTGTGCATGCACAAAGTAACAGGATAGCAGAGAGTAATTTTTATTTGAAATCCTGTTTGGTAATGCTGATGTATGATGGTTTTTTTTGGAGCCCTCCTAAAATAGTATTTTTATTCCAGAAGCACTGACTACTTATCTATTCCTTTTCAATTTTTATTTTTATTTCTCTCAAATTGTCCTTGGATGAATTTATATATTGGTTTCTTTCAGAAACACTCCTTCAAAGACTGCCTCTTCACTTTGTCATGTCTCATCAGGAGTATCTCTTGTATTTCCAACACCTCATATGTTTTCTCATGCATAAAAACTAGCAAGAATATAACAAAGTCACTAATTTGCCTCTGCCTTCTGCTGCACATGCTATTTTGATACAGTTTTGCTGAAAATCTGCTATTCTTTGTGTCATTCATGTATGAGTAACTTGAATATGAATCACAGCTTTTTATTCTTCCATTTCTTTTTTGGTACTATTCTAATCTCACTAAAGCTTTTAGTTCTCTTTTCTATAAAATAGTTCTTTGTGAAGGTCTGCAGGACATGTCATCTACATTTTTTTTCATCACATTTTGGTTTGCATAAACTTCCTGAGTATATTCAGACTTCACTGATTGCTCTATAAGCCCACACCACACTGTGTAGAGTATGGCACTGAAATAAGAAGTAACAACAATTGAATAAGCCTTTCATTACAGAGTCAGGTTTCTCAAATATCGTTGACAAGTACAGTCAAGTACATACAAAGGAATCCTGACCGTGTGATGCAGGATTTAAGGCTGACTACGATGATCTGTTTAGAGAGCTCATTTTCAGTGACTATCACAGAGAGAAAGATAATTATAAGGAAGCATGGCTCTGAAATCAACATGAAGGAAAATGACAATGAGGAAAATGAAATAGGAACTGTCAGAAACCTGCTTTCCTTTTTGCATATACCTATAGCTCTGTTCTGTTACCTCTCTTACAGGGTGATTTAAAGTGCTCTACAAAGTCTAAGTTTACTGGCTTTTGCTTTTCTGCAGCCGCTTCTTCCTAAAACTTAACTGAATACTGTAACCTCCTCTGTTGCTCTCTTGGTCTTCATTTGCCACTCAGCTTTTTACGCTTTGTTAATCTAGAATTATATCACTCATTTAGCTTTTCTTCAGTTAACTCAGCTAAAGTATCTTCATTTCGCTTTTCCCTTCTGCTGTTCTCCTCTCCTATGCTCATTTTCTGTACTTTTATTATGCTCTTTGGTTTGATGTTTAGTGTTTTTCCATTTCCAATTTTTATGAAAAGTCATGTGAAGCATATAAATTTCTAAATAAAGAAAGTAACATACAAACCTTCTGTAATGTTACTTCCTGAGCATGTAGGATGTACATTCCATAGCGTCTGCATAAAGGAGGCATCCACCTGAATACTTCCATTGGACATGGAGAGATGCTGAAACAAGATGACAATAATAGAAAAAGAATCAAAGATGAATGTCTAAAAATATTTAAAAGATTCCTTTCTCAACAGAGTAGGAATGCATAATAAAGTAGAAACACACATTCATTACACAATTGTTATTGACCTGCTTCAAAAAACCCTCTTTTCTAAATCTAATCAGCAGACTACAGTTTCAGCTAAGAAATCTTCCACAGTTACACAAATAACATCTCCCAAAGATGGAGAAAGCTGAAGAATATCTCAGGGTAAACGTATGCAAACAATCACTTTTCTTGGGGGGAAGAAACCTTTCACTAAGAAAAAAGTGCATTAGAACCAGGCATCATTTCCTGTATTTGAAAAGATTTGGTTTTAAGAATTTGTGTAATAGAGTCTCAGCCTTTCCCCCCACCATGGTAATTTGTGTCTTAGCAGGATATCCCCTCTGCGTGTGCACTTCATAAACAAAGAAACTCACCAGGTATCTTTCAGAAGACACACTGACCAGGATAAGATCATCACCAATTCGAACTTTTTCTCCTTCTGACCTCTGTTTAGAAGCAGGATGTATTGTCCACCAGCACGCCTCACCTAACAAACAGAAACACTTATCAAGGGTATACGAAACAGACAACTCCCAGGAAATTTAAGGATATTTTAATACACCATTGAAATAGCATAATAAAGAATTTGTCTTATAAAACATTTGCTTTATAAAATCATTTAATTTCTCTGTCCATTCAGATTTTTTTCTGAAACTAATGGCTTACCAAACACTGCCTAGAACTTCCTTCCCTTCAAGGTTTCCACAGGCAATAAATTGCTGACAGATACCTGTCTTAATTATCACCTTTTGCATCTTCTTTTGCTTAACGTTCATATTTATATTTACTGTCTTTTGTACCATTGCCACCCTAAATGCTTCATAACTCTACAATATCACTACACTATAAACATCAATTCTGGCACCAATTCCATTGAAACTACAGAACACGTGATTACAGAGAGCCAAGCCTGAAGGCAACAACCACAGAACTTTTCCTGTACTTTACTAATAAGATCTAGATTACTTTGTACATGATCAACAACTCTAGGGAGCTTATCTAATTAGTTCCACATTTTCACACCCTTCAGGGTCTAGTTAAGACTGAAGAAGACAAAAAACTGAAGACAGCCTTCTCACTGGGCAATACAAAGTAAGAGAGAACTTAACAAAGACAAAATGGCCAAAGAGTAAAATGATGTAAAATCATCATAAGATAAAATTTGAAGGTTATGAAACTAATTATGAAGATTATAATAAATAAAAGCTGCATCTCTAAAAATAAAAGTGCTAAGTCTTAAATCCTTAATAGAAAACTAATTGCAAATATCCAGTGGCTGTGATTCAATACTTGCTTGGTCAAGAATGCTTCCTACAGCTGAAACTGATTCAATAAGCAGTTTAATGGTGGGGGGGGAAGGGAAGTGATGTTAAGAGGTTCAGTTTATGAGGTTTAAAAGCATACAGTAGTTATCAAAATGCTCAGCATAGAAACACAGCTAAGCACTCCTTTTATGCGTTGCTTTTTATACATTACCAGTGTGTCTTCTTGCTCATGTGCAGTAAAGCAAATATGAGATATCCGATAACTAAAGATATTAATTACAAAGCCTCATGGGCACAGTAGACACATGCACAGTAACTTTGAAATAGTAGAATTATGAAGATTGATTTCACTGATGCTATTTTCAGAGAAACCGAATACATACATTCCCAGTAGCAATATGACTAAAGAAAATGGTCTCAATCTACAAAGGCAGCATTCAAAGATAAAATCAAGTAACAGGCTGCTAACGTCTGTCTGAGACCCTTTTCTGTACAGCTACAAAAGACTGAAATAAAAACTTTGCTCATTCAAAACAGATAGCCACAAAGATACAAAATACATAGATTGTGAGAGCTACCTGAGAAAGAAGTTTCAAAGATCATAGTCCACAGATACTGTAATACTTACATGGCAGCGTTTATCCATCACCAATTATTCTACTTTGTTTTTTATTTTATTTTCAAAATAATTGAAAAAAACTATGAAAAATATGTTGATATTAATGGAACTAACATTTCTTCTATTTGAGGCTTCACGTTACTGATATAAGTAGAGATACTTAGATTTCTCCTTTCAAGGTATATGTTTCTGAATGGGCCCCACAGAGTCACTTGCTACTTTCAGATGCAGTGGTCTTTAGCTCCAGCAACAGTTAATACTGCATATACAGTTATTTGCAGCTCCAGGTGCGAGACTGCTTTTAAATTCATTTAACACAGCTCCCACTGGCATTTGAGAATTTTTTATGTGATTTCATGGAAGTTTTTCTTTTTTTTTTTTCTTTTTACAATGTTTTTATGACCAGCACTTGTTCTGGCAGTACTCCCAGAAATCTATTAACTAGATTTTAAAGCTTTCTCATCATTTCTGGTTTCTGTTTTTTCTCTCCCATTCTGCCCTGTTATTATTTTCGTCATTTTATGTTTTTATTTTCCCTCAGTTGTTTTCACAATGTTCTAATGACATTTTTTTCTGTTTTGTTGTGTTGCATACTTCTTTTTGCATGGTTGCAATGTATATTATAAATACATTGATAACAAAAAAAGATTGCCATATACTAATTCTACTGCAAGTGCCAAAATATGCAATTAGAAAATAAATGCATCAAATCTGTTTTAATTTTATTGGGCAGAAATTCATATTTCAACTATTCTCAACAGTGTTGGTGCAGTTGTGATATTTGTAGAGATACTCTTACATTCTTATACAAAAGCAGTCAATTTATTGCAGATTTTTTTCCTGAAAATCAGTCACCTTATTTCCAACAAATAAACGTGACATTCAAAAGCTTACAATGCCATTAATCACAATGCCTCTTTGTAAAGCAGAAATGTACTGACATACATTTCTTGGAATACAACTTGGCATACCTGCTGCGTTTTCTCGTAGCCCCACATCAAATGCAAGTTTATCCGTCTGGGATCTTGATGTTGTTAAACATGTCAAATACTGCAAAACATAGTGAAGTTATTGAAAACAAAAACAACAACATCTGTTGACACACATTCCAGGTTGATGCTATGTTCACATTACTCTATCCTGCTAGCCAACCGTGCTTAAATGTTTACAACTGGAGAAGTTAAGCGTGGTATCATTTGCATACATGCTCTCTCTGACTTCCTTAAAATCATTAAAATCCTTTTTCAATTCAGCATGTATTTCTCCGTGCAGGATAACCGCCACCTTCTAAACTGCAAAGTTTCACATACAAAGCTTATGAGATAAGAACAAGCAAGTATCTTATTACAGTCTTGCTGTAATATGCTTGCTTCACAAAAACGTACCAAGCATGTCAAAAAGCAATCATCTCCATACTTGCAACTCTGCTCTATCAGAGCAAATATGATTCACACGGTTCACAGATGTAAGCAACAGAGATTAAAGACCAAAGTAATGTCTTCTAGTACAGGAAAAAGGAGAAAAGATGCTTTCTTCACCTCTTATTACTTCAACCTTTTATTATTTGCGCTTGCATAGGTAGTTTTTTTGCCCTACTATGGCAAAGATCTCTAGAAAATGAAAGTTAAAGTCTGTCAGTTCTACAAATATGATGAAATAAAATCCATGTGAGGTGGACCGAAGAGAGCACATTTGTGGGCTCAGAGAACAACGTTAAGAGGAAATCCTTATCTTATAAAATATTCTGGAAAAAACAATTATTTACAAAAAAATCTGGAAAAAACGTTATGACAAATTCTTTCTGGACAGCAGCCACTTGCTAACGGAATAAAACATTAGATAGGATTCCTAACGACATAGAAATAATCCATCATTAAAGGAGTTTTTCAGCTACGTGCGAGAGAAACGGACTGAAAAACCTGCACTTAAAACATAAGGGCCACTTACATTCTGTTGAGAGTCCTTAAGCTCCTAGATACTTTTTAAAACATTGTCCTGAATCATCTAGTTCAGAAGAGAAATTGTGAAGACTATACTTCTGAGTTTGTATAATATTTACTTTTTTTCAAATGTTTGTTAAGACTTGAGTTTAGTGTTCAATAATACGCAAGTGCACTTGTACCTACCATTTCACTAAACGAATGTCGAAGTAGTATAGCGTGGCCGTACAGCAGGGTTCTGTGACCACCACCTTGAGCTGCCTAGAGAAAATGATAGAGAACCTTAAAACTCCACTGCACTATGTGGTCTAAGATCAGAATTATGTAACAATGTGACAATTTATTACAGTCTGAGTAGCAAGTGTAAACATTCGGGCAAATCATGAACTGTATATGCTGTGCAAAAAACTTGATTATTCATAAAAATGAAGCAGCTACATCAACAGTCAAATATCTCCAAAGTGGAAAAGTATTGTGCCTGGTCAAGAAGTGTTTTTGTGACCTAATTTTTATCATGGTTAAGTAAAAACATAGAGTTTTCAAAAATGTTTTAAATGAAGTAAGAGTCTACTTACCTTTCTTATAAACTTCAGAAGCATTAAAAATAATAAAAATAAAATATGTATATCTATATATGCACACACATACACATATAAAATTGAAATCTAAAAGAGGAAAAATGCACCTATTGCCCAAAATAGTTTAAGCACATACGAAGGATGACTACTTGTTAAGATTAATGTTAACTTAAATATTTATCAGATTCAATAAAGCCACTACATCCACTATTTCAGCCAAGTGCAATTATGAACCACAAATGCAGAAACCTACGACAAGGGAAAGGTGAAAGTGGATTTTCCATATGCGTCTTTTAATCAGAGAATTTACCATACATCTTTTGAGACTTTTTTGGTGACCAGAAGAAAATAAATTTGGAGGGAAGGATCTTAACCAGAAAGTAAGCTGTAGGACAACAGCCAACAAGCTTTATAGGGTTTCAAATCTGCTTCTCTCAATCTCATTCTGCATCTACCATCTTGTTTGCTTGTTACTGATAAATAACAAGTCAATGCAAATTTGAATAAGACGATGACAATAAATTAAATTATTATTTATTCTGATATTTTCCACCAAAATTAGAATTTTTTTTTTAGAGCTTGGATCTCAGATTGCACACAGCAAGCTTTTCTAGGAAAGTGAGGCCTAAATTTTGCAGAAATAAGTATATCACAATTAAACTAATAATACTATGCTTGGCTACATTATACATCATTCTTTCTCTCAATCCAGATCACAAAATTTGCAGCTGTTTAGTCCTAAGTAATACTGAAAGGTCTAAAGTCAAGATCCTGATAACAAGTTAGCAACTGCTAATTTAAGAATGTCTAAACTCTCATATAATTTCTAGAAATTGTTCCCCACATATACATACACACACACATACACTACTTTTTTTCCACTTTAGGTCCTACCCTTTTAGATCTTATGCTGTTTTGTTTCATGCTTATTTATGTAAACACTAAAAACAAAAGATGATGCCCAAAAATGTAAATTTAGAACAGGAAATGTCGCTAGTGTGTTAAATATTGTTAGAAAGGACTGTTTAGAAGGTCAATTCGATGGACTCATGGGGAGGAAAGCAAGATAAGTTATTTTGCTAACTAAAACAATCATCATACCTGCGCACAAAAATGACTTTTCACTCTATGAATGATATATTAGTTAAATTACCAATGTGGTCAATAAGTTTACAAGCTGTGTACAAGCTATGTTCTACCAACTTAGATGGGAAACCAACTTAGATGGGAAACTGAAGAAACTATTACATTCGGTAGTTCTATATAGTGCTTAACACTAATTCAAATCCTTAAAGGTGTTGTTCGTCTGATAGATACAATAAACATCAAAAAGCAGTTAAATGGAGGTCTTTCATTACAACTGCAACAAAATAAAGTAAATCCTACCCCTCATTTGCTAGCTAATGACAATGATATTAACAAACACAGATTTGGGAACTGGGTATGTTAGAATTTAAGCTTAAAATTGTTAACAGTTAATAATATTGAAAATCTTGTGCAATTTTATGTGGTGATTTTATTGAATTTTATTGAGAAATTTAGCATAATTATGTGGGTATTATATATTTCTACATAAAAACCATATAATTATGCAAAATTTCTCAATACACCCAGATGTTTCTGCAGCAAGCTAAAAAAACCTGCTGCTTACTGAATTTTTGACCTTTAAGGAAAATATGTTAGACTACTGGCAAAACTAGAGAAAAATTTACAATAGTTATCACTACTAGAGGTTTCACTCTGCTGGTCGTTTCAAGGATAGGGAAAAGATATTAATTAAATCAGTGTTACTGAAATATAATGAACTAAGCAGTTATTCAAATTCCCAGGCTAACTATTTCTAACAATTTTTCAATAGTGCAAAGTAGCACTTTTAAGGCATAAGCAGTTAGGGAAAGTATGGTATCATTACTCCCATTTAGGGGAGTATTAATCAAAATAAAGAGCATACTTTGAGATATCATTGTAAAAAAATGATCAGAAATCAATAAATACAAAAACAACAAGAGTTTCTCCAAAATATGTTACCAATAAGCAATGGTTTTAACAATATGTCTATCCTATAGGAACTTATCACTCTTTAGGAAGGAAAAACAGAAAAAAACATTACCTAATAGTGCATATACTACTTGTTTTCTAAATTACAATTTTACTCTAATCAATGAGGAAAACCTTAAGAGTAAAAACAACTGTACTTGCACAAACAGAATGTCACAGCAAAAGTGCATGTAGTAACAAACTAATATACACAGAGTAAACAAGTAGTGAAACATCTCATGATATATCACTTACATGGCTGACTTACAATCAAAACAAATAAGCTATGTTTTTCCTCTAGGAAACATGAAAGTAGCAGCAAAACTTTATCCCAAAATAAATTTAATATGGAGGAAAAGTAGTTACATTTCAATGGAATGATAAAACTAGTGGAATCAAAGAAGTTAAACAATTATATGAGGCCAAGTGTTATTTCGAGCAGTGCCTTTATATTAAGAATGGAATGTGAACGAACATTGTAAGATCTGCATCCCTCCATTTCATGCTGTAATTTTTCTCTTCACATATAACATCTAATGAAAAAGCATTTTATATTATTCTTCAGAAAAAAACTATCTTTGAGATATCAAGTTTGAAAGTCACTGATTGCTATATCACTTGCTTTCCTTCTGCTAACAATTGTACCTCATGACATAAAACATTTCATTTGATTTGGTAGTTATGACACATACTCAACACAGAAGCAGTTTCTTTAACTTAGCAAATAACCTGTCCATTTTTCTGACAGCTTGTTGACAGCAGCTAATTAGAGTACACTTTTGAGTGTAACAAATTTTTCTGATCCAGAAATAAAGTTTCTTACATTATTGCTCAGGCTTTCATCTTTTATTTCATCTGCGCTTTTTATATGAAGTGCTGTGCTCCTATTACAATTTCCCCAACGGCTGGCACTCAGATTCAAGGGAAATATAGCACAAGAGATCACATTTTCTTTTTTATTGTCCACAGCCCCCCGAAAAGTATTATAATCTTTACTGAAGAGACCATTTATCTGCTACTGCCAATCCTAAACATAAATATTCATAAGTTCTTAGTAACCTCAGAGTAAATTTTTTGGGTCATGTTTGGGGTGAATATTTTGAACACTGCAGAAAAGCTAAAAATTGTGATGTTGCTGAGGAGTTCTTGAAGTGATGAAAACCACCTTAGCTTCCTTAAGTAAATGCTTTTTGGTCCTCAAGATTTCCATTTTCTAGAAAGCAGTATAATTGGAAAGATCAAAAATTTCATTTTAAGCAGGAGAAACTAATGGAAAATCAGAGGTCCATAACAATTGGAATTAGCAACAGCAACACATGAAGTCCATGTATGCAAAGGTCAACGTTGCAAGAGTGAGGTGAAAGGGAATCTGGAGTTCTGCCGTGAGCTGTGGCATGACTTGGGGCAGTTAAAGATCTGGAGTGCAACCAGAAGGTTGTGGTTATCCTGCCACTAGGTTAGAAAGAGAAATAAAGGTTCTTCTGCCTCACAGAAATTAAGAAAAAAGGAATATAACACCTGTGATTCAAATAGCAGCATGGGATGAGAGACAGAATGTTAACTGAAATTAACTCTTTCGGTGCTCTGTAGTATGTATCTCAGCACCATGCAATCTAAACAAGAACGATTACTACAAGAATGACAAACTGATACGGAATTAAAACAGTGAGAGATTATGGGACATCAATTTATTTTCCTTTCCCTTTTCAAGCTGACATGCTTTTGAAATACAATCTGTATTTCACTATCATACCTCTCTCCTTAAATTTGTATGATATAAATAGAGTATAACAACATTTTCATTTATAAACTATAATAGCAATTGACAATCCTGGTAAAGGCCAAAATATGTAGCAGAGAATTTCATGGTTATATCATTTAGACTGTAAAGATGCTTTCCCAATTTGTTAATTTCTCAGATATATTCAACTATTTCCCAATATACAAAGTTACTCTATTTTGCTATTTATGCCAATGTATCATTTACTACCATAGTTTAATTTTAATACTATATCATGAAAGATATTTAAAGAGTTAGTAAATAAAGTAATAAAATTGCTGGTTTCAGGCATTTGAAACAGCAGCTTGATCATCTGATGGAGGCCAACTGGACTACTATCACTAAAGATTAAGTCTGAGTATTAAATATAAGATTCTGCAACAATTTTCTCAATGCATAAGAAAAATTCTCATTATAAATATTGATTTAATGAACTCACTGAATAATGAGTTATTATTCTGATACTGATTTTCCCCTTGCCTGAATGGCAAATACTCTGACATATACATTGAAATAATCACAATGAATTACTGGATTTTAAAATAAACTTTCCATCAGTCTCTTTTAGTATACTTCCCAGTATTTATTTTTCTCGATATTTACTATTTTCAATAAATCCTTAATTCTTTGACTTGACTAAGGTTAAAATACTTCAACAGTTGGTCTTATCAGCTGGAAGCAACTCCCGTGACTAAACATATTTGTGAGTAACTGTAAACCTGTTTTAGTTAATAAAGCCACAGGATAGAGGGTGCACAGGAATTGTGATGTCCAGTTTGGTTTGCGTTTTTAACTGATTTCTGCTAACTTTGCACAATCTGAGTGCTACAAAAAGAATAAAAAAAGCCACAGCATTGTCTCCAGATGCTGAATTCTGATCTCATAACTTTTTAAAATAATTCCTGCTCCTTAGGTGAAATATTTGGGTACCACTATGCACTTTATCGACTTTTTCCCTCTATTTTAGTGACTTCAACTAATATTTGAAATACCATGTCCTGCTGTCCTAAAGACACAACCTGTTACTTAGGTGTGTTGTCTACACCTCCATTTAGGTTCCCTTTGATTTTTTATACTCAAAGTGAGAAATGCATCTCCAAATTTTCCTCGCACATCCTTTCAGAGTCAGGAAACACCCTGTGCATTTACATGTGCGAGTGTGTGTGTGTGTGTGTGTGAGTGTGTGTGTGTGTGTGTGTGTGTGTGTGTGTGCAAGTGCACACACATACGCATGTAAGCGTTTGTGTGTGTATGCATGTGTGTGAGACAATGCATGCGTGTGTGACTGTATGTGCTTGTGTACGTGGCTGCTCAATTTAATCCATCCACCGCCCTAGCACACAAACTACATCTATGCTCTCCTTTATGTGCAGCTAGGTTTGTTTGGGCAAATCCTGGTCAAAGATGCAACACTGTTTGAAAAAGTCTGAAAGTTTAATATAAGCAGTATGAATAAACTATATCATCAGCTTATCAGCTTGAAAGAGTTCATAAATTCTGGATTAAATCATTGTTTATTTAAAATGTTTAAAATATTTATTTACACTTACTGCAAGGAGATATAACACACCTGTGAAGAGATCAGTATATTAACTGATGGAAGGCTGGGCTTCCAGCTAAAACTGAAATAAATAATATGTATAAAGAAATAAAATGTTCAGAGCACTTCCAAGTGAAAGTTTTCAGTTGATCACAACTAAAACTGAAAATAGTGTCATGCACAATATACGTGCACTTACAAAGAAAATGGCATACCCATTCAGAGAGATCATTAGGCTAGCAAGGTGGAAAACAAAATATTGACTAATAATATAGTTTTGCAGGTGATAGTGTTGTGGGTATGTGTTCAATATTGTTTTTGTTCATTAGGCAGGGTGTTTTTTGTTTTTGTTTTTTTACAGTACACCAAAACCAACATTTTTAGGTAAATATAAGCAATCTGAGGTTATAAAGAAAGAATATACCATTAGAAGAAACTTCCATCTTGACTAGAATAAATAAGTGATTTGGTGTGTAACAAGTACTGTCTTCCAGTAGAATGTTAATTCTGAAAGCAAATGAATAGCAATAAGCATGTCATAGTACAAATATTGCAGGAGTTTCACATAATTATATTTATGAGCAAGAACTGAAGCAGAAAAAGTGACCATGTACCTACAAAATGGGAGATAGCAGCATAGATGAACAGACATATTTTTGTCTTTCTGGGGGAGGAGTGGGGGGAAATTCTTGCTAATTCCTTATTACAAGTGTACATCATTCTCCCTTACCAAGACTGCAATCAATTTGACTGGCTTTTTCTACCACATGCATTCAATAACATAATTTTGAACATTTTTTTCCTTTACTTTTTAAATGGCATAAATTTGCAAATATCAGCATCAGCTCTTCTGTCTCTCTTTGTCTAGTAATCTATTTAATTTATTTGAGGAGCTCAAAAAATCATGAAGCTCTCTGTAAATTTCTTTAAAGGTTTGTTTTAACTTTTGGTATTTCTTTGCTCAAATTGATTAAATATACTTATATGAAAATTCAATCTCAACTCTCTAAAACAAATACTCATTAGCAGGAAATTTTGTGGCACCACTGATATTGAAATGTTAAGAAATAAGAGGAGTAAGGACAGGATCATACAAGTGAGTAATTTAAACTAAACAAATATCTGTATTCTTCATGCATAAGACTTCTCCATTAAACTGGAAACCTGAATTTCTGTTTCATTGTGGAGTTGCCATATGAGCAAATGGTTATGAACATGCTCGCACACACATACAGAACATTTCACCCTAAGTCAGACGTACATGGGAAAATGTCTAGACTTGTACAGTTGTGTCAATTCTAACATGATTAAATCTTTCTTATTACATGCTTTCAGTGTCTAATACCTGCCTTCGTTCCACAGCTTAACAACAATTTTGAATGAATTAAGTAGTAATGCAAAAGTTCTTCAACAGAAAATTATTTTTTTCTCCTTGAATATTTCTAAATCAATAAAGGTGATGCTCTCAATTTTTTTTTCAAGCCTGTAGGCCATAAATCTGTTTCACTGAAAAGCTAATTCCAAGTAAAAACATTTAGAGTAAGGACTGAAAAACAAAACTTCTCTCAGCTCAGTGTTTAATGGATAAAGTCTTACAGATTCTGGTGTTCAAATCACTTCTTTAATGAAAAAGCATAGCCTGAATCTACCAGAGAATTTCATGGTGTAGAGCAATGCTCTAGTCACTCTCTAATGTTGAATTTCAGAAAATTGCTGATAGAAACACTGCCAAAATCAATACATTTCTGAAAATGAATAGATAACATTTCATTTTCCAGTATGGAAAGATACATATTTTTGATGTAGCATAAAATCAAGATTTCTTTTCATAGGCGTCTTCTAACTACATGAACAGCTGATGCCTGCTTTTATTCATACTTTAAATTGCTTGAGACGTATGATTTCACAAGCAAATATTCTAAGACTCTGTCTTTAAGTATTCCAAGTATTTGAACATGACTTTGAAGCAGATAAATGTTTTTATGTGTAGAAAGAAATAAAATATTATCAGCACAAATGTTTAAATTTCTGCAGCACTTGTAAAACAGCATTTCTGTCACAAATGATGTATAGGAACAAGATGGAATAGTTTTTCCTGGTATATGCTCTTTGAAGAGCACTTGTTCTGAATAATCTGCATAGCTCATTACCTTTGCCTTTATGAGTAATGTATCTATTGAAAATTTTGTTTACATCACTTTATGCCACATTATCATATATACTATGCAAATAGTATTCAAAATGTATAGAATACCTTAGGGCATTTTAAGTTATTTTCCGCAGTTTATCCTAAACTGTTCTTCTAAAGATTTCCTACCACTATCCATTGACTGTAACATAAAACATCACTCCTAATTTTAGTCTTCTGAGTTACATGTAAGTTAGATGATTAAACTGGCCTAAAAGAGACAGTAGGAATACTCCCTCTGCATGTGTACATACATTTCATTGCTATCTAAATCTATGGTTTACCCAATCAAATTGCTGGTGCTACCTGAAAAGTCCTGAATACATATAGCTCCTAATTTAACTGATATGAGTTGCATACATAAAGCATAGCAGAAACATTCTTATGGGGAAAGAAATTGAGTTTTCTTTAGCTTTTACAGCAAAATGGTTAGTACTAACTGCAGTCTCATCGATCATTCCTAACGAGTAATCCACTCAATTTTTTTAAATTGAAATTCTGCAGTCATGTTATTCTGATAAAAACAAAACTAGTAGTATTGAGTCATTTAATATTTACTGATCTGCATGAAAAATCATGAGGAGTTTTAACCCAGAAGCAATCTAAACATCTTTTTTATATAGTTTTATATCACGTGAGAAGCCACCTTGCAAAGTGAAATTCACCCCTTCAGAAAGGAGAGGCTCCTTTCCGCACCTTGAATGCTTGCAGAAACAAGGTTTTAAAAAAACAAAACAAAACAAAACACATGCAAGCCAGTTCTAGCATCAGTGCCAGACAGTTTCTTCGGAATGATATAAAGTTTTAGCTAATTGTTTGTTCTCAAATGAAAATTTAACTTCAAGGAAAATTTTATAAATTAAGTTGCATATTTGACCACCTCTACTCTTCTCTTTTGAAAAAATTAAAAAGTTTTATTTTACAAAATTTTTCTTCCTACTTCTTTTCTAATGCACATAGTCTATTAAAAGTTTCAACAAGCAATTATGGCATACCAAGTCACAGCTAGAGTTACACTTAGATTTCCTTGGAAAAACAAGACTCTCTGTCATATAATGAATGCTGAAATAGTGCTTTAGTGCATTTGACTATCTTTACAGATAGACAAAATCTAAAACTACTTTAAAATGGTGAATTGTAGCACAACGAACAGACCACTGAATGAATGCCAACTTATTATTCAAGAGATAAATATTAGAAGTTTACTCTATAGCCACTTCGATCTTCTGAAAAATAATACATATACTGAAATGTATGATTTCCGCATAAATAGACACAACACTTCAAAAGAAAATTAGCTGCAATTCAAGAAAACACTCTTTTGGTTCTCTCTTTTAGGAGCTCCTACAGGCTGTTCAGTTAAATCATTGAAATCCTGTCCTTCCCACATAGTTTTCCCTTTTATTTTCAAGGATTGTCCTATAAAAGGGAAGAAAGCACTGAAACCATATGCACAGTATATGGAACCAAGAAAGAGATTAAAAGAAGCCCCTCATCACGAAACAAATTCAGTACAAATTTGTATTTAAATAAAAAGAATATTATAATGAAATGTCATTTTTAATAAGTTTCTTTAGATAATACTGAGATGACTCGTGTTTATATGCCTGTTTTCTTCCCTGGACCTCAAGTTTTCCTTCTACCTAATGTGACTAAGTCTTAACACTGTCTGCACACTCAAAAAAAAAAAAAAAGTAACCCAGCCTAAAAAGAACACAAGCTTTCTGGCTGCACGTAAATATCTAGCTCTGGCAGATTGATTTGCATAGTTATTATCTGCCATTTAATCTCGTAAAATAAGTATAGCCATAGAGTTTTATTATGCTCTGTTCACAAAAGAATAAATTAAATTCAGTATTAAATTAAGAGGAGAATAGAGAAGGATAGACAATATATGTCACAGCTAGTCAGCTGAGATTTGAGAGTTAGGGTCAAAGGAAGAAAAATAAGGGCATAATCCTGTTTCTTGTTTCTTGTCCCCCACCCAGGCTTTTGGAATATTCTGAGAAATCAGCTAAAGCACAGCAAATTGGTCTAGTAAGACCGGATCAAGCAGCAGCAACCTGAGAGGTGCCTATGGTAGACATCAATAAACTGAGGTTGCCTGCATTAGATACTGGTTATGTCAGGAGAAGTTGTTTGAGTGATTACTGCTAAGTTTAATTCTAACTGAGAGGGAAATGGGGAAGATTTTGATTTAGGTGAGTTTTGTGCCTTCCGTGGAGCCAGAAAGAAGTAATTAGAGAATCTCCTGTAACTCACAAACATTGCAAGGCCTTTATTTAGTATTACTTTGTTAATAATGCTTCACTCCATGCATTAAAAAGTGGTATTTCCAGGTTTTTCAGATTGCATTGCTCATCGAATAGAAAAACACAAGAAAGCTGATGTCGCATTTTATTTCCAGTTCCTTAAAACTTGTACAGATGAATAAATACAGAGCAGTGACCAACTGAGTGGAAACCATGGCTCACTTTCATTACCTTTCGGAGGAACACAAGCTCTGCCTAAGTATGCAGGACCAGATACTTTACCTAAATTACCCTTTTGTATATGTATAAGCGATTCAAAGATGCAAGAGCAAGTATAACATCTGAAGTTTCCAGAAGCAGCAGCTTGGAGACAGGATGCAAGTTCGTCTCATCAGCAGAGGAACAACTAGCAGCAAATTTCAACTGGGCAAGCAGATCATTGAAAATCCAGATAAATCTGGACCTAGGGTTTGGATTAGACTTCATTTTTACTGATAAATTTGCCAAACAAATGGCTTAGACTTTCTATGAAAGACAACAGCTCTTAAACTCAAATAGTTTATAATAATATTAAATGAAGTATAATATAGTATGCTCTTTTTAGCATCTTGATCTCTCCAGTGTAGAAGCCCTCTTTCAGCCATTCCTAGGATGGCTTAGATTTGAAGTGATAATTTAATTGCAAGGTTAGCAATGTGACATGCAAGCTCAATCACAACCTTTTATTTTATTATACAGTTACTTTTTGCTGTTCTATAAGCATTACTTGTGAGTATGCCTGTGCTTTAATATAGTTAAAGACTAAGAAACACAATAGAGAGAATTTTTAATTTCTTATTTCTACCCAACAACTCTTCCTTTTACCATAGGTTAACTATAATATCACTACAGCAATTTAGTTACACATTTACAAACCAAAAAAATTGGTTTTTTATATGTGAAGAAAATATATATTAATTTGTGACTTTTTTGTTGACAGAACTTAATTCCTAGTTCTTAACTTCGTGTAAGCATAAGTCAAATAAATCACAATACCTGACAACCTTTAACTCAGTGAAATGAGTTAGAAATGAATAAATATTTATATGACAATGATGAACAAAAATAATTTCCCCATTGATTTAAAGCACTGTAATACAACATGATTTTTGAAAGAAAAGTACTCTCACACACTCTCCTCAGGTTCATAAAAGTGAGACTCAGACCAAAGGTTCTATTATTCATTTTTTCAGTAGCCAGTTCTGGACTAGTGGTACTAACTGATCTCTGAACACAATGTTTCCATTTTTGTAAATATTTCAATAGATTAACTACACCTGCCTCTCAATGATAAAAATGTAATTATGGCAGTGGAGCATTAACAGCCCAGGAAAATGAGAAAACTGAAGAACCTGCTATCACATGAGCCTTCTCTCCTATAATATCCTGGGGCAAGGAAAGAAATAAAAACAATCCGTATTCAGAAATTTAAGGAGTTTTTTTGGTCAATGTACTTACCCCTTCACTAGCATTATCCCCTGTGTTGGCCAGCATTTCTTGTAGGGCTCTGACAGAGAGGGACTGTTCAAGTACAAAATTACAAATGCAAAGGTCTGGAGGAACATACTGTAAAAATAAATTAAACATAGTGTAAGAACAGAAGAGCAAAGTAGATTAAACAGGATGTAAAGTGTGTTTTAATATACATGGCTAAACATTGAATTTGGTTTTAAAATTAAAATGCTTTCGCTATTGAGATACATGATATTTCCCTGTGTGAAAATAGTATAAACCCATTCTTCATAATTTATGAGTGCTATAACTTCCTTTTTTCTGGAGCTGTATTCCTCACAGTGAAATAAAACACCAAGTTCAAAAGCAAGGTTTTCTCTGCATGCCTTCCTGCACTTTAGAATCAAACCGTGATTTCTATGTTTGTTCTCCAACATCATTGACAAAACAGAAGAGAAGGTCTACGATCTTATTTTATGTATAAGGCTGAAGATCTGAACATACCTACTTAGCTGTCACTAGATGTGAAAGATTCAGAATGACGTCAAATAATAATAAAACCTACTTTAGGGGACCTTCTCCTGAATTACTGGATCAGTCTGTCTGTTATTTTTGAAACACGAAGCTTATATTCACTTCAAAAAAGAACAAACATTATTTTCAATCTATTAACTTTATGAGCCAGAAAGATGTGACCCAGGGGGGAAAACAAAAACAAAACAAACCAGTTATCTGACTAAACAGATGCATATATACACAGAATCTTATAACCATTAAAGCCTATAATTTTATGTCTAATGCCAACAGGAACAAGTTAAACTGTAATAAAGTCAATTGCTTATTTCTTTTCATTACTCATCTCTGCTATGGGATTCTACTTTTTTAGCATTCATTAGCTGGAGACATATGTATATATGCACACACATATAAACACACAGAATATACCTGGTTATATAAACTATATATTTTAAATGTGTGTGTATATATAACACCTTTATATGCGCACACCTGTATACACACATCGTCACGTTGTTACGAACATATAAAATTATACCACGTTAGATACTCACTAACCAGTGAACCAGAGACGGAAACAAAAGCACCAATTACTTTATCGCATTTATTGCAATATTATACATTTATAAAGTTTATTGCACCTAGCAGGAAAGTAAGCTACATAATTATTTTTAAAAACATATTTTGTGTTGTCATCCTATAGCAGCTTCTAAGATAATGCTGCATCCATTTTACTAAGTCAGTCATTTTGACTGTGTATTAACTACACTGGTGTTGTAGCACATTTGAATTAAACAAAGGTGAAAATACGTATTTTGAACACGAAACTTAAAAAATCGTGCTCAGAAAGTACACTAGAATCTTACCTGGGGAAAAAAATAACATAGTTTGTAAACAGTTTTAATCATGATCAGATTATGTCTCGCACTGAGTGTCACCAAAAACTCAATATGGTATAATCAGTCTGATCTAATATCTACCCAAGCAAATGAAAGAATGCCCATCGGGCCACTGGTCTGCTGCCACACAGGCAGATCTGAAATTTTTGCAGCTTTTGCTTTAGTGCTGTACTGTTGAAAGAGACCCTCTAAAACTACCTATCTTCTTCCTCGTATTTTCCTAGGCCTGGTTTTGTATAGAATGCTACATCCTAAGTAATTTTTCACTTCTTGCTCTTTTCATAACATACGGTACATTTAACTATATATAAGAATATCAACAGAGAGAACTATGAAATTAAGGATTTTTCCACCCACCATTTGAACCAGCTAACCTCTCTTCCAGAACGGCAGTGTTACATACTAAAGTTATCACATACTGTTTAAGTCACACCATTTCTGCGCTTGAAATTTTTTTCTTTTAATTCCATTGACATAAGAAATATCAGTGAAATGTAATTTATGCAGAGGGTATAGGACCTAGGTAGCAATCAGCCTCCTTAATTAACCCAGTCAGCATGTACAAAAAATAGTTGAAAAACAGACTACTGAGTTGGTTAAGGTTCATCTGATTTCAGGTCTTCATTTCCCAAATGCTCTAAAGAATTGATTCAAAAGTTTGATGTTTTTGCTTCAACAAGTTCTGCCTGGCAGACCACGTCATACTTTTAGTAATTACGTAACCGAAAAAGGTTTAATAAAAACTCAACCATCTGTTAATTTTTTTTCCCCCAACTCAGATGAATTTAGTATTTTTAAGGAATCCCACAAAAATCCAGAAGTGCCAACAACGAATGAGCAGTGAAACAAGAGTACTGAGAGCTGAGAGCTATCAGGAAAAAATGAGAAATATTCACAGCAGGAATCCTCATGCTGAAATGAAAATAAAATCTATTCAGATACCAAGATGAGGTTTTAGAAACATGTTGTAAAGTGGGAATAGCTATAAGAATTTATCCCCCTTCTGGAATGGAAAGCTAAAATGGCCGTACAGGACTACGTTAACATCACTTTCAGGCATTATCAACAATGGAAAAAGGTCAAATGGTACTTCCCACTTAAGAATACAACATTTTGTTTTACAAACATTTAAAGGCATGCTGAGAAAGTAATTTATAAAAAGCAAATTATTGTAGCAGAATAAATAGGCTGAAAGATAACTGATAAAGGAAAGCAGGAATTTGGAATAAATACTCCTTTAAAGTCAATAAGAGTTTTTTGGGGTCCTTCCATAACACCTCTACACGGTCCTGCCCATGCGTACGGGACGATAAGCCAAAAGATAAATCTGATATAGGAAGCTCATATGAATTTGCCAAGTAATCTGAAGAAACAATTAACAGTGCTACCCTGAAAGCTGCCCTTTTTATAAATTATTATCAGTTATTATAAATTATTTATTTCTGAGACTACTTCCAAACAGGCTCTTCAGGTACAGTTATGCGTTTTCCATCAACACATTCAGCACACTGAATGTACCTTTTTCTTCCTAGCTGAAATAGTAAGATAAATAAAACTCACTACCGAACTGGAAATGTACAACAGATCTTTTTAAGTCATAAAATAACTCTATTTTCTCCCAAAAATGAATCTATCTGAGTCCAGTTCAAATGACTGTATTTTCATCTGTCATCTTCCTCCAGAAACCAATTTAGAGCATATAACACACAGGTTTGATGTGGTGTGCAGAAACAGACATGAGCTATGCAGTAGTTAGAGCGGGGCAACGGAATAAGATAGAGAAAAATGAAAATCCAGAAAAAAGTAAAAAAGGGGGCTACATCTTGTTACAAATTAAAAATCGAATCAATAGATAGGATTTTCTACTTATGCAGTTCAAAATACTTTGTAGAAGACAGCATGGCCTCTTGAGTAGAAAAGCAGGTCACAACAGGTCACAACTTCCACAAACTGCTGATTGACCTAGGTAACTCACTTTAAATCCATCCGCCTAAGTTTTCCATTTAAAAAGGGAATACCGAAAAATTTTCTCCTGTAAGGCACATTGTGTTTTCCTGGTGAAAAGCAGTATTGAATTGGTATTATTTACTAATTTTGTACATAGCTAGTCATCAGTGGTGACACCCCAAGCTAGTCAATAACACACACCAGTCTATTTTTCACTAGTAGTTTCTGAAGATAGGTAGCAGCAAAAGCCAGCTGGACAAAACACAAGGCCAGAAGAGCAAACTTCAGTGAAGTTTCTAATACTCTCTATATATGACTCCAAGGTGGCAGATACATTGACTCAATCCATGCAGGTGATGCTGGCTGAAATATTCTTACAAGCACATCCTAATGAAAAGAGCTTCATATCAAAAGATTTCAAGGAAGCATTTTCTAAGTCAGATTCAGTCAATCACAATGGCAACAGAGGTAGGACTGAGATAAAAGTTTTATTATGCAAAGCTTAAACACGTTTCTAATCAGTTTCCTGTCTATGTTGCCAGTCTACTATTATTTTCAATATGCAGTAATTTTTTATATATAAATAACAGTTGTGCAAGAAGCTGTACAGCAGTTTTAACAGGTTTACAGCTAATTATGCTAAGTTTGTGCTGCGTTGCAGAGGCGGAAATGAAGGTCCAAAAAAGAACTAGTGGGAAACCCCAGATCCTACATTACACTTTGAATGCAATTCACAGAGTCTTCTGGACTGCTCCTGACATTATCGTAAAGTGAAGTTCTTCTAGGTGCTGTGCTTCCCAGCCAAATCTTTACCCGCACACTGCCTATGAGTCTGCAGTGTTAAAAATACTGACTTAAGCTGTTACAGAATAGGTTTGTTGAATTACTGGATTTACCTTTACCAGACCTGCACACTACTACATTCTATCATTAGGATATATTTTTATATACTAAAAAATTCTAAAGGAATATAACATATGAGTTGCTTATGGATATATAGTAAAATTTAAACAGAGCATATTGCAATTTCTTCATCTCTTCAATCTGTTACCAAAATTACTCAAACACCTAATGACCAGCCAATCAGCAAAACACCGTTTTTTCCTAGGTTTCTAAGAACTTTTTTTTGTTAAATATACCTTCTGTCACCCTCTGCTTCCCCCTTCCTTTTTACCTCTTTTCATCTTCAATCTTTTCATACATACAACCCAGATGAAAAACTCAGTCATGATGTTACACCTCTTCATTCTGGAAATGACAGGTACACTGTTTTGTTTTTGTTTTTCTTCTGTCTACCTTGTTCTCTTTTCAAATATTACTTGAATAGAAAAGCATCTCTTTGCTTGATTTAACAATATTTAGCCAAAGCTTAGTTAGGGGGAAAAGCTAAGGAAGCTTTCACATGTACTGAAAATAGATTTTGGCTTTGGTAAAGTCTGCATTCCTGTTTATAACCATGCCTTGAATCTTCTCTAATGTAATTTCCTCTTAAAGTGTAATATACAGAAACAATCTAGTTTTATTAAATAATTTCCAAAGATAAATAATCCATCTCACGTACACAGAACAATTCTAACAGGGAGGACAATTCATTTTTAAGAACGAATACTTAACTTCTAGCATGAACCTGATTCCAACTTCCAGCCTTTGGATTTTAGTATGCCTTTGCTTTCTAAAATAAAAGGACTTATGTTATCCATGTTCCCGTTTTACAAACCTAAGGGCAGTGTCCATACTTTCCCTTTTTCAAACTGAACACATTGTGCCCTCCTTTTGCAGAATGATCATGCTTTTCCTCTCACTTCCTGGAGCTCTCTGCAATTTATCAACATTCATATGAATTTGAATGCCAAGACCAGACTTTGTATTCCAGAAGCATTGCTATAGAGCCAATACAAAACAGAAATTTGCACAGGTAGTATAACTTTACATCTCTACCAAGTTTCTTTTGATTACACCTCCAAAGGGCATATTAGATCTCTTGAGCAAAATATCACTCAGGGAATTTATGAGTGCGTAACATCTACCATGACCTTCACATTCTTTACAGGTGACTGGAATAGAGTTTCCCGTTTTGTATACTTATATGCTTAGTTATTAGACTTTGCACAGGCAGTACTGAAATACACTTCTATTTTTTATTAACATGCAAGGGATTACAGATATTTCTGTGTGGGACATGACTTCTTAATCAGCTATCAGTTCCCCAGTCTTTTATCATCTGTAAAAACTGTGTATGATAAATGATTTAAAAGATGTCTTAATTGACAAAAATATTCAACAGCATAGTACTAAGAACAGAAACCGCTAGGATTCAATCAGGAATACAACCACTCAGTAATAATTTTGTGTGCCATTTTGAATTTCTCTTTATTTCATAACCAAAATTTTGTTTAAATGCAGACGAAGGTAAATCTCATTGCTAAATGCTAAGCGTCATTGGTAGATATTGTGTTCTCTGATCAGCCAAATCAAACACCCACTTTTTTTTTCTAGAAGACTTACATATATACATCCTTCTTTTCCAAAATTCTTCAATGATGTCCTCAGTAAACATTAGTAGTTCAGAAAGCTCCTCAGTTAGTTCTTTTAAAGCAGTTACATATAAGTTTTGTTAGCTTCTTAATTTTCAACAAACTTCGGTAGCTTCTGTGACAGTATCTAATACTAAGACACTTATGAAATGTAATGTGCTTCTATGGGATTCTGCAGTCACACATATCATTCCTCCTTTCTCAGGACAGGAAAAGCAAACACTCTATCTCACACATTAAGATGGTCAGATATATCACTAGATATATCACACTGCACTTGATCTGTCATTTACTAAACACTTTCAAATCGTGTAAAAATTTTAAGGCAATACTTGAAAACATATGTGAAAACTAACTGCTTTTACTTAAGTATGAGAGAAGATTAATAAAGATTTGTGAGGTAAATCACAAAGTAGATAAATTGTGAGTAGATAAATTGTCATGACTCAACTCTCAGAATGCAAAGGAATGCAAATTTAGAAGCAGCATAATTTTTCACCTTTGAGATGGACAAGGATCTCTCACACTGTGTAAATAAACAGTCTGTGTTTAACACGGTCATAATACCCAGACTAAAAATAGGACCACATGGCAACATTTCAATAGAAAAGATACAGACACACCACAGCAAAAATCAAAAGGAGAAGCAAACAGACGGGAAGGAGGGAAAAGAAATAATGATACAAAACGAAAAAAAGAAAATGATGCAGAGAAAATAGAAGACAGGGAATAGGCCCTTCACTTTCCCTTTTTCTTAACATTCTACTTAGTACTGGTCTCAAGTTTCATCTCTTCTCTCCTGTCTCCTCCCATGTTCCTCTTACTACTCCTTTCTTTTATTTTCTGTTATAGCTCTCTAGCTTCTTTTTTTCCATTTGCAACCTGTTACCTTTAGAAGCTTTCAATTACTTAATAATTCTGTTCCCAGGAATCTCAGCTATCTGCTTAATCAATCCTGTTTGAAGCAACACTTAATGTCAGTCATTAACAGAAGACAGTACCTGATAGCGTCAGTCCGGGATACTAAAATATTAGATCCTACGGCAGTATAGAAAAACCTTATTTATTTAGTGAACTTAGTAAGAGTCTGGAGAATTAATTTTGAAAATATGAAGTATTTCACAGTTGCAGAAAGCATTTTAGAAAGTTAAATAATGGTTTTGTACTGTTTATAAGTATGCCCCATAAATATACTCTAGAAAGCTAAAGTCTGTTTAGAATTTCTATAAAACCTGCAGATCCAGTTCTCGAAAGAAAAACATATAAAAAGTGAAATCATAAAATGAAAAAAATTATTTAAGAAATATACCTCAATATACGGTCATTTAACTATGTAATCTCCTTTACCATTAACGGGGAAATTGACAGAATAAGCTCCAATTTAGCATATAATTGGGGAAAAAATACAGAAAATACTCTTTCAAACTTCCCATCATTTCGTATCTAGTATCACATTATGAAGACACAATTAAAAGCACTCATGACTATTAAGTAGATTAACATTCATCAATTACTCCAGCTGACAGCATCTACTTCAGGAATTCTTACTTTAGCTTCTGATGTTGGTTCCAAAAAGCACAAGCGATTCCCAAGTCCCTCAGCTGCCAAGCAGAACTTTCGTTGTTCTTTTTGAATACTGGCAACGCACTGAAGTACTACTTCGTCATCCTGTCACAAAACAAGGTATGAATAAGAAAATAATAATTATATAGAAGTTAGATATACACTATATTGCTAAGAAACTGGAACAAAGAATCTGTTGAAAACATGAACACATTATACTCATACAAAAATTGAGAGTACAAACGTATGTATAGATGAACAGGTCCTCTGGATGCACAAGCTTAGGTTTTAAACTCTCATTTAATTTAGAAATCTTTGAGTACTACCAAAGATCCAAGAGGCATTTTTTGAATGACTTTTCAATTTAACAGTCATAAGAACTTGCTTCGGAAAAGACATATTGCAAGAATAAGAACACTCTGCAAAAGTAAGATATGATGATCTTATTGTTTAGTTATCTTAATTATCCTAAAATCTCTTTGCAAATTTTTACACAATGCAATGCCAGAGACACTTATTTATAAAGTACTAAGCCCTTATTCACCTCTTAACCTGTGATACTAAAGCTGATATAAGCATGCCAAAATAGACTCTTAGTGTTCAACTGTGTCACAGGTATATATACAATTAAAAATTATTTTAATTTCTAAAACTATTCACTAACCAAGAATAACTCTACTTGCTAACTATAGAAAAATTTATTTTCAGGTAAACATTTAATCTTCACTAAAACATTACGTTATAAGTTTTTAAGGGGGTGGAAGCCGATAACACAAGAGTAATATGATATGTCAGCATCTCATCCAGTTATGAAGTCAATTATTATCGACAAAGCAGATACACAACAGCCGCATGTACTGAACTAAGAGGTCATTGGAACAATTATGTTCTAAAAGAAGCAGTTCTTCTAGTCCCACTATGCAACCAAAATACTTAATTACTGTAATGGCGGCACACCTACTGACACTTGAAAATAAAAGCTGGGAGTGACAAAGTAATTTTCATCAAAGGAATCAAGTAAAGTGCCCTTTAAAATGAGAGTTCAAAAGCAGTTGTCTCACTTGTGTGATTACACAAATGGGTTAAGGTTATATAGCTTTCTTTTAAGTGACACTTCGCTGCCTTTCACTATTACTAACATTGATAGCTATTATATTTAAGACTAATCAATCAGCAGTTCCTCACAGTGTTTCCTTATCTAGTTTTACATACCACTCTATAGGTCTTTTAACAGTACAGAGTGGCAATTAATGAACATTTCACAAAAAAATTTTAAGAGGTATAGTCAAGTAGAAGGTAGACAGAATTATCTAATTAAGGCTAAACTAATTCATTGTCTTCTTCCACTGCTGCTTCTGCTTCAATTTATCTGTAAAATGTTGTCTGAAATTCTCAGCTTTTAAACTCATTAGTAAAAAATATTTCTGCTTTTTAAACCTCAGTGTAGTAAGTTGCTAAATATAAACAATTCAATCAAACATTCTGTACTACTTTCCTCAAGCCATGCGTTTTTTCACATTGGAATCAGAAATAGATATGTATTTGAAGAAAAAAGATATAAGGAAGATATCCTTATCTTCCTTATAAGCAAGATATAAGCATAAAAGATATAAGCAAGGTATGAGATGAAAATAAAGATATTTAAAACATTTTTCATCGTCTGATTCCTGATATCAATATTTGAGCACAGCTACATCAGAGACTGAAGAAAATACTAGCACACAAATTTATAAATACCAAAATTCAGAATAAAACTGAGATTTGCCACCAAGCTTGCATTTATCACTAGATTATTTTAAAATGCTTACAGAATAGTTCTAAAATTGTATTTACTGTCCTTACTGTATTTAAATATTTATCAATCCATGCACAGGCATATATATAGTATGTATTATAATTCACAGATTTCTAATAAATAAATATATGCCTTTAGAAAGCATACATAAAACACATTTACAATGCACTTAAAATGAAAATAATTTACTTAAATGAACCATTTTCCTCACAAGTCCATACTTCTAAAAAGTGCAAGAGTTTTTAATATAATGAAATGAATATTTCTACTTGTAGAATTCAAAAAACTATTTTTAGAATTTACAATGGCTTACTTACGATTCAATAGTTGTGTCATAATCCCAAAATACAAATACTGATAATATATTAAGTAAGTATTATATATGGAAGTCAGCATTGATATTCTACATTATTTCCCTAAATTTCCACTGTGCCCTTTTCACTTGTGCTACAACGTTTGATAAACAATCTGTTTTGCTACAGATGATGAATGACTAATAAAAAGAAGCAATTTGTGCAGTTTTTTAAAAAGGTTACAACAGTGTATTCCAGAATGCTGCGTGTTAAGGTTTTAAAAGTTCAGCTGCAGCACTCAGGTGCAGCCGGACTGAATACAAGGAGTTAGTGGAATCTGTGTAATCCGTAAATAAGACAATGACTCGCTGTTAAGGTGACTCAGTGTTTTAGTGTATTTACTAAAGTGAGGTAATTCTAGCCGAGGCCTGAAATTGCTTTTCTGGCCTGAAGACATAACAGAAATGAGTGCTGGATTTATTATCCTATAATAACATTGCAAAATGTCTCAGCACTAATGCCTCTACCTTCTTGAGTCTTCCTCTCACATTCAGATTCTGGTATTCTAAAACTTTTTTCCCCCAATAGGCTCATCCTCTTCTCCCCCTTAGTTTTTAAAAACATACGGTGCCATAGCTATCTACTCATTCTGTTCACTTCTCTTACATACAAATCCATCCATTCATTTCAATACACCTTTACTGTTATGGTAAGGAGTAAGCCTGCAAACCCAATGAGATGAGCAGACTCATGTGAAGAGCGGGTAAGTTATATGCAGCCAAGCATCAAAGATAACCAAAAACAAAACAAAAGGAAAAAAACAACAACAGAACTTCCTTGAGACCCAGTTTGTCAGCCAGGAAGTTAATAAAAGTTGATATAGACTGAATAAGACTAAAGGAAAAGACACATTGCACAAGTAAATAAGTATAAGTGGTTTCAAGCTTTTTAAATGCAATTTTTCTCATTTAGGAGCTCTGACTTTTCCCTATTTAGAAATTTATTTTGTTCTAGGTTTTTTTTTTTTTTAAATAAAACACAGGTTTAGAGTGCACAGAATCAGATTATAGGCTGGAAAGGACCTCTGTAAGCAGTATGGAAACACCTCACTAGAGCAGGGCCAATTCAGATCAAGTTTCTCAGATGAGCTAATGTGCCCAATTTAAGAAAAAGGTCCACTCAAAAGTTTGGATTAGCTTAGGGTACTGTTACAGATTCACACCTCTCCACCACACATTACACCTCTTCAGTTTAGAACTGTGGCAATAAAAAAGCTACTGAAGTATAAAATACTTTGTCACAGATTTGCCCAGAAAGGTGCCCCAGTTACAGCTGGATGACATGTTTCATAATAAAGCGATGGTGAACGTAAACTCAGATTCTAGTGGTAAAGCAATGAGCCAAAACATATACCAAACCAGTTTAAATTTATCAATGACCTGACTTGCTGTAAAGTGACTCAGTGATCACAGTGAGTCAATAAACGCATTGTAAGCATGACGTCGCTTTTGCTCACTTCACTAGATTTTCAACACGCTCAGGATTTGAGAATAAAGAACTCTCAATAGCTAAAAATCTGCTTCTTCATTTATGTTGCATATATACACCGGAATTCAGACTTACAATCGTATATACCATACATTTAAATCCGGAGGAAGAAATGAGAGAAACTTGATTTATATACCTCTAGACTGGAATCAAAAGACAGAGTAGGGTGAAACGGAACTGTACAAATGAGATAACTTAGGATGAGGAAAACCATAGCTGAACAATTGGAAAAGACAAAGGACAAAGACAGCCAATACTCTAAGAGTTCAGATAGTGAAATTCAAAAGAAATTATAAAAATGGACATAAAAGCAGCACATAAAAGAGCACGCAGGAACAGGGTTAGGGAAGTCAAAGCCTATCTGCAGCTGATGTGAAGGGCACCACCAGAGGCGTCTTCAGGACAGCAGGAGCAAAAGGAAGAGTAGGCGAAATGCGGGCCCGCTGCTGAATGGGCCAGGGAACCTGCTGACAAAGCACACAGAAAAGGCCAAGGTACCTAGTGCCTTCTTTGCCTTGGCCTTTACTGATTAGACCTGCCATCAGCAGTCCCAGCTCCCTGACACCAGCGGGAAAATTTGGAACAAGGAAGACTTCACGTTTGGTGGAGGAGGTTCAGCGCTAGGGAACGTTTAAACATACGCGAGTCCCCAGGCTCTGTTGGGACGCACCCACAAGTGCTGCGGGAGCGGGCGGATTTCACTGCGAAGCCACTATCGATTGTCTTTGAAAGGTCACGGCAAACAGGAGAGGCACCCGAGGACTGGAAGAAAGCAAGTGTCACTGCTGTCTTCAAGAAGGACAAGAAGGTTCCAGGGATCCTTCTAGCGGTTGCTCAGCCTCACCTCGATGCCTAGGACAGCTAATCCTGGATACTATTTCCAGACACGTGAAGGACAAGGGGGTGACTGGGCATGGTCAGTATGGCTTTCTGAAGGGGAAACCAAGGTTGACCAGCCTTCTGCGATGAGATGGCTGGCTTGGTGGTCGAGGGGAGAGCAGTGGGTGTTGTTAATCTCGACTTTAGTACGGCTGTCGACACGGTCTCCCGTAACATCCTCATGGACAAACTGGTGAAGCATGGACTAGGTAAGTGATCACTGAGACGGATTTAAAACTGGCTGAACTACCAGCCAGCAGCACAAAGTCCAGCTGGCGGCCGGTCACTAGCGGTGTCGCCCGGGGCTGACACTGAGTCCATACTATTTATCACCTTTATCAATGGCCTGGATGATGGGGACAGAGCGCACCCTCAGCAAGTTTGCAGGCAACACAAAACTGGGAGGAGTGGCTGATATACCAGACGGTTGTGCTGCTACTCAGAGGGACTTCCACAGGCTGGAGAAGTGGTCCAACAGGAATCTCGTGAAGTTCAGCAAAGGGGAGTGCAAAGTCCTGCACATGGGGGGAATGACCCCATGCACCAGCACAGGCTGGGGGCTGACCAGCTGGAGAGCAGCTTTGCAGAGCAGGACCGGGGTGTCCTGGTGGACAACAGGTTGAACAGGGGCCAGCAGTGCGCTCTTGTGCGCCAACAGAGGCGGCCAACAGCCTCCTGGGCTGCATGAGGCAGAGCGTTTCCAGCAGGTCGAGGGAGGTGATCCTTCCCCTCTACTCAGCCCTGGTGAGGCCACCTCCGGAGTGCTGTGTCCAGGTCTGCGCTCCCCAGTACAAGACAGACAAACGGACCTACTGGAGCACGTCCATCAGAGGGCAACAAGACGATTAAGGGACTGGAGCATCTCTCGTATGAAGAAAGGCCGAGAGAGCTGGGAGTGTTTAGCCTGGAGAAGAGAAGGCTCAGGGGGATCTCTTCAATGTTTATAAACATCTGAAGGGAATATTTAAAGAAGATAGACCCATCTAGGCCTCTCCTCTGTGGTGCCCAGTGAACACAGAAGCAGCAATGGGCACAGACCAAAACACAGGAAGTTCCATCTGAATATAAGAAAAAAAAAAAATTCTTTTTCCTGTGAGGGTGGCTGAGCATTGGAAGAGGTAGCCCAGAGAGGTTGTGGATCCTCTTTCTTTGGAGATACTCAGAGCTCGACTGGACAATGTCATGAGCAACCTGCTCTAGCTGATCCTCCTTGAACAGGGGGTTGGACTAGATGAATCTCTAGGGGTCCCTTCCAACCTCAACCAGTCAGTGAACTGATAACACAGCTTGACCTGATACCTTGCAGTAGATTAGAGTTGCCAATTCTTTGCACCCTTGGTCAATATTGTATACACACACATTGAAGCCTGAAGTAAACAGAAACATTTACTTTGCTAGGACAGTAAGTATAAACAAAGTGGATGCCCAAGAGATAAGAAATTCAGAAGGGAACACTCCTACACAGACCAGAATGGTTAAGAACAAGACATCTCCCTGTCCTCCTTTCAGTGGAAACAATAGGATCTCTCTTCTGTTTTGTTGCCTGCATTGATAAAATTTGTTCAGCAAGTTCTAAAGGGAAAATAGATGGGCAGACAGATTTTGTATAAACCTTTCTTCCTTTGGAAATTAAGAGAAAATCTACATAAAGAAATTAAACTTCAATTAATGTTGAAATATTAAATAATTCTACAGGAAACTAAAACATGAAATGGGATAAATAATGCTGAAGGTGAAGGTAAAGGGTCCATCTTGTTGGTCTAGAGAACAAAATAATCAATGGTTGCCCTGCCCTGCTTCATTTGTATTGCTCCAAACTACTACCTGAAGAAAGTAACTTAATGCGTGTAATATAAAGTTTAATACCAGTTCATCACAAAAATAATAGCTAAGACAAGGATATGTAGTATATATTACAGCTATTAAAGCAGTGTGCGCAGAAACACCAAAGTGTTTGACATGAAAGGCAGCAAGACAGACACACAATTTGTTTGTTTACAAAGAACATAGATGACCACATCTTGAATACTCTCATATTTTTTCTTTCTGGTGAGGTTGAAGGGCCTTATGCTTTGATAAAGACAGACAGTTTGTAAGCAACTAAGCATGATCCATAGGTTCATCTCATTTCTATATACATTCGAATATCGCATTTGAAATTATTTGTTCTTATACCCACTAGGTATAGGAAAAGAATTATTTCACATCATTTTCCCAGTGGAAAACCGTGACAGAATTCTAGTACACTGCTGACTCGGGAAGAATGCCATAAGCTGAGCAGTACTTCCAAGAGTATGTAGATGTTTCTCAGATGACTTAGTAGAACACAGCCTTATCCTATTTAACTTGTTGGACAGGTTCACAACATAACATTGTATTAAGACGTATTATATTAGATCATCTACCTCTCATAGTCTAATCTTATAACATTTCATGATTATTACTTTCTTTTAATGGTCCTTATCAGAATTTGATTCAGAGTTACAAAATCAATGATGCAATATTTTTCTGTATCTTTGGGTTAGCTTCGGTGCTAATATCATATTAACCAAATATCCGTTTAGGCATTATACACGTTTATGTTTTGGACAGCAGGTCCCTATTCTTTTCCAATTGAAGGTTTTAGTCTGCTTTAGAGGTTATACTCTCGGGTAAAAAAGTAGTAAGACTTTAGCTTTCTTACAAATGCAAGAACTGCACTTCACAGCGTACGATGAATTCGCTATCATTTTCTTCATTGCCAGGCATGAAAACGTGTATTTTTGTATCTCACTAACGTCAGCAAAGCAGATGCTTTCTGTTTACACAATTCTCCCTGTTGTTTCACAAATTACAGCAGTTACATGATGCAGCAGAAGTTACTACTCTCAGTTTTAAGAGCACCACAATACAGCTTGTTGCTGTATGGCTCAAGATAAAGCATTTCACTCTTTCTTCCCATCTCACCGAACTGCATATCCATTTGTAAGAAGTCAGATACTGCGATGACTGCTATAAGCTTACTTGTACATTAAATGGATATTTGTGTACCTATTTTTCATAATGTTCTGTTAAAATTTGTTCTCTGTCCCTCACAAACATTAAACCCACTTTCTGTCTGGATTCAAGCTATTTCACTCCTTATACATTATTTCATCACTTTAAAATTTCGGGTGTCAATAAAGTTGGTAAAATATGTGGACTATTCTGCCAAATGGACATTGAGTCTTTTCTGAGTATGTTAAGAGTACTTTTTTGCACACTAGCCACTTACAATATTGAAGACAAATTTCCCAATAAATTCTAATTTACTTAGCACACAAATTAATATTAGGAATATTTTTGACTAAAGATTATATTCAATCACCAAAGCAAAGTTTAATATTAGTTTAGCTTATGAATCAAAAAGTTTTTATGAAAACAGCAAGACTCCAATAATGTTTTTTTTCCATTCTTGTGATATAAAAAAAAATGTATACAGCTCTGCTGCAATATGATTATGCATATTTTGGGATCTCTACACAGAACTTCATGCTGTGCAAACATTTTGCTCCCAAAATACAAACATCACAATCATGTAATTGAATCAGGAAGAGGTCTCATAAATATATTATAATAGGCTTTCCTTTGCTTTTCATGTCTATATAATTCTTCTGGTAAATAGTATGTGTTAACTTATAAAATGAAAGTGTGCTTAGATACAACTGTCATATTATAAATCTTTACAAAAAAAAAAAAAAAAGAAGAAAACCCATAACCCAAATGCAGATCTTCAATCAGTCATCAGGGGGAGGAGGTGGATTCTCAGTAGGTTTAGCTCAACTTCCAGTAACTATCAATTGTTTTTAACATCTTATTATAAACTAGGAACTTTCTTTTGTTTGGAAGCAACACATCAAGGCCTTTCTTCCCCCAGTAAGCCCAAGAATTTATCTCAATAAACACAGTCAGTTCACTGCAAATGGATCCTTAGGATGACAGTAGAGTTATTTGATGGAAATCCACGCTACACCATCTGATGATTCTCAGAAGATTCTATAAATAGAGTTGGGGTTTCCGCTGTCGGTTTACTCCTTCAGTGGTAGCTGGATCAAAGCCTGATCTCAGCTCTGACACGTATCTCCGTATCTTATAACAGATCATCAGCAAGGCAGAGTAGGCAAATCATTAGATATTAATAAAATAAAATGTGGTGTTTCCCACAAAAATTAACACTTCTGAATGAAAAATTGCTTTAAAAAATTGAACATGATACCCACAGTCTAAGGGACAGGCACATTAGCATATTTTTTGGAGTGATTTCATCATAATTTCTCTACATCTGGTTAAGTATATCCATCCATTGTAAGTAACTGCAACAGGTGCAGTTGATAGGCAAGAACTATGAAGCCGATACACAGATTTGCAGTAACTTGAGATTTCTTGGTGTGTTACTGTGCCAATTTCCTATGCTTTTTTATTTTAAAACTATCCCATAAAACCGCATCAGTTAAATATTTCTATTATACAGTACAGTAGCTGTAGAAAGTTAAAGTATTTCAGTGTTGACCACTATGTTCCTTATTTCAAAAAGACTTCTCAAGATTGTAGACTAGCTGCAGAAGCATTTATATAGTTTGCTCTCTTACTTATTTGTATCATTATACTCCCCCATGCAGTTCTTCACCAAAACAAATAGCATGAGATAGTGATAGTCACATCACACAATAAGTAACTTTAAAATTTTCAATTTATTACCTGTCATAAAAGCTAAATAAAGAATATGCAATAAACTGAAAGCATTCAATTAGCAGGAAGAAAGCACCTGTGATTTTTCATTATGAAGAAAAAAGAAAAAGAAAATGCAGCAAATATTCCTAGTTTGGTACAATAATATAAAGCATAAAAGCACAAGAAACAGCAACCAAAACAGTGCAATGAAGAAGAAAATAGGACAGAAGGTTACCTTGTGCAATCCTGAAGGCAAGGGTAGCATTTACATCTGGTGCTAATGATACACTTGCAGACCAACTGGTTAGCAACAAAAAGATACAGCGTAGGACAACCATAACAACAAATCTATTTTCATTTCAGTGGTTAATTGCTAACTAGAGGTTTGCAAATAAAAAATACTAGCACAATAAACCTGACTTGTAGGGTTTAACTTCTACAAAATTTTACTGCTCAACACATGCTCAGAAACATTAATGGAATAGCCAATGTCTTGTCTCAATTACAGATGAATCAATTTTAAAAAGCTGGCACCTGAAAAGAAGAAGGAAGCCAAATAGAAGCTGTCAGCCTTTTGGAATCCTGGTGCATGACTACCGCTGGATTAGTAAAGATACCAATAGCAACAGACATTTAGGTAATATAATCTATTCCAAATGAGAACAGATTTGCACAGTATTTAGCACAATCTTTAAGATCAGGTATTCTGTACATAAACTCATTGGTATCTCTCAACTATCACTGTAAACCTCTCAAGATGTTTATTTGACATCACATTTTGTAAAAGAACACAAGATTTCCTTCTTGGACAAACAGCTTTTGCTACAAAGCTGATAGATGGTAACTTTGAGCTAAAATTCCTGTGAATCATTTTAAAGAAACCAGTACCATTCAGGGTTTTATTCATTATATATACAAATCGTTGACAGGAGGGATACTTAGGGTATTGTTTTGAAACTTCAGGACTTACAATGGGATGAACTGTCAAGTATCTTAAATTTCAGGATCTAAAAACAGATTGGAAAAGGAAACAGTTCTGCAAGAAGGTGAAACAAACCAGACGTTTGCTCAGTTAGTATCTTAAGTTAAGGCTTTTTTTTCTTCTTGGAAAAGGTTCTTCGAGAGACCTCAGAGACTATTTTACAGAGACATTAAAAAAGGGAGCTTTGCAGTTGCCTGAATTTAAGTCCTAACCTTGTCAGGAATAGGAAGAAAAATGGGTAGTGACATTTAAACACATACAAAATGTTTGCTGGAATAATCTTATGCTCCTCTTGCAAACCCTGATGATTATTTCATATCCAGGGGAAAACAATGACACATTCTAAAGAAATTTTCAGCAAGAAAAGTAGAAACTTAGAAAATATCCTAGGCTTCTTTCCACAAACTTTCTGGGGACAAGACTGAAAAACGGCTATGAAAAAATACATAGCAGGTGAGCTGCCCAGTCCTCATGGGTTGATCAGAATGGAAGAGGTATGAATCAGGTTCAACTGTTTAAATATACACAGGGAGGATCATCAATTACACTGAGAGGGACAATTTTGAAGGAGTAATACAGATGAAACACAAGAACTTATTTTAGAGCATCATTCAATTTTCACTGAATGTCTGCTCAAGAAAGGCCAAAAATTACAGCACCTATGTTATCGTATACCAACGAATATACAAATACATTAAGATATATATATATATATAGGCATACTAGGTCAATATGTAGATACAGTAATGGATGTAAAGAAGTATAAAAAGCTTTTACATGTAGCACCTCTCCTCAAGCAACTAATCAACCTTAAAACTTTTTTGACAAGAACACTACTGAATGAATGCCAGAATGGCACGTAACACCACCATATATATGTTAGGGTACATTACCTACAAAGATGACTCCATTCTGGGAAAACCGTTTCAAATTTACTAGAAAATTAATACATTTCAATGGTACAATACATTTTGGGAATCCAGAGGTCATATACACACACAAACACACACGATTCCTCACGAGTAATGACAGTAATTACTTTCCTGATGTTTAAAATTACAGTATTAAAATAATTATGTTAGTATTCTATAGCATCTACAAATTATTTTAAGATATGCTTAATATTGAAAATATAATTCCTTGGAATCAAGCTTTATTTTCCATTTCTTAGTCCGTATAACACTATGCTAATATCACGTTATATGTATATACAACCTACCTGTTAATTGACTGTGAATTCTTTAGTGTTTTCCATCAGTAAAACTTTTCAAACAAGACTCTGGTAAGATGAATTATACTCCTATTTCAATAAAAAAATCTGACTAGCATAAATTACTGTCATGGATATTTAAACTCCACTATCTGTTACAGTTCTGAATCATGACTTGCTAGAAATGTGTTTCAGAAGTGAGATGTCTGAAATTCTTGGCAATTGCTTTAAAACAAAAACCTCAGTATACTCAATAATCTGTTATCATCTACATCAGTTATAGCTTAAAAGGTGAAAGGCATGAGATGCAGGCAGCATTCCAACAGAAATCTTTCAAGGAAGACTTGAGGAACACAGCAGACATTTTAATAGCGTTCTTACAAAAGATATGAAAAAGGAAGAAAAAAATGGAAGAGATGTCATAGAAAGAATAACTTAATGTGAAAACTAGATTCAGCTGCTGTCCATCCAATGTCAAGAATTTATAAATCTTGTTCTAGCTATTCTATAGAAAGCAGTATATTCAAGACAAAAACAGCGAGGACAGGATATGAAAAGGGCACATATAAGTCATGTGGTCACTTATATATCCTCAAAAACAAAAAATTACAAGCAAGAACAAACAGCTGCATGGCTGCTACCTTTCTACAGCAATTTCACAGATATGTTATGGTCATTGCTACCATATAGGAGATGCCTAGAAATTCGGAAGCAGTAGTAATGTTTAGAAAAATGACAAATCAAGGACAACCCTACTGATTAAATTACACAAATATCTTGTGTTAACCATGCAGTTATGTAACTGACCCATAACTGAGAATACTCACAGGACAATTAATGGGAATATAATGATTTTCCATCAAAATAAGACAGACGTTTTTCTTAGTGCCTATCTAACTGATGATACAAAGCATAATAGTAAAGACAGGTTAATTTACTTTGTTTTTCCTCATAAACTAGACCTTGTCTCCACAAAGAAAATTGCACTGAATTTTGTAGTTAAGCTGATAGAAAATTCAGTATCACAACCTCCTGACTGGATTTTCCCCTGGTTATATCCTAGACAAGAATTTACTAGTATTTCACTTACTCGCAAACTTCTTCATAGTGTTGGCTTACAAAGTCTGTAGTATCTGTTCTACTAAAATTCAGTAATCGCATTCACCAGCAAATTACAGAGCCAAACCTTAATGAAGTTTTCAACAGACAAGTTCAAAAAACTTGCATAAATCCACGCAGGCCATCTACCAATCTTGCCCTGTACCTTGGCATGGATTATTCTTGAACTTGGAGATGATCCTTGAAAACCAACTAGTTCTGCTTGACCATATCCTGTGGGATTCTCCCAAGCAGACTCCTGAAGAGACCAAAGTCTGCTCTCCTGAAGTGCAGGGTTGCAATCATGCTACTTGGTTTGCTCTCACCTTTCAGGATCCTGAACTTCATCTCATAGTCATTGTAGCCAAGGCTGCCCCCAACTTTCACACCCCCAACCAGTTCTTCCTCATTTGTTAAGTATCAGGTCCAGCAGAACAGCTCCCCTCATCAGCTCCTCGATTGCCTGTGTCAAAAAGTTATCATCAATACACTCCAGAAACCACCTGAACTGGTTGTGCCCTGCTCTGGTTCTAGCAGGTACCAGGGTGGTTATTGCCCTCGTAAGGACCAGCGCCCGAGAACGTGAGGCTTCTTTCAGTTGTCTGAAGGCCTCATCTACTATTTCTTTCCAACGAAGGAGTCTGCAGCAGACATCCACCACAACATTGCCCACGTTGGTCTGCCTGCTAAGCCTAACCTGCGAAGGCTCATAGATCTGGCTCATCCCCATCCCAAAGCAGAGTTGCATGTATTCCAGCTGCTCTCTCGCATCATGGGCAACTCCCTCTCTTCACCTTCTTGACCTGTCCTTTCTAAAAAGGACATACCTTGCAGCACTCCAGTCATCTGAGACTGGACACATTATCAACACATACTTTCCTCCTGCTTAGGCCTCAGCTACATAGAGACAAGTCCCACAACTTTCAAAGAATTTCATGCGACTTTCGAGGGCTCAGTGTGCCACCCAACTGCATATAGGCTTACCAAGCATACAGTTTCTTGACAAGAGGCATAAAATTCTTCTGACACCTTAAAAAATGAATTTGATATTCCTTCAGGACAAGTTCTGTAATGTTTAAGTAATGTCAGAAATTACATTCAAGAATAGTTGAGACATGGTTAGGCCACGAATATTTAAGCTTCTTTGGCTCTTCCACATAGTAACTCTAGCCAGGCATTTTGGTTAATATATCAATTCTGCCTAGTTTGAGAACCAAAAGACTGTCTTTCTCAAGACTCTTTGCAAGTAGGCCTGGTTGGCTTGTCCAAGTATCTGGAGTTACTGATATCCAAAAAAGTTGAAGATTTGGATTTGTAGAAGATTAAGCTCTCCAGTTAGGAATTGGATATAGCCTTGAAGTTATAACCTGTCCTTCAAATACAGGCCACCTTCCTTTAATTTGAGAATGTAAAAAACTGCTTTCCTTCCTATAGTACTCTGCAGCAAATTTTTAATTTTTCACCTCTTAGGCTTCCTTAAATCCACTGTATATCTTTCACGCTGTTTCTGTTCAACTTCCCTTTAACTAGGAAAACTTCCAAGTGAGATGACAAACTATACTAAGGAGTAAGGAAGAAGTAACAATGCTAGTCTTTGTTTTAAGAATAGAGGAAAAAAATTTCAGCAAATATTTTAATGCTACTTGGGGAAGTAAAAGGTTTGGGAAAGACTGTGTAGAATGCTGGGAGTTTGTCATTTAAACATCAGCTTGAACACGTGCACCTCTTGATGAGAATTTTATATAGCAGAAAAAGCTAAATCCATGGGGCATGCTGGGTTTGCATATCATCAAGATACTTTTCATTGGATTATTATAAATTATATTCTGCACAATGTTAGCAAAATCTTAACAGAACTTGGATGAGTTTTTAATAGTTGCTCTTCTCCATGAGGATCCTAGACAAAAGTATCCAAGAAGTTGAGACTAACCTAGCTGTCAGTTCTTTTTAATTTTTTCTCTCTCATGTCCGTTCCTTCCTTGCATTATCCTTTCCCTCCATCTCTGTCATATATTGATTTCCTTCATTCCTCATTTCCCACGTCTATCTTGTTACTCTGTGCTATTTCTCTGTGCTTCTGTGTTCTGTCAGCCTTCTGCCCCCACACCTGGTGTTTCTATTGCATACAAAGCAGAATTAATCTGGCTACTTTCGAAGTGCTCAGGCATACCAAATGCAAAATACTCATTTTAAAACCTAAATTTGCTTTCATAATGCAAATAGCCGTATCTTGTGTGTTTTCTTTTTAAGCTGGATATAAAATTAAGAAGGAAGTTTGTTTGGAAGTATATGCAATTAAAGAATTTGTTGTAAATTCTAAATCACTGAAAGATTTGTGGTTTGGTAATTGATGAGTATATACTGTGCATATAAACATATGCATAAATTTGCACAGCTTAATCCGGCGTGGAATATGCACCAGAGCCGTAAACATTTTGCTTTAAGCATATAAAAATGCATATTTCTCTGTTTTTAAACTGAGGGTCCACTGAAAATTACATATGCCTGCACTATAACAGGTAGGACTAACAGGACTCTGTTAGCTCTCTGAGTTAATCTGTCCCCACTACATAAATACTTCCAAACATAAGACAAAAAGATCCTTTTAACACTATACTAAGTCTTTGCCTTGAAGAGTGCTATCATATATATTCCGTACAAAGCTCACTTCAGATACGCTGAAGGCAGTTGCTTGACTGCAGATTAGTAAGAGGTTAGAGAAATACTGCCTGTCTCTGCCTGTTCTGCCAGAGTCTGGGAGCAGCTGTTTTAAAGGCAGGCACTGATCAGAAAAAACCCTCTATTGCATACAGACACATCCAAACACAAACAGCCTGTGTATTCTCATGGGCACCACTGACGGAGAAGAGAAAGGAAAGTGGCATTTACCGCCTCTTCCATTCCCCTTTCTCCAGACCAAATGTCAAGAGGAATGAAAAGTCTCGATTTTCTCTACCTCCCTGTCACTTTTCCTCCTTCAATCTCATTGCAGTCCCCTACTGCTCATCAGGATCTTGAATTCTACCTCCTGTATCTCCCCTATTCAGCATGAGATGCACAGGTGGGTGAACAAGGGCTATTTGGGAAAAGAGTTACATCATTCTTTTTAGTATCACAAATAAGCTACGGGTCTCTCCTTGTCAAGTCACTTCTCACACTGGGTCTTCCCACTCTATGCATTATCTCTCATTCTTTACCAAGGCATTAGCTTTTGCCTCGACATAGCCTGTAATTATAATTTCCATCTTGGACACTTTTGAGAGTATATCTGACTCTCAAGCTTGGAAGAAACTCCTTAAGACTTTCACAAAGTCTTAAGACTGTCACAAAGTCGATTCATTTTTTTCAGGTAATCCCTCATGCAATACTCTTCTGCCATAATGACAACAAACTCATTAATGATTATAATGATGGCTTGCATGAACTACATGAATCTACATGCTGTCTCTACATCAAGAAAGCTTCAACAGTTTAAACAGTCTAAACCTCACTGCTTGATAATGTATAAGCTTTACAGTAAAACTTTAATATCTCTACCAGCTACATCACTAGTGCAAATACAGCAAGCCTGGATACTCTATATGTTATGTACTATCATATTTAAAATTTAAAAAATATCCAGAGCAGTAATGCATTTATTTAATGCCTGTCTTTATTCTTCTCAGTATCTAAACTTCTATGTAAATCAATCTGAAGAAAGGGCTACTATTATTGTACTCTAAGCATTTAGAGTACAATTCAAACAGACAGGAAACCCATATTTCGTATTCGATTTAACTAATAAGTACATTAAAAAATGTTAGCGTTCACAGCATCTATACAATGCGAATAGATAGCATTTTTTTTTTAAACATATGAAAGCTTAAGACTGAGAAAACTATCAAATTTGCAAAAGACCGTACATTAATTCCAGAGATACACTGATAACTGTAAAGGCTACTAAAATAAGACAGAAAAGAATTGGAGAAGCAGTATCAAAATTCTGTCTCAAAGCATGATATCACCTTACTCAAAAAACTAAAATAAGAAACAAAAATATCATTTACTTTTCCCTCTCAGTTTACGTAGAATAGTTAGGAGAATAACTTATTAACAGCATTAGTGCTTATTCTACCATTTATCAATAGACTCAGTTAAATTTAATTTAAAGAATAATTTGAGTAATTATCTACATCTAGCACCTTAATATATTGAGGATTATATATTACAGTTCAGATAGCATGCAGTGAAATACTGATCTTTGAAAAGAAATTGCTAATAAACTTAGTCATCTAAAAAAGTAATTTGATTTGTAGCCACCAGCAGAAAAACAGAATACTTTTATGAGGTCATTATATTAGAAACACCTACTATTTAACAGCACATTCTCATTCATAAATTGAAACATTATGGAACGCTCTGGTATATCATGACTTAATAGGGAAGGATAGGTATTGTTAAGTTAACAGGAGATGAATCACAGTCAGAAGGCCTGATCATTATCACCCGGAGCATAACTGGACGTTTCCCACCCTGACTTGGAGATCCTATATGGCATATAAATGCAGAAGCTCAAGCATTACTGGCTTTATTTCAAGAATAGCTGAGATATCCATTAACCAATACACTATCACATTATTTACATATCTACTACTGTCATTAGCAATTGTTTTTGTAAGCCATCGAGATAAGTCAGAACAAACAAAGCTCAGAATTGTAATTCTGTGCATGATGCTCCAAATTATGTTATACATGAATAAACTTCTTTACTACAGAAAGTAAGTACTGCTGACATAAAATTGCTGCTAACACTTTTCAGCGAATGGCAATATAAGATGCAGAACATAATTACTAAGTGAATTAAAAAACTGACTATTCTTAATACATAGAAAAATTTGAAAAGAGTTATGTGGTCACTCAGACAAAAAGAATATGGAAATATTGCTGTAAATTTCATTAGGCTGGATGTAAACTAGCACATAAAGTCAGTATAACAGATCTTTCAACATTTACAACTGTTTTGAAGTAACTGGGACAGTAGTTGGGACCTTCAATTGTTTAATATTAGATGTAAAAAACAATCTTTGATAATACTGTACACTGTAAGAGTTGTGAGAGAATATTTTCTGAGCATAATGATTTCGGACTTACTAAATAACCCCAAACAAGTCTAATTTTAATGTAAAGGAATAACTCTCATCCTTGATAAAAGGCAAAAGCATGTAAATAATTATAACGGCATCTAATATAGATAGGAGTACAATTTCACAGTGATCAAATGCCATTTTGAGAAATAAATAACTCAAATTCCTGAAAAAGTTTTATTTTTAAATATATTACATTGACTGAATATTAGGACAATAATGAAATATTGGCATCCAGCTTTGATAGCTTATCTTTTTATTTAAAAGAACACCTGGAGTAACGTTCCTCGCTTCAGGGAGATTACACTACTAATAAAAGCTAAAAAGCATATTTTAAGAATTGCATATGTGACTCTAGAAAACACTATATATTTATTTAGATAAACATTCATAGCTAGTTTATTCACAGAAGCCTATTCTAACCACAGCTGGAAAAAAATACATATTGCACAAGTCTCAGTCGATTCAGATCAATCCCGGTGCAGCATTCACATTAAATCTGCTGTTTAAAGAGAAAATAAAATAAAATAAAAAGTATAAAAATGCTTTGTCATAACATGGATTTTACCCTGCACTGGATAACACATGCTGAGAACTTAAAACTCAGAGAAAAGTGCTTCCTTTCTCACTTTTGTTTAAACATCCCAACCTCTGCACCTCAGAACTGAACTGGCTATTCTCAATATTACCATCAAACTTGGCAATAATAAAGGGCTGCTCTGGTTTCCACTTGAAGAGACTATAGCTTTACCTCCACTATCTTCCTTGTTCCTACAGGCTTCCACTTAAATTTGTCTTTTTCCTTGCAGAGAAACTTCCCAATACATCCTGCTTAAATTTCCTTCATTTCCCTAAGAGCGTAAGTTGTTTGAGGGACTCTGTCTGCATTTCTCAGATTTTTGTAGAAAAGGGACATAATTTTGTGTCCCTCCACAGCTTAAGTGATATTAGAATTAATATTCTAATTTCAATGCTTTTTACTTGAATAACTGTATTATTTCTATTGAATGCTTTTTATTACTAAACTCCTTTTCTCCACTGGAACCAGTCATGCATGCTAGCATTCTACTTTCTCTTCTGCTTCACACCTTCAAAGTAATATTTCCATCAAGACCTCAGTCTCCTCTTGGCATTCACAACTACCCATACAAAAAAGCAGAAACAACTGATACTATATGAAATCAAATATTTGACACAATCAACTACATAATTAACATAATAATGATAATATTATATTGAATTTTATCGGGTGTGATGGTTGATTAACATTACAAGAGCTATTTATGAGACATAGATATGTGAAAGATTACTAACTTGGAATTAGGATCACCTTTTTGTTCCAAGATTCCAGTGCACCAGGCACAATCAAATGTTGGTCCAAGACTGTAAATCGCTGACATTGTCACACTATAAAATGGGGGGGGGGTGCATGCGTGCGTATGTGTGTATAGAAATAAGCAGCCAACAAACAACAGCTGAATAAATAAATTAGACTTCTGTTCTGAATTAGGAAGTTGGTGAACTGAGGGTGAGGCAGAAGAGTGATATGACTTAGAGATCTATTATGGAATTCGGATTACCTATGAAACAAGAAAAAAACATGCAATTTTATTCCTCTGTATAAGTAGAGATGCAGTTAGATTGAATATTTACTTAGAGCTTCAATTTCTGTAAAAGAAAAATGTTAAGTAGAGTCATTTCATTTAAGGACAATTTCTTAAAGGGAATTTTTAATAGAAAATCAAAAATTCTTAATTAGAAGACTTAATATTCTCCTTTTCTTTCACCTTCTTGGAGATTCTAATAATCTTAGTTTAAAAAAAAAAATCTTTCACCAAACTTACTGAAAAAAATATTACATTAAATTATCATTTGTTCTACAACATCGACAAGTAGCAGATATCTAATTTGGGGATACAAACAACAAGTCAGCTTGTTAGCACTTAAAATGAGAAGGGGGATTGCTAATTAAAAGAGGTGAGATGATAAAACTGATGGTCTGAATTTTCTCACTGTATGCCTGAAAATATTTACGAGACATAATATAATCGGTCTAACTAAATGTTAGCAATCATGTATTTTCACACTAAAGAATTAAGAGGAAATGAAGTATGAAGAATTCCCTATATAATAATTATATGATTGAATAAAGTATTCTTTATTTTATCATAATGGCATAGAAGCAACTTCTGCCTCACTTTATCTATGCCCATTTTGAAACCAATGCGCTCTGTTTAGAAATGTTTACATCAAAACTATACAGGATATAAAAAATAAAATTAAAATTAGCAGAAATTATTAGAACAAATAATATTATAGGTGACTAAAGGAAGCAGAGAAATATTTCAAATTTGATTGTTCATGTCACTCTAATATTTGGTCCAGATACATATTTTCGAAAAGGTCTGAAGGAATGGCTTAGAAAAAGATAATTTAGTATACCCAAAAAAACAGCAGTATTGTAATCATGAAACTTTATTGTAAATTATACATTGATTTCAAAATACACTAATTAAATAAGCAATGACCATTTACCATGTAACTGTGTATTAAAATACGAAAAAGACTCTCTTGGATCATCTGACAAACAGACCTTTTCCCATAAATATCTCACGCAGGCTTTTTCTTCCTTTAGATATAAGAGTATACCCAGCGTATTTACCATACATGTTTATTTGATGTGACAAGACCTGGCTTAGCAGTTCCACATCCTAAGAGAAATATATGGCTTGATTCCAGAAAGTTAACTGGCAAACTCCTTTAGACAGTGACAGCCACAATCAGTATAACGAGATTGAGTTTACATGTAAAGTGTTAAAAAAATACACACGCATGGTGCCGGGGCTGTAACCACAGCTTACCTCAAATGTATTATTCCTGATCCGTAGGCATAAATGAAAGATGACTCACATTCTTCTCATCAATTAATGCAACTCTTGTACATTATCAAACCTATATCTTATGTGCTTATGTGCTTTTTTCTGAATATGACTTTTACTTCAATAAGATTCTTTAGAAAAGAATTCCACACAATTCTTATTACCTTATAGAAGTTAAAAGTGTCACCTTTCAGCTTCAAAATTTATCTTGTGCTATGAAACAGAATGAACAGAACTCTATAATTGATATAAATTATTTCTGTCGCAACACTGTTTCTTTTCTAATATGAGGGTCACAATCTTTTCAGTATCATTTCATGCACGAATATTTCCAAACTCATCATAGTTTCCCACGTCATAAATTTCAAAGGTCACAGTGGTACTGTTTCTGCATATTGTACCTAATATAGTTAGTGAGACTATAGTCTGATTTATCATCTTTATATCCTTGTATCCCTACTGTTTTTCTTGTAAAAGAACACATGAAGAATTACTAGTCATCCTAAGTCAGAGGATCCACTGGATTTACACCTTGACAAAACCTTACTTGTAGGAAAAGAGGTGGAAAGGAAAGGGAGACAGGTTAAAAAGGAGCTGGGGTAGATTTAATCATTAGATAAGAGGGAATGTTTATCTATAGTGACAAGATTCCTTAGAGTTAAGCTTGGATATGGTTACCATGGAGCCAAAACTCCCACAGAAAAAAATTACAGCATTTTGAAGCATTTGTTGGAGGCACAGAGGCAGCCAAATAAATGACACTGCACCACTTTCAGGCTGTATTAGGTCACTTAAATTCTACTGGAAAAGTGGAAGCTCAAGGGAGGGATGTTCATAGGCTTTATCAAGTATTGCAGCCAAAGACAAAAAAGCTGCGGGCTTTTTTGTGATAAGTCTTTCTGATCTAGAAAATTTTGCTCGAGGTAACTGCAACCTTTACCTTACCTACCCTGCTCGTAAGTTTCTTGTGTAATATATGACTTGATCATATTAATTATTATCAACAATGGTTCCAAAAAAACTGATGGGACTGGTTTAACTGCACGTTTAAAGAAAGGATAGCGCTGACTTCAATCCCTCTCCTTCTTTGTTAGAAATGCATTCCTGCTGTCAAATTTGGTAATACAAATGGTTTCACAGGCATGGGACACTTATAGCTGTAAAAATTACCTTTCTGTAGCTGGGCTGTAGCTGGGAAATACATTAAATCTTTGAAGAAATTTAACTGTTTGTCTTCTGCCTCAGACCTAGTTAAAGCATGCTCCAAGAAAAGAGTTTTTTGCCAGCTTTACTGTTACCCATTAGGCTAAGCTTTTAGTAATTTTTTTTTTTTTAAATTCTAAAGACATGGTCAGAAGGACAAAGTCAAGTTTTCTAGGAAAGCTTTAGCATAAGCTATTATATAATCTGCAGTAGTAAATTATCATGCAGCCATGGAGAAGCATAGTATAGCGCTTAAGCACTAGTTTTGCCCTAAGGGCCACTGACCTCTTGTTCTAGCTTTGCCACAGGTTTTCACAGCAAGCATAAACAAGTAATCTAACCTAGATCTCCATTATATGCAAGTAGAAATATTCCACTATTTCACATAGCAAGGTTAAATATATTAAAAGACTGACATCCCTGCAAGTCTGAGACTTGCTTACATTTGCTTTTTCTTCACACTGCAGTGCTTTATAACCATTCAATGGTCAGCAATACCATTTCTGTTTTTGGAGAATGATTTTGGAAGTGATAGAAGTCCTGCTAAAATTGTAGACCTGATTTTGTGGGTTTTGGCCTAGAAACAAGCTACAGTAATATCCCTAAATTCTCTCTTCTGATTTGGCACTGTTGACTTCTTTGCTAGATGATTCTGTCTCAAAGGTTACACCTCTGGTTCAGTGCTGTGCCATGTAAAATGTACAGCTCATCAAGCAAACACCGTTAGAACTAGGTCAGTTAGGGGAAACACATAATCATGTTAACAGATTGTTACATCTAAGTTAATTTACCGTTGTCTCTCATGTCTCCCATCTCTTATGTATTCTCATCACTAAAGGAAGACCAACAGTAACTTTCTATACTGAAAATGTGAGATTTTAGAATTATTGGTTTCATACTGAAATATGAATCTGAGTTATGAAACTGTTCAGTAGTTCCAGAGAATAATTTGCCAAAGCCGGTGCTGTCATATTTTTTTCTTGAGTAGGTGTATTAAAACACTTATTGCTCCAGGTTCAGAAGCCAGGATCCTGTCTATAAGGAATACAGGAATTAGAGGAATTAGAATAAGGAATTGGAAAGGAATTAGAAGGAGTTAGAAAAATAACAATGAAGAAACACATCCTTTCCTAAACTAAGAAGTTTCAATCATTTTTACCCCAAAGTATCTCTCCTACCTGTTCTAATAGTTTCTCATAAGAAAAGTCTCTGAACAGGATGCACTGAAGACAGTCAAAAACAGGAAAGTGTCTCACCTCAAGACATTTCAGAATGTGAAAGTCTGAAGAAGTTCTATCCATATCCTCCAAAAAAAAAGTTCATAACTGTGCTGAAAAATGACTATAGATCTTAAGAATGTGATTTCAGGCATTTCTCAGCTGAATCACGGAACTGGTTATCCTGAAATGAATTCCCATCACACAGTCTAAGCAGCAGCAGAGAGCTTCATTCATAGAATTCTTCTTCCCTATGAAGTTATGGGAGAAAGGAGATTCCTAGAATTATTTCCCTAACAATGTACAGACCACAATTCAGAAATACCTAAAATGCAGTTTAAGAAGCTCTGAGAAATTAAAATCTGATGCTGAGCTATATACAGCTATCAAAAGCAATACTCCTAAGGGTATCAAATGCAGTATAAAGCTGTTCTCTAAATCACAGCGCCAATATACAGACTGATGGCTACTTGAATGCCTGACACTTTAGTGCTTCACCTATACTATTAGGGATCACACATTCAACTGTTAGCCTGAGCCTAGCAATGATTTTGCCCTATACCTACTAATACTTTGCCAGAGCATGCTTCAGCACGACCTGAGGTAGAAAATAGACCAGGGACTGTTCCCGATAGGCAGTACAGACAAGGCCACCCTGGAGAATGGGTTTAGTTCTATGTACACAAGCTGCGCTCTGCCATTTCGTTTCAAGGCTAGAGATCATGGCTATTTTATTTGCTAGCATTGCTATAGCCTTTGCAACCTTCAAAAAAAAAAAAAAAAGGGTGACAGTGTAGTTTGCCTCTTTTCAGGTACATCTGTAGAACATATTTTTTAAATTTTTTAAAAATATGAGTACCAATATAAAAACAAGGATTAAGACAAAACAGAGGAAGAACTTGGAATACAGGAAGAATCTTGGAGCCTGAAGTAATAAAAGAGGTGAAATCAAATAATACAAATGGTAAGTCCACATTAACCACGAAATTAACATGACCTTGCTATGAAAGGTGAATGAAGATCTAGCCAAGGAAATAGAAAAGTGTATCACCATTCCAGAACTGCACAGAATCAGAAGTAGTTGTCATCTGTGTTTAAGAAAAAGTGACAAGTATGAGTAAACAGAAGGCATACAGAATTGTGAGGGACTTGGAGAGGCAGTCATATGAAAAGAAGCTAAAAAAACATAGTTTACTTATTCTAGCAAAGTTAAACTTGGGAGGGAATAGGATTATTCTTTACACATATATAGTGGGCAACAGTATTGACACACATGAAAAAATTTTAGAAATATATAAAAAATATTTAAGCTGAAAAACTGAAGGAGGTTTCCAAATTACTAGATCAATGGACTACTACTAGATTGATAAAAGCTGCAAGGGCAAGCTTGCAGCTATATACCTATATAATTAGGTTTAAAATAGAACTTCGGTTCAAAATGGACTCAATGCCAAAAGTTCTTTCTGGTTCTACGTTTCCTTGACACACAAATACATGTTTCCACATCAAATAAATGCAAATGCAAGACTAATCTTAGCAAGGAAGCTTGAGATGGATGTTTCATAGTAAAAATAAAGCAGAGACAGGAAATAGAAAAAAAAAAAACTAGGAAGTCTCAGCAACCACACCTTTCTGAGTCTAAAAAGGGTCCTGTGAAGATGAACTTTCAGAAGTAATGGCTAAAAGAATTGTAGTGCTCTGAGCAAAATATCTTTATCTGTTTGCTGAATTCCTCCTGCATTCAAGAAGATGGAGCCTTGATCATTTCTGAACGTATATTACCATTTTAATGTTTTCTTTCTCCACCAAAATACCCAAGTTAGTTACAATTTACCATCAAGAGCAAGTGAAGTACTTTCAAAACTCCCAATTTTGGGAAGCCATTCCTACATCAGAACAAATAAGAGGCCCGCAAACAAAGAATTTCTTTTAATTGCAAGCAACAAGGAGACAGGGGGACAGTCGCTCTCACTCTGCTTTTTATGGCCTCAAGCAGAGCTGAATGGGAAATAGTACAAACTAGCATCTCAGCGTCCCTTTCTTTCCAGTCTCTCCTTGTGCATATTTACTATTAATGCACGCTCACAATGAATGAATACAAAAGATTGTTTGTTTCGCTAGCCAAGTCATCCCTCATACTTCCTTTCTTAATCGCTATGGTATGACTATCATTCTCGACGTGCTTAAAAAATCTCTGGGGAGCACTTCCACTTTGGTCTTTTCCTAGCTTCCCACATCCAAACTACTCCCAAATTTGGCTAAACCATTTCTAGCAAGTATTTTCCATCCATCACTAAAACGCTTGACCAAATTTTTACTACCTTCTGCTCAGATTACCCTAATATTCTTTTCCACAGCACCATTTTCCTCCAGTGTTAAAAACTGCAAACTTGCCCTTTGCTATTCACCTCCAACGCTACCATAAAAAACACCTTACAAAGATTACTACAGCTTTGACAAGGTCAGCCCTCCTGCATTCTTTCACTTACTGTTTCCTCCCATTACATCAAATTATTAAGTCTTCATGACTCATCCCTTCGGTCAAGCGAATTCCAATTTCTGGTAAGTTTATGACACTAACCACAAATGCCTTCCTACAAAATTTTCAGCTGTTTTTATTTTTTGTTCAGTCCCTCTCCATCACGGTAGAAATTCCTAAAAAAAAAAAAAAACCTCACAAAACACAAACAAAAGCCCCACACATCCTGCAAAATTAACCCACTACTGCTTTTCCGTATTTTCTTTAACACCATTTTACAATGTAACAATATTTCAATTGTGCTATGATTTACTCCCTTTCATAATAATCAATATTGTCTCATTTTCCTTCCGTGTTCAGCTGAGGCCTGCCCATCCATGCTTCAAGTGTAAGCTCTTTGTACTGGAGAACATAATGTTCTTCCTGCATATGTACAGCACCTAGTACAGTAGATCCTAGCCCCTGTCTGCATCGCAATGGGATTATCAATTTTGAAATAAAAACACCTCAAATACAAAAATGTTGCTTGTCAAGCTATTCCATACGTTTGTGTTCAATCCCAGGTGCTAGACATAATTCTACTTATTTACATTAACAACATAGCTTAAAGAAGAACAGTTGCCAACATTAATAGAGCCCTTCAGAGCGTATTTATTAGGCAAAAAAAGTTTTAACCGTAGTACATTAAAAGATGGTTTAAGGCAGTTCTCTAAGATTTGATCACCATTAGATCACTGCTAAGTATAACATGAAGAGTGGTCGTTCTACTTGATTTATTTAATATTGAATCATCTTTTTACAAGCAGAACTTTTTTGTTAAAGTAGAAGTGGAACTTCTGATGCAAGTTTTGGTCACTGAGCATATACATTAGTATCTCCCTTTATGAATCTCTAAGTTTTGTGTTTAGTACATTTGCCTTTCAACTAGGTATTTAGTAACTACATTTTCATTCCATATAACTACCAAGAATTGACCTTTAGGCATAGCCGTCAAGTTTCATGCAGTTCTGCAGATGAACGTTACCTTTACTTACAAATAACTGTGATGCCAAGGCCTGCGGTCTCTGATCCAAGCTAGTGCTTAAGTACGGCTACTACTTACAAGACCCACACCGACTAGGCATGTGTTAGGCAGAAAGCAACCAGAGCGAGTGAACAGCAATTGCTATACATGTATAATATTGTAACAGGAGAAGAAATACTTGGGAAGAAGCAGGTGTTTCCACTGCTTCAGACCACTATTTTAGGACAGCAGCACATTGCCCAGCATTGTCAGTGGCAGCATTTCTGCAAACATTGTAACTCTTCATCTCCCGAATCTCAAACTTTAAGGCTTACCTGGTCAATGCACAGTCAACCTACCCATGAAAACACTAAGCTCACATCTGATCAGTATGAAACAATAAAGAGCCCAAGACCATTAAAAAAAAAAACAAACAAACAAACAACGGCCATGTGTACCAAAAACCCTGGACTATATAAGTCTCTACCCAAACAAATAGGGGGAAGACTTATCTGTAAGACCCCACCTCAATCACCAAAGAAAATAGCACCTGGGCAGTGACATGTTCTGATGTGGTTAATTCAGCAAACTTGTATATTAAACACCAGAGATACCACACTGCTGGAAGCACATTACCTTTGCTATATTTATATCATATACCATATGATATCAGATATTTTTCAGTAAAGAACTATTGTGCCTTTGTCCTCTACAGCTGTGCTTGAGATCAGTAGTACTATGACTTCCTTTGTAACAATTCTAAGTTTCAGTTTACTATCCATACACCTGGCTCAAGAAATGATGGGAAAAGAAAACAAGAATACATAGAACTTCATATCTGAGTCTTAGGTCCTAAGGTAGCTAAGTTACACCGCTGGCTGATCGGGTGCTTCTCGGTAGTGGCAGATGGTGGAGATTTTAGGAAAGCACAAAAAGAACTGAGTTTGTCCGGAAGCAGCCTTAGGCAAGGATAAATTTCCATCAGCTCCCACGTCATTACTGATATTTTTTTATTATTCTGTTTCTTTAGATAACAAAATAAAAGAAATACAGATGGGAAAGATAAAAGGAGTAAATGTATTAGACTGCAAGAAGGTAAAACAGAGCTGTCCAGTCACCTGCTTAACTTGCTAAGCAGCAGCAGCAGCAAGGCTCTACTGACATCACAGATTACCTGTGACAGAATATCGCTATCACGTTTTGGTCATCTTTTGTTTTCTTAAGATTTTTCCCTCCATTTTCCATGCTATGGTGATCCTATTGCACCTTCTAGAATTTTTTTTATTTATGATGCTAGATGGTCTTGGTATTGGCAAGGATAGAAAAGGTCGTATTACCACTCTAACTGGCAAGTTAGGCCTTATATGCAGGCCCTTATTTAGTCAATGATGTTATTTAAACCTAAGGTCAACTTGGAGAGAAGTTGACTTGGGAAGATCCCTGACATAAAAATAGATAAGTCTTTCTAACAAAAACAAACTCCTGTCACGAAATAAAAATCACATGGTCAGAGCGAACCTAGACTCTTCTGCACCGTCATGCTTCCTGAATTTCATATTAATCCCCGTGAGACTATACTTTCTGAAGCAGCTTCTCTAAGAGTTGATTTTTTCCCCAATAACAAGGCGCCATAGAATACAACTGTATAACTTACTGCTTGCTGCAGCGGTATGACAAGAAATAGAAGCAATATCACAGTTAGCAGCAAAAGGTCATTAATGGCTGTTCATGTGACTTATCTGCAGTTAGGCTAGCTATGGCATTCTCAGCAAGATTTCTCAAACTGTACCGTTTCAAAGCAAAAGTTATCAAAAGCCCAAGTATGAAAAATATTTTCTCTTCTGATAAAATTCTCTTCCACAATAAGGTACACTATAGGTATTTAATACCATCAGCTGCATCTGAACTTTCCATTTGTGAGAATATATTGTAATTTACTGATAATTTATTTTTTCCCTCCTTAGGGAATCTTGCTACTGTGTAACACTTAAATCAATAGAAACCATTTTAAAATGAAAGAACAATCTGGCTGTTCAAAAGAATGTTTAAACATGAACAACATACCAGGTTATCTCTTTAGATCGCACTGTTTCTGTTTATGTCTAGCCAGTTTAGTACCTGCTATATGTTGCTTATAACTTTTACAATTATAGGAGCATACCTATCAGCACGGTTAATTCAATTAAATATAACTTTGTGCACAAAGGAAACGAGGCGTAAAATGCTTATTCTGGACCCCAAACATTATCAAACAATTATTCACTTCCTACTGATAGTGACTGATCAAGAAATCAAAGCTTATTAATCCCTATTAGCACTTTTTCTTGTTATGGTCAAAGATCAACATGAATCTCCCAATTTTGATTTTTTTAAAAAGGCATATTTGTCTAAATGGATACAACACAGATGCCCATTTGCATCAGTTTGAACAGAATGACACACCTGTTGGTAGATATTTTTCTCGTACACTTAAAATTCTTAGTTTTAAATGAGCTGTTCCTTCCTAAGCAAGGGTAATGACTTTAAACATAGATTTTTTGATGGTTTCCTTCTTAACAGGTACATAACCAAGGGCCATATGTTGCCTTCAATTCACAAATACGATTCAGGTTGACAGACACTGAAGTTGACAGTAGTGCCTGGCAAATATTAAAATAAATTCAATTAACCAAAAAAGTTATTCAGTAAATAAACCTGCGAGTTTTTAGATTCCATAAGCCATCAGATCCATAATACGCCATAGTATGAAAAACTTCCAGGTAAGAAACTGATCCTATATTGCTTTAAAATTGTTTGATCCAAAGCCTGTTAGATTAAGGGGGGAAGGGAGAAAGGAAGCAAAGCAAATGTATGATGACCCTACAAAACCTGGCATTAAGATCAGATGGTATTCTCACATGTTTGTGTCAAAGAATCTTTTGTCCTGTGAATGTTATTCTTTGGAAAAAGGTTACTTGGTGGAGGGCAAGAAAAAAAAAGAAGTCTATCTCAAGTCTATCTTTCACAGCTTTGGCTAAATAGCAACTATAAAGTTTATTGGTTCTGATCTTTTGGGAAATATGGCAAAAATAAATATGCATTTTAAAACAAGGCTACATTACTAGTTTGCAGTATTAATACTGACAGTTTTTTGGTAATATTTTCTGTCTTTCTTTGTTTTTACCAAAAATTTTAACTGACTGTGCACTCAGCAACTGTAAAATCATTTCTATTCGTTACCAAACATTTTCAAATTCTTCAAATAAATGAATAATAAATAAATCAAGTATCTTTAAATGCACCAGGTGTACAGGTGTTCTGGGTATTTTCCATATACAGAAAAGCATGAGACAACGCAGAAAATGAACTTCAGAGGGAGCCTTGGGAGATGGAAGTCGTTTGGCCTTAAACATTTCAGCGAATCACCTGAGGCGTTCTATTACATATTCTAAGCATGATGATCCTTGTACTGCCTTTTGTATCTGCTATTGCTAATGCCATTTAAAAGCATGTTAAATCTTCAGTGTTTTAAATTAGCTCTGCATCTGCTGCTAAACAGCTGTTTCAAGTCTCAGAGTTAAAGTTCCATTACTTGTAAAGGTAATTTTTAAAAGGACTTTATTTATGTTGCACCTCTTGCAATTCCTCTGCGTTATATTATTAACAAAGAGGATTCAAATTGCTGCATCAGGGTCAAGGAAAGGCTTTCTGGTACAAGGTATTAGGGAAGCTGGTTGAGTGCTGATGTAGCTGAAAATGGGAAAATACTCAAGATTGACAGAGATGTTTGTGGTAAGTTAAAAACAGACCAGCCAGGCTTGTGCTGGCTACTCTTGTTACTCTTAGCAAGGAACTCAAAAGAAGGAACAAACCTGATGCTACTCCTGAATCTTTTACTTTATGATGCTGCTGCTGCATCTGCCATTTCTTCTATTGACAGAAGCTACCACTCCTCACACAAAGATGATATGCCAGAAGCAGGAACAGAAAGAGAGGTTATCTGACCAACAGACTGACTATCAGCTGAACCAATGTGACAATCAGCTGAACAACAGATGTGTGATGCCTGACAAACATGTGTGCATGCATCATACTGCAGGTGGGACATTTAGCATTAACAAAAGCAGATTTAGGGTAAGAAGGCAATTTTCTTGTAGGCTTCTGTAATTCCTATGCACATCCCAATCTTGAACTACTTTAGATACACTTTGGGGATGCCACATATTTGCTAATTGCATTTCAGAATGTTTTTGGAAACTGGTTTTCTTAGAATTACAGTAGCTACCCAAGGGATTTAAACATTTAAGAGAAAGAAGTCTACTGGAGGTAGAAAAGTGGGCATCTTTTTTGTTTTAAGTAAAGTCTGTTCCACAATTTTAGATCTCTTGTAGACTAAAACCACTGTATCCTACATTATGAAGTCTAAATACTCATCTATCTTTTGTGTTTCAAATTCTTGTTGGGGTGGGGGGCAAGGGGAAATCAGCTAGTGCATATACTAAACATATACTGAATTTCATAATATTAGTCAACTGCAGTGAAGAAATTCTGTAAGAAATTCTGTAAGAAATGCAAGTTGTTACATTTTATGAACACAATGTTGTTAAAAACTCATTAGAAAATTTTAAGGTGCATGTGCTTTTTTACTACGCATACCTGTTGATACTACTTTACTATTTTTATAAGTGTTTTTCTTGTTAACTACTTAGAAATGTGCAGCTGACAATTCTGACACTCTACAGCAGTACAGCTGGTTGACGAAAGAACCAGAGAACCACAGAAAATATTGGTTATTCTGGACTATTTACTGCTTCCTTAAAATTTAAGAATTTTATTAAACAATTGAGGACTACACTCATTTCTCACTAATTACATACAACCATGTTCAATGAAAGAGATGACAAAGTGCAGTAACTTATTTTTATCCTAACAAAAAAGTGTGACTTCTTTCCACCAACAGATTCTGATGTCCTCAGATAATGAGATTATTTCTAGCTTGTAGTGCTGGAAAATGAAGGAAACATATAGCCACCACCCCCGTGGATGAACCCACAATAAGATCTGTAGGCTAATTTTCAGACTGACTGACCTTTTGCAGATGGAAAACTTGAGTATGGAAGCCAATTTAATTGTGAAATAGACCTACACCATGCGAATAGCGAATATTGTAGCCAGTCACTTTTAATGTATTGCAAATTCTAAACTGCTTTATAAAAGTTAAACAAAAATCACAGATTTGCAAACATTTAGAGGCTTGCGAAAAATGAAATACTTCAAAATCGTATACGTTTCACAACTTTTGATACTCATTGCTAGAGGTCTCAATCTTCAAAATTGTATTCCTTGAAAAAATACTTATTTTAAAATACTTAATGCTACATAGTTACCTTCTTTTCATAGCTAGGTCTGGACCGTCCTATTCATAATGCAGAGGCCACAGTCCAAACTAGCACTTTCTGCTTCTATAGTCCCTCACTTAATTTATTGTTTATGGAACACAATTCATTGACTATCAAACTGAAAGTAGTATACACAAAAGAACTTCTATATCTTCTGTCACAACCTGTCACAGTTGGCAGGATAATATGTGCAGTCCCCACTTATTTTCTGATGACAAACAATTATGTACCTCGCATTCTAAAAAGAACAATGAAGAATAAAATTCCAACTTCTTCTACCAAGGGCAGCCATTATCCCCTTTCCTACAGGTATCTCTGAACATAGACAGTAATCAGCTTGGTTATGAAGAAAATTTGCACACTTGCTTACTACTTCTTCACAGTATAGTAACTGTGACAAAACCACTGCAAAGAACTTTGTAGTTTTGCTAATATAATCTGGGGTTAATAGCAATTAGCGCCACTCAAGACTATACATAGCTATTCATGTTCTTGCTATATCACATCCTACGCAATTTGCCTGGATTATCCAAGAGAGCTGATCATTTGTTGTGTGTACAGGAACCTGTATTCTCCAAAAATGCTTTAACAGGGCTAATGCATAGGCAAAAGGAATTGGACATTTGTCTGTTGACTTAACGACATTAAAAACAGAATGTTAAAATTAAATTCCTATATTGAACGAACAAATCAAAATATTCACTGAGGTATACATTAAGGACAATAGTGGTTTTCTTTCGGAATCTTTTGAAGTGTTCTTGTGTTTGCAATTGTTTTCTTAAATTGTGATAATTTTACTCTCTATAGAGGTTTGTAATTGTCATAGACCTGCATTGTTACTAAGTGCCATACTTCAGGAGAAATCAGAGAAATATATAACTTTAAATCAGTATCTTGTGATTGAATTAAATGTATTTTAAATAATTGTGCACCGAATGCAGTTTTCTTCTTCTCCTTCCTTGCATTTCTTTTTTAATTTTTGGAATCTGTATCTAATGCATACAGCAGCATTTGGCTATGTGGTCACAGCACTGTCATGGGAACTGAGAAATAAGCAATATTCACAGCTGGGTTTCAATATGATTCATACCCAGCTAGCATGGCAAGAGATTAGAAAAAGGCACAGAGATCAGGCAATGCACTTTCTGCATTCTCTAAAACCGTGGGAACATCACTAGCAAGCTCACTGTTCATAACCAAAGACATAACTCCTGGTCAGACACAAAAAAGCAGGGCTTGAGTAAATGATAATCCCGCCAGGGGCCACCAGTGAGGCTAGGGGGAGGAGGTGTAATTTATGCCTGGAGTGTTAATTTTGGATTTGTTACTTGGTCACAAATCCTATCAAAAAGGCTTTTAATTTGCTAAGGTTCTGAGGTGAGATTGAAGAGTTTTGCTTGCTTGTCACAAATTCGATGTTATTTCTAAACACAGCTACTGCTACAGGCTTGCACTTTGCTGCTGTGGTTTTGACAAAGTCAGCAGACCTACACTGTCACTGATCCTGTCAGGAAAAAAAAAAAAAAGTGTGTGTGTGGGGAGAAGCTGATTAGGAGTTAGGTCTACCATGACTATACTGAATCTTACATTATTTTGTAGCAATAAACTGTATTTATAATATTATAATGCATGCACTGATTTTTTTTAAAAGCAGCTTGTGAATCTAAGCTATAGAGAAAAACAGCAGTAAAGTATGATGCTTATTTCAGATAATGCAATGTTGTTTTGTTTTTAACTGATGTAGACTGGGTCAACACAATAGGCTTGCAAAACCACAGCTGATTTTGTTTCATCAAATATAGCATCCCACAGTACCTGATACTGGAAGAGGAGAAAGGAAGTATGCATGTAACTGTAACACATGCAGTTAACAGAGAAAAAAATGGTTACTGCCATGAGAAAAAAATCAGTAGGCAGAAAAGGAGAAGCGTATGTATTTTGATGTGGCTTTAGATCATTGCATATAATCCAACATGAAGCATCTCTGAATGATACTGCTCTACTTCCGTATAGGAAAAACTAAGCCTATAATCTGTTGCATAGATCCATGCTCCAGAAAAAAATAAGAACAAGAGAGATGCAACAGAAAAAGAAAGCATAAGAGATCAGTGAATCAGATCAAAGGGGTATATTAACTCCACTAGCAGTCTCTAACCTCAAGACTTTTAGATATGTGTCCCCAATTCATTTATCTTTCATTTGATACAGAGAAGCCAGCTTTCACCTCTGTCTGATCATGATGCAAGTCTTCATTGTCCACTTGTTACATTTTCAAGCAACTATATTTGCCGATTCTCCTGTACAGCCTTTTTTTAATCAAATATATTCTTCCCATCAACAATCACCCAGTAATTTCATTTTTCAGAATCTTTACTAAAGTCTTCTTTTTCCCTTGACACCAGGAAGTCTACTTTACAATTGTTTCTGTAACTAGCATGCAGAAACAAGTACCTAACAACATGCTGGATATCATTTCAGTGTCTTTTTATATTCCCTGTATGCAATTCTCTCATCTTTTCTCTTATTTTTAATTGAAAGCTTCTGGGGGCAGAAACATTCATTTGTTCTGTATTCGCACCAAAAACTGGCTACAGACTTAAAGTTCCTAACTCCATAAGCCTATCTTAACATAAGAAAATAAGAAATCAGATCCAAGTATACCAAGCCAAATCATGCAAAGTGATATGAATTTACAATGCAATTGTGACTACAGCACTTCCTCATCTTTTCTCAAGAGTGGCTACAAAATTCCAACCATTATATAAATTTCAAGGTACTTTCATTACACTAAACAAATCAAACTACTTAGGTGTCTCCCATCTCTTCTAAACATGGTGCAACTTTCTCAAAGAACTACTCCCTACCTAAAGCTCAAAATAGCTACGTAAACAACAAGATTTCACCTTGAAAGAGAAATAATTGTTATAAACAATTTGAACAATCTGATTTTGATATACATATGAAGCCACTACTCCAGTGTTTACAGAGCTAAGAACAGATACTCTTTATAGTCTGAAGGCATGATTGTTGTGTTTATAATATGGTACAGCATTTTCTAAAAATTCTGCCTTGAAAAGAAGTTGCAATTAATTGCAGAAGAATTTGTCTTTATTTCATCAAAAACGATCATTGACAGTGCACTACAGCATACAATGCACAACAACAGCCGTAGAAATTTTGTCATATTGTCAGTCATATCTTTCTTCTAATATTACCTGGACCTCTGGCAAGGAAATTGCCCTAGTCAAAGAATGAGTGCAAGTTTTTCTTGAATTTTGCTGATAGTGACAAATGGTAAACCTATTCATTAAATTTGAAATACTCACAGGGAGTAAAATCAGTAGTTCAATGGATGAAAAGAAACAGGATCAGACTAGAGCAACTCTACTTACAAGGAAGGATTCTCTGAGTTTTACACAGCTTAACTTAGGATAAATTCATAAAATTAGGTACGATTTCCATGGCAAAAATTAATGGAAGACTCAAGAGGAGTAATTGCAAGTAGCTATCCTGGTGATAAACTAATGCTTAAGAGGCAAGAAGAAATGTAATCGTAAGGGGATTTTTTTTGAGATAGCGTGGGAGAGACAGATGTAAAGAATTTAAAGGTTTTTTTTTCCTTTTTCTTATAGCAAGGACTGTTATGCAATTGTTAAAAATTGTGACAACAAGAACAGAAGGGGGATATTTAATGCAGAGAGCTAGATAGATAAATAGACAGATAAACTTTTAATTCAAAATTCATTTTTGCCCCTAGTACACCCCAGTCCTTAGAAGTAACTCAAGGTTTATGCAATGTATTTCTTCCTTTCTCTCTACCCTTTTCCTAAAAGGAAATGACAGACTGAAGGACCACTATTATACCATTGTTATAACAAGCAGTACATTTCAGTGACAACAGACAAAATGTCCTAATTAATTTAAAGAGAATACTGTAGAACACATTCTGCTGCTCAAGCACCATGCAGAACCTGTGCCAGCTCCTTTATAAGGAGTTTGGGGAAAATTCCATTGATTTGATCTCATGGCATTCCTTTGCCTTTGTGACCTTTACTAAATACAATATTCTGTATCCTTTGTATATAACCTCATATGCAATGTATTGAAAACAATTTCCGTCTTTTCCCAAAACTGCAATCAACCACTGCTAAAAACATCTCCTTAGGAAGATCTTCCAACATTGTCTAACACTTAGAAATTTGTCCAGTATATTTATCTGGTTAGTAAACTATGAGTGACTACTCTCTATAACACTGAATAAAGCCCCAAAGAGCTATGCTAGACACCTGAAAAAGAATATCAACGGGCAGGTGTGGTACCCAGTTATTAATATCATCTACAGGATACGAAGTTGATCTATGGAACGAATCATTTCAACATTTCAGCTTTACACTTACTCTTTGGTTTATCACTAGGCACGCATCACTGGGAACACAGATCTGATAAAACAACATATGGTAGGAGCATCTAAAGAACTGCCTTTATACAGTATTAATCCAGGGTAAACTGAAATGCTTCAGCATATGCCTTAAAATAAAATATATATATATATATATATATATATAAAAGCAGGATGTGGTCACTTTTATATTTATAAATATTTGGCAATAGAGTGAAAACAATGAAATAAGCTAACTGATACCACACAGACTCAAACTATTCATATTGTAAAATTAATATTGAGATAACAACCCATCTCTTCTGTAGCATCTTGACAGTAGAGGAGCTCATTTTCAAGCAATGTAGAGAGGGAAATGTATTTACACGTTTATAAACATGTATAAGCCATCCAGCTATCTTGATTCTGAGTTGTAATTTAACACACAAGTGGTGAAAATCATACCTAAAAGAAAATCTATGAACTAGTTCTGTAAATCCATACACACGAACTAGATCTTGAAAAAAAAATTGAATATCATATTCTAGGTCTTTGCTTAATGGGAACATCAAAAAAAAAAAAGAGCAAAATGCTATTGTTTCTTTCAAATATAGCTGGTAGCTACACTAAGTCTATGACAGAAAACAATCTCCCACTCCTACCTGTAAATTTTTAGATAATGACTGGAGATATTTATCAGAACATTTAAAATTAGGTCACTGAGATAAACTCTTAAGCAAAAGTCAACAGAGAAGAATTAGATATCAAGGCCACTGTTTTTAATCACTCAGAGAAACAGAAAATTTGTAAGCAGCTGGGGAAAAAGTCATGCATATGCAGACACATACACAAATGTATCCACACACATTCATACCCACAAACACAGGAACGCACTCTGTTCAGACGCATGGAGAACAGGGCAAAACTTTCCTGACTAATGTGTTATGAGCCACCTCAAAAAACAAATTTGGATTAAATCTGGAAACACTCTACTAATGTGATGAATTTCAGAAAAATAACACTGTAATATGCCTATAACCCAATGCTATCACCATAATACCAACTCTAAGATGGCAAATAACTTCAGCATGCTTCATTAAAAGTATCTGTAAACTGCCCCTCTACATTAGAGGGGCTTGATACCCCTCTAATGTTACACCCCATCAAGTTCTCTGCTAGCAAGTGACTGCGCAGGTATTTCTGATAGAGAAAGTGCTGTGTGTTCCAAGACATTACCTCATATTAGATTAATTTGGCAGCAATGAGAACAACAAAGAAATTCAGAACATATTCCAGAGAGGAGAGGACCCTCTCAATTTTAATCACGGTAGTAAAGTTAAAGTAGCTAGGAAAGGCTTGAATAAGAGTGCTTTACACTCACTAGCGCACATTGCCAAGGGTAACAGGGTTCTCCCCACATCCCTCAGCATGGTAACTGAAACAGCACAGCTTAACATACTTATTATTCTCAGCTAATGCATAAAAATATTTTACCTTCAAATGTTTCTCATGTATCCACACCATAGCATGAGATAATAAACAAAAGATAGGGCAGAAAGTTATCTAAAGAACAAACACTACTAAGGCAGGAGCCTAAGAGATGGCAGCATAGCATACTACACACATGCAACAAATGCTTTACTTCTCCCTTCTACACCCAAGACAAAATGTGGGTGCATACATACACTGAATACCTAGAGTCAAAGCCGGATGAAAGCCACCAACAGAAAACCAACACTGAAACAATTCCAAGTGTTACTATAAAAATCAAAACTCAAAAAAAATTCCCAACTAAAAGACACAGCAGAAGTTTAGAAGTATAAAGAAAATGCGTGTGTGTGTGCACGTGTGTGTACTTACATATATTCACCCTGAATTTACAGGCCAGGGAAAAATGAAGACAGGGATTTACACTGTATTAGCAAAATCTTCCTTTAAATTCTATCACTGTTACACATAAAGACTGTTGCACAAGCATTGGGACTTACTTCAACCAAGTGTCAAACACCTACCAGTACATTAGTGATGACGGTAAAGGTGTACTTGCCCTGAAAAGCTTGCCACCAAAGGGCCACAAGTTTGCCACCCGCTACAAATGAAAAGAGGCATCATTTTTATGTGCTACTAGCCCTCTACATGGCCAGAGAGGCTTAAAAAATGATTCACAAAACTATGTTATAACTTAGACACGGAGGTTAAAAAAAAAATCATAGAAAATGGTGGACAAAGGGAAAGGTTTCCTTTAAGGAAGAAAAAAAGAATTTTACTAGACTTTATTTAGAGAGACTTTATTTAAAAGAGATTTATTTTTGGTTTATATCTCACTAAGAAAGAGTTATATCTGAGAGCAAAGTGGTCTCTGTAACATCCTGGAACACTTCTTCCTATGGACTCAAAAATAAGAATCCTGAGATCAATTATTTCAAAAGATTTAACTGCACAGGTGTCGGGAACATTCACTAGCAATCTAAATTCTCCAAAAAACATTTTGGTCTGGGGAAGACCCTGACTGATCAACAATGATGCTAGAAGAATATTAAAGAGCTGCTACACCTGATATTGTATGTACAAACATTGTGTTTATGCAGCAGTAAAGTCTGTAAATAATGCAAGTCTGTGAGGCTTACATCGCTGTAGCACCACTACCTTATAAAAGGTTCCTTTCTCAGTGTATCGTGAAATGAGGATTGGTCCCGTCTCCATGAGGCGAAGGAATTTGTATTGAAAGGAGAGAGCAGTACAATTACTGTATGTTTGCTCACAGCAACAAGAAGCTGGGGCTTCCAGAAAAAAAAAAATAGTCTGTTTTCTTACCGCAGAAGATTTCCTAACACCAAGTAGAAGAAACACTTCTGCATGGTCTCAGTCCCTGCCTCCTTTTTGGGCCCTCCACCTCTATTTAGCACCTTATGTTGAAAAGAAGCTCAACAGAGTTCTACAAGCATGAGAATGAGCTGCAGCAGAAAGTGCCATCTCATGTAGCATAAACAGGCCATCTATGAAGACACAAGGCTCCTCACTCCATCACTGAGGAAAACTGTTCTCTCAAACATCTTAGAAAGTGAAAGGATAAAGGGCATTAATTTAAAGCTCTGTTCTCAGATGAAAGCACCTTCTGCTAAAGACCGAGTAATTGTGTGAAATAGATACCTCTAAAAAGTAGAGCTGGGGGAAAGGATGTAGAAAAGGGTTCTTCATAGTAATTTTCCATTTTTCCCCCCTAGAACTTCTCACAGGCTTGAAAGTGCCAATGCCACTTCATCACACCCAAACAATTTACATAAGCAGAAGCAGCCACCACCACTCTTCACCCTTCTATTCCCCCCTGTTAGGGATCAGACTTGCAATCTCCTACTTTGGGCACTTAGCACATTTTATTTTGGAGGCTTATCCCTCTCAAGTTGTATCAACTCTAGGGGGGACTATTTCTGGAACATTTTTCAGTAAAGATGGTATGGGAAGAGGGCAGAATACACATATCAAGCACAATTCTTCCATGCTTTTACACAACAAAACATCATTTTTACCCTGCAAGACTAGGTACAAGAGAGAAAAGATGACAAATAAAAAGATCTTAACCCCTTCCCGTAAGTTACTGCATGAACACGACTTGCTTAGAAGTTCACATTGGTTGTCATATTAGTGTAAAGCTTTAAGAAAGAACGTGAGGTGTCTTTATAAAAAATTACACCAAGTTAAAAACTATTTCACTAATTAACACCCTTTCCTAGAGAAATCCTTATCTCCTTTTAAAATAAACCTCTTTTATTATATTTGTCGAGCCCCCAGTTCCACGTCTGTTGGTACTCCCTACTCACAAATGTGCTTCTGTGTGCGTGCTTATTGGAAAGGGTTATCAAGAGCTTGCTTGGTTTATTCATCATTTTAAGGCTCTCCTATTTGCAAAGCTTCTGTTAATGTCAGTGAAATCTAACCTAGACAGAAGTTTCAGAGGTCAGATATTTGGCATGCTACATTTAGCAACCCAAGTACAAAGTTGACGAGGACGCTTCAAACACAGGGGATTACAGAGGAAATAGGTCTCCCTATACCAAACCAGCTATTGAGCAGATTCAAGAAAGAACACGTTGAGACTGTCTAATGCTATTAAAGCTCATATGCTTGTTTTATTTTTTCTACTGGCTAAATCATTTCTGCCATTTGGCAAAGCCCAGCACAGAATAACACTTTAATATTAATACAACAGAGAAGTAATAGACACAAGACATAATAAAATCATGTACTAGGTGACCTAGAAAAGCAGATACTTACAGTTCGTAGGAACTGTATTTCATCTTCCCCTCCTTCACCCCCTTCAGCCATGGCTCTTGAGGAGTCAGCTCTGCTAAGACTCCGATTGCCTCCACCAGCAGCTCACTGCACTGGGTACAGCTTCTCTTCTCCTATCAGTATTAGCATATAGCTAATCCACAGCCATATAGGGAGCTCAGCTAACTCCACTGCACTGCAGACTGTCAGTCAACCCCCTCACTGCCAGAACCAACTGCGCTGCTTTTCCAGCTCATAGCAAGCAAATCCTTTCCTTTTCTCTCTTTACTCTCCATCCTAGAGGAAAAACCTACTGCTAAGCTATTGCAGGAAACATTATATGCATCACCATTCCCCTCCTCCCCACGATATTGTCTGCCTACAGCAGCAATAATGGTGAAGTGTTAATAAAAACAGAGCTCTCATTTTCATTTTCACAGATCAGAGTTCCCAATTTTGCACTGAAATCTATCAAATTCAGCAACTCTGAACCTATTGATTTGTGCAGCAGAAGGATATGAATCAGATGATCATATGACAAGCTGGTTTTGACAGCACATATTTTCAGCTTGTTTACAGTAACTTCTGTTTCTTGCTTCTCTGCATAAGCAGCTGCAAATCTAATTTCCAGGATGATTTAACGATCTGAACCAGCTACCTATAGTTATTTGTGCCATCATTTTAAATGGCATTTTTATATATATACTACGGATGGCAAAGTTTTTATTTGTACCATTTAAAACTGCACCTGAGTATCTAATGTGTACGAGATTGTACAAATTTAGCTCAAAATGTATAAGCTGCACTAATATTAAAATAAAACTCAAAATAACTTTAAATACAAGTTAAATAATATAACAATTTTCATTAGTAACAGAGTTCTTGTTATTACTTCAACATAAGCAAATTATTAAAAAAAAAAAGGGTCATCTCTAGGACAAAATTTAAGGTCCTAGTGTCCAAATTTGAGGGGAAGGGAGAAAATGGAAAAAGGGAGCAAGGAAAGGGGAGGAGGAGAGAGCAGTAAGGAGGCTTTAGCCAGCCAATTTACTACATGAGCCTGTATCTTGTGACAAGGTTGCTGCCACAGCCTACCCGTACATTCCCTCCCCAAGAAGCCTTATCCAAAATTTGTGCTGTCTATATTTATAGGGACACATGCCTTTTTCAGAGTTAGTTAAAACATGTTTCTGCTTTACAAATGAGAAGCAGACACATAAGAGTAAAAGCAGAACAACTTTCTTGATGTCACATGCGACAACTGAGACGCAGTTAAAACTGAACCTAGATGAACTATGTCCACAAGCAAATATGTTTATGCACAACTGTCCACTTTACAAATTACATGGAGTCCAGAAAAAAAATCTAATAATATTCTAATACTTCTCTAATTAAACGTGCCTGTAGGCCAAACAGTGAGATGCCCAATAGTTTCTCTCCTTCAAGCAAAACTCTTCAAAAACTGTTTCATCTCATTCTCTCTTACTACCCAGAGAAACTCTTTCAAAAAAATACTAACAATCTCATTACTCAGCAGCTGGCAATTTCAGGGCCAGAGGCAAGTCAAAAGCTTCTAATTGACTTGATCCTACAAAGCCTCTGACTTGATCATAGAGGCGAGCCAAAGCCCTGCAAATCTCCTCTCCCTCCCCAGCCCCTCTGGCCTCCAGTAGTTTTTGTCTGCTGTTGTGAGCAAGAAAAAGGAATCTGTTCAAAGGAAGAGGAATGTGACAGGGAAAAAAAAAATAAAAAACAGGTGTTCTGAATTTTTTTTTAATTTTATTTATATTTTATTAACTTCAACCATCTTTGAATGAATGTTTTACCTCTTTCGTCATTTACAAAAAGTAAAACTCCACAGATCCTCCTTCGAGTTGCTAGAAGGTTAAGTACCCCAGAAAAATTCAACTGAAGGAATGGGGGAAAACTTCTTACCTAAAAATCAAAGCAAGGAAAAACAGATCAGTTACAGAGGCCTATAAATGATACATGCTTATCTGTACGTTTACTGTTAGAATGAATTTAGTACCTATATTTCATATCAGAAAAGCTATCCTTACCTGCATAGATTTTCTGTGATGTTATAGGAAATACTCTGTTAGACATACCATTGTACACTGAAAGATCATGAACAAGAAATACTCCAAAGCCTGAGAAAACAGTATGTGTAAGACAGAGCAATTGTAGTTTTTGTGAAATCTTGTGATGAGTGTTCTATTTCTTTCACACACACATACACAAATGCTATGTGGTATATCTGTCAATCCTGTTTTATTTCATTTACTAGAACAAGAATTTTAAATTTTACGTTCAACATCTAAAGCTGAGATGAATCCATCTAAATCAAACGGAGTGGAGAGAGTCATTTGTAAAAAATGTTTTCCTTTTATTTTGGAGTATTCCATCCAAAAGGTTTCACACGGAACCCACTTTAACATACTTTCCGAGTAAAACACTTCAATTTGCATATTTGTGTGTTTTTGTGTTTGTGTGTGTGTGTGCGTATACACACTTATATTTTCTAATAAGGTACCCATGGAGGTTTTGGGGTTTTTTTCCCCACTGATATTAGCATAGCAGGGTTTTACTTGGTATTTTTAACACCAACAGAAAAAAGCTTATGGAAAAAAATGAATATTGATAGTTCCTCTAGCACTATAACAGAGAGCATGTAGGTAAAACAGGTAAGATTATGACCCCAAATTCCATCAGCAGGTTTGTTTTTGTCTTTGTAAGTCCCTCTATTTTTCTTTGTTTGATATTCAGTTCTACAAAGTAGCCAATGCACTGTTACGGGAAACAATTGCCTGCCCCAATAAGTGAAATACTTTGGTTAGATTTCATGATTTTAAAATTTACAAGTGAACTGCAAAGCCATTTCAGACTGCTTGTGTTGGTTAGAGTTTTGTTCTGCTTGGTATCATGCCTACATGTTTATTGAGAAATATACTCCATTGCTATAGCATAATGAAATTTATGGTCTCCTCAAGAAACCATAGCTGTTAGTTTTTTCAAGCTTTCCTCAGTGCTCTGTGAGATTGAGATTTGGCCTCTGCATTTAATCAAAAGTCTTATTTACACAGAATACAATGCTTTGCATTTCCAGTTTCATAATACTAATTTGCCTTTTCTTTTTCTTCATGTATGGAAGTTACAACTGAAAGAAAATTACTTCAAGGCACTGGAGTTTAGTAAGTCAACCCGAAACAATTGCACATCACACACACATTCCACAGAGACCGGCAGATGTGTGCATATACAGTAAAACTACTTTTACTGGAGATGAAATTTGACAGTACTGACTTTAATCTTTATCTCACTCCTAGATGCAGTATTCCACCAAGAAAGCCACAAAGGTCAAATAATCTGAACTGCGACCGCGATGATATCCTACTTACGTCAATCAGTTATAAATCTATATTTTAGTACTTCTGTTGCTGATTACATTGTGGACAGAGTCTACACTATTTTAGCACTATACAAAAACTTGCCCACAAAATTTAAAAGAATCAAAACTATTTAAAGTAAATTTACTGACTGAGAGATTCACGCTGACTCTTCAATGAGTTCTTGTCTAGGTTAACTTTTAGGAGGCTTCACTGCTGATAAGCCAAATAATAATTCCAAATTTTTATAATGGTTGTAGCCTGGCAATAAAATGGTAGCATGGAGAAGTTTAAAAACAGAAGTAAACACCCATGCAACAGCATGGAATATCTGAATCTAAACCATCTTTTACAATGTGTATATTACTTTCTAGAAGACTGGCTTACACTGCTAATCAAAGACTGATAAAAAAAATCTAGCAACAGAGATTTACAAGACACATAACAGTAAGTACACACATCCTGGCATTTTCAAAGTTAGGGTTACATCAGTTACCTAAGTGTATGTAGGGTGAAAATTCAAAATGGTATTCTCCACTGATAATACAGTGTAAAAGCTAAAATCTAAATGCTGTTTAAAAAGGTCCTCTGCACCAACTTGCAATTTCACCTATACACTTTTTATTTGCTACTCAGAATCAATTACTTCAGTTCTTCAAGCAGAATTTGAAGTGCATTAGGACTTTAGAAGTAAGATTTTAAATAACAGGTAAAATCACTTTTATCTTTGACATTGAAAAGTTCATTGAGTTTATTTGAAGCTATAGTGAAATAGGTAGCATCTCTAATATAATAAAAAATAACTAATGTGTTATGAGGCTTCTTGGGGAGAGGGATTCAATAAGAAAGAGAGCTAGGGATCTACAAACCCTCTGAATTTCAACAGAAAAATACATGGCTGGATTGAACTGTTAAGACCAAAGTCAGCAACCAGTATTTTTATCAAGAGCCATATGCATGTGACAGTGCTGATGTGCTTTCGAGTTGAATGTGATTGCATCAGAATTCTTAATATAAAAGCCATGTGTACTTGAATATGACAGAAAAGCTGAGTGAACTTTTATATAAGCTCTAATAACATATATTCCATTTCATCTGTTACACTTATTCTTCTTAGAATCAAAGCTAGGAATAACTGAGAAGAGAAAAAAATCATAATTTTGATGTGCAACTCAGCTGCTAGAAACTGGCTATGATGATAATAACAGCGTTTTAGTTTAATATTAGAGAATCACCTCAGTATTTGAAATGTTCAATTTAAAATGTTCAATTTAAATTAATGCATTAAAAAACAATACATTAAGACAAAATATCTCTATTATGTACTTTCTTTCCATGACTTCTATGTTTCTATATCAGAAATACTTGCCACATTCTTTTTTATTCACAGTCAACACTTTTTGTGCCTAAAATGAGCAGACAATCCCATATAATCTTCCCAGGGTCCTCAAATACCAAAACCTCTCTGCATTCTGTATGCTCCACTTAAATAGAAAGAAGTTTATATACACATTTTTTAAAGTCATTAAAAGAAACGGTACATGAAACGAGACACCTCACAAAGAAATAATCAGATTTGCTATGCTGGCCATTTCCAGCCTATGCAATAAGAGAGTCAACTACTTGTCCAGCTTACAAACACGAGCACTTACTACAAGTTAACATTCCATTCACATTAGAAAGAATTGCTCCTTGAATTTGCACTTAATGCCTTTTCTTTAAATTTATTCTAGAGCAATTAAATTTTTTTACAATTTACAGTGTAAATGTAGGATCTTTGATAGTCAGGATGAGGAATACATTTATCAGAAAATTCTTACTTTGTGTGACTTAAAGCAAGAATGGCTTTCTTAATTTACACATATTTCTAAGCCTCATCTACATTTTCTCCTGTTCTTTTACAAACTAATTTTCTCAGGGCTTTACATATATCCTGAGTGCTAATCCTTTCTTGTTTCATTTTATCTTAAAAACTAGGCAATCTTTGATATAATTATTTATCAATACAGAAGGAATGAAATGTTACAGAATCCACAGCACAGTATGAGCAATAAGGTCTAACTTAGTGAGTTTCCAAACAACTTCAACACTACTTTATTCAAGATTAGGAGAAAGCAGTACCTAAGAACAGATACTCAAAACTCATCAACACCAGGGAAGCTGTGGACTCTTGCTGAACTTAACAATTCCTCATAAATGAATTTCTTTTAATTAATATTCCTAAATAGGACAGCTCTAGATGGAAAAATTTCAGGTATAAAGATAACATTGAACTCCAAGAGAAACAATGTAGTTGTCCTGAGCAATATAAATAGCAAACAAATAATTCCCCAGGTAAAGTTTTCAACCTAGTTGTAAGTTAAACTCATTTTCATCCAACTTGAAATCGAGCAGTTAAAACAACATAAATCAAATACACTTTTACCTATACCACAATAAAATTGTTCTACTGATCTGTATCAAACATCTTCTGAAACGGGTAGTTTTTAAATAAAACTTAATCGTAATGCAAATTTAGCTTGCTAACCAGAAGGGTCAGAATGACTACGGTCCCCTTCTCTTTGGCTAATTCCTCAGCACTGCAATCTGTGAGAGCTGCAGTTCAAGATTTAGAAACGGACTCAGCTCTTCCTTCCCTCACATGAAGGCATATTTCCCAACTCTGATGAATTCTTATTGTGACACATGCTTTTTACGTTTGTCATATGGCAATGCAGCACCTTAAACTATCTCACAGACAAAATTCTCACCAATAGATATTATCACAGGTAAGTTTCACAACTTAAATAGCACAATTCTGCTGCCTCAGTTACTTTCCATTTCTGAGTTTCCTAACTCAAGTATTCTTTCAGCTCCTCAGAGAGGATGAATTCTTTCAGGTCTCTGCAACAAAAGATTATTCAGGATACCTTGACTTGTTATAATCCTTTAATTAGAGAAAGAAAAATAATATAAAAAGTTATGGTGGCACTACAGTACTGATCTGCTTGGTATCTGGAAACAGAACTATCAAACAGTATTTTTATATAATATTTCTTTGATGGCAAAACACTGGATTATATTTATGCTGAGTGCAGGGAGACAGATAGCCCTACTGGCAAGAAGAAAAATGCTGGTTGCACTTGCAAGCACTGAGAAAGATCAGAAAGAGATCTCAGCGGAGCGTGCAAATAGCTATTATCATCCTAGGTCTAGTGAAATCTAGTTTATTCAGCTATGTGGAGTTAGCCTAGCCACCAGAAAACACATACAATTCTATTTCTACTGGAAACAGAAAACCTTTAAAAAGGAGAAGAAAACAAAAAATGTTACAATATAAAACACACCACTTCACGTACACTGAGTCCGAAAGTTTATGTTAGGTGGCCATCTGGTGGTATAAGTGAAAAAGTCTGTAACTATCAGATTGGTAAATACAACCATTCATGTATTATTTTAACATATACATCAGGAGTGTCATTCCCCATTTTAGTCAACACGCATTTATAACTATAGTCTAAGAAGCTATGAACTTTGACATTGCATCTTCTTCTATTTTCCTTTAAAAACATGGAAAATGGAAGTTTGTAAGTTCCTTCCAAAACTCAAAATACTGAAATAGGAGTATGACTTTCTTTTATTTCAGAAAATGCTATTATTCCAATCCCAGTTGACTTAAGTCTATCAAAATGAAGCTCCTCTACACCTCTTCAAAAATTCCAGTTCTGGATGTCACAAGCTTAGCTCACAAACTCTAACAGACATAAACTGATAGACACTTCTACTGTTCTGGCCGTAACTTTCATCTCAGTTCCCAAACTTTTTGTAATATCAGTAGTAAAATGCTTTTACACAAGGCACTACTCTCACACAGAACTGCAATAAAAGACTTTAAAAAAAAAAATGTGTATTTCCTCCTGAAACAGTAATTCAAGAAGTGAATGGGAAAACATATTTCATTTGAACTTCACAAAGAGATCTAGCTTAGACTGGCTGCTTAAAGCTAAGACTTACAGTTGCATGTAGTTTAGTGTTTACATGGTATAAAACACTGAGACTGTGAATTTTGGTTAAGCAGAATAAGAATTTAATTAAATATACTCTATGTTGAGCTTTGATGTCTTGTACAAACTTGTAAGATATGATCATTTTATCTTTGGGAAAACGAAAGGCATTTCCGGTCTTGGAATGACACCACCACCAAATTTCATGTTTCTGATCCAAACTCCAGAACTACTAAGTTTCTTGTGCATTTATAATGACACTTTAAAACTGCATGTTTTTAAGCTTGCTTTATTCTAGAAGTATTCAGGTATTTTCTAGTCAAATATTCCCAAAATCTTAACCCTCTGGCATGGATTGAGCATGAACACTTCAACACTAAACTTCTGTAAGCATTTGAATATAGACTGTTTTAATGAAGAATCAGGAAACTTTAATGAGCGATTTTCAATGCTTTGAACCAAGTTCACTGAAATTGATGATGATTTCAGAGAAGCACCTATGGCAACACATTATGAACAGCTTGGAGTTTATGTAGAAAAAAAAAAGTTTAAGCAAACCAGTGAATAGGAAACTGCACTAATTCCGTTCTGTAGTAATAAAAGCATGGTTAGCCACTTTAAAACATGAATGAGAGAGAAACAAGTGCCTAAGTAGCAATGTTGAGGAGCTGGCTGTCCTAAACACAGAGTCCTGACGTGAATCCAACTATCAGTTACCAGAACACAGCCTGACAGAATTGTAAGAGTTAACAGTAATTACAGTTTTCTCTTGCATCTGCCAATGCAGTTAAAGACTTATGACCATAAGCCAAGACTGTATCAGCTATTTGTAGTATTGCAACTGTAAGATTACCTAATATTTGTCTAAAATACTCAATGTTTTTGTAGTTAACTAGTCACAAGTCGCTTTTAATTGCCTCCAATACGTTTACTACAATTCTTTCAATACTATCAGCTGAATGTGAACAGATTATGTATACACAGTGTTTTGTATCCAGCTGTATTGTTCAGTTGTGAATGGTAAATTAGGTCTCCCAATAGTGTTTGGAACTTCCATTGAGAAAACTGTACCAGCACTCTCTACTGGATTTACTGTGCTTTCAGATTTAACTTCTTTTCCTCTGAGCTTTTCTACACAAATATTTAATGAATTTATTTAAAGCTATGGCATAAGAAAAAAATAATTAATCCATATTATTAAATGCCATTGAATATTTCAGTATTCAGCCCTCCCCTAAACAGAATTAATGTTGTGTTTATGCACACTTAGACTTACAGAAGATATAAATTATGATCTACTATTGAAAATATAGGGCATCTTTATTCGTCTCATATTTTCTACTGATGTTACTCCATGTGACAGTAAGCCAGTTCAGCTGCTTTCAGAACACGCAGTAGCGTAGATAGGATTAGCCTAAGAAATGTGTAGGTTCTAATACAAAAATCTCTGTAGCTCAAATTAATCCTACTCAAATGCTAATTCCATGAAAATGCTCAGAAAGGGAGTGAGGAGGTCAGTGAAGGAACTAGAGCAATTTTAATCATCTTTTCATTAGTTCCCCTACACTGACACCTACCTTAGTATTTTGTTTTGAGGCTTAAATTCTAGCTGTTTCTAGACCGGGAAGGAAAAGAGTTTAAATCCCAGAGGCTCCTGCTGAGCATTTCATACATCTTCCTTTTTCTTAATTGATGCCTGTATTAATAGCTGCCAGCATTTTAACTTTTTTTCTTTTGCTCTGAGAATGTAGTTTAAATTCCATATATGAATTTTGCTACTTAAAATTGTATCTTATAACAACACATTCTGGAGTAATTCAATTATTAATTAACAACAGAATAGCAGTATGCCACATGCTTGGTTGTTTGCTCTTAATGACCAAAATTACACACCAATCTCTCACTCCCTTCCTGGAGGAAGGCTACCAACATGATGAAACAAGCTTTAGAATGCAAAACTTGAATGTTCCCTTGATTCCCCGGCAGCTTTCTTCAGATTCAGTCCTTGGGAGCTTTGTTGGCTTGCCTAGTTTCAACTGCTTCAGAACACTATCTCACCTAAACTCACTATCTCATCAAAAGCCAACCATGAACTCTACAGGTAATAGTATATAATTTGACATTATAGGTATTCTAACCAGCTGTGACTACCAAGATGGATATGAATACTAATTTATATAAACACATCTATCTTTACTATTATTTCAACCATCTCTCAACTGTAATTTTTATTAATCCATTGTTTACTGTCAAAAACTTCAGATTTCTATTAGACTTCAAAGGAACAGATTGATATTTTGATATATGTCCATTCTGTTCACAAAGAAAAGTAAATAAAAATATAGTCTTTGAAATTACATGGAAGGCTAACGAAAGTGCATGCATAAATGTGGTTACAAATTACACTTTCCATGTCCGTAAGTGAGTCCCTGGTTTTGTAATTTCTTTTAATATATTGCTGAGTTTCCAGACTTCTTTAATCCATATCTACCTTACTCCACATCATACTTCAATGAAGTGCAAACTTATACTGTGACAATGGTAATGTAAATCCTCCTAGAAATATTTTAAAATTATAAAAAGAGCACTAAGTTCTTAAACAGTAAAAGGTATAAAGGATAAAGCAAAAGAATAAGTAACCTCCCATTAGATTGTGAGTGCAAGATACCTCAATGTTTTTTATACTGATATATACTAAAGAAGCACATTTCTAAAGAAAAGCTTGTGCATAGCAAAAACAATATAAGCAAACCATTATTTGAAAAGCAACAGAAGTTTCCCCCCCCTTTTTCTTTAATATTTCAGAAGGATTTGCAAGACATGGTATCTTCAAAAACAGATTCTTTATAATCCAAATGATTTTTCAAAAGTTTAAGCTATTTTATGTAAAAGAAATATTTTTATTTTATGCAGTAAATAAATCAAAATGTCTGGTAGGAATTTCTCTGTAAGAAAAGAAAATACTTTGGGAAACTTTAAAAGGAGAACATGGGCTGTACAAAGTGTCATAAATGGCATTTATTGGACAGTTTTGTGGTACAGAGAAAATATTCAGGAATTTGGGTTTTTTTAAACATAAGGGTCCCAGAAGCGTGTAATCTGGTAAACTGCTCCTGACACAAAATGTGATAAATAAGTTGTTTTAAATATAAGAATGGTTCATTAAGTCTTACTGACCACTGATCTTGAAAATAACTGTGCACCAGTGAGATCTTATGCTTATCAAGTCAAGTTCACCCTAACTGCAAACAGTCATACAGATACATAAGCGCAAAGTAAGCTATGGAGTAGATACACTGACAACCACAGCCCCCCTGCTAGCCAGTGACAACCTTGATATCCATAGTAAAAATCAGTAAAAGTGACAACAAAGTCTAAACAGTAACAAGGAATACATTATAAATGCATAAGCTTGGATATTCCAGTCTCTAAAAGGTATTGTATGAAATTATCCCATATTTTGATGATATTCTGCTACAGAATCAGTAAAAAGTCTACTTAACTGTTGTTTGAAAATGAGGGGGAAAAAAACATTTCTTACAGAGTGAACTGTTGTGCATGAACACGTATGCACCTGCTTAGAGCTATAAGATCAAGAACTAGCACGGACCATGACTACAGACAATGGAAACTGATGCATAAAATATTAAAGAGTAAATCATGGAAGAATATAAATTGTCCAGGAAATAAAACCAAAAAAACCCCCTTATTAATTAGCAAATTAAAAGAGCAGCCATCGACAACACATCATTTTCAGAGAAGTTCATTTATATATGACAAGTTCTAAAATCAAAGATTTAAAAAACAATTCCACACTGACATACTAAGTACCATTATTCCACATCCTAATCAATCAATTAGCTCTTCTGGAATAAGATCCTAAAGTGAACTGGAATCACTTATGCAATAATTTTAAAGAGGAAAATATGTCTTCAATTGACAGTTTATCTGCTTGGTTCAATAGTACTTTAGGAAGCTCATATGAAAAGATAGAATCAAGAATGATAAATTTGATTTGAATACACTATTTATTGAATTCCATCCATGTCATAAGGATTGTGAGTGTTACCATACACAAAGCAAGTGCAATTTGGATTATGAGTGGCAAAACATTGAAGCTATGAAATCATATCTGATGCTTATTTTGGGTGCTATAGAATCTAAAATATTTCACTTATCTCTAAATTATCTGGTATAGAATCTTACCTTGAAAGGTGTTAGGCCTTGCGTATCATGCTAACAGCACGGTCTTACTAAGTTTGGGTGTCCATAATCTTACTCTGGCCTATTATCATATAATAATTAGACTTTGTATCATGTAAACTAGTATCATTTCTGGATGTACCAAATACACAACCATATTTACTCAAAGCAGAATGATCTTTATCTTGCCAATTCTAATTAGACTGATGTCAAATTGAATAGCCACATAAATTCAAAATGTGTATACTCATATTAGAATTACAGATAAAATTAGTAAGTTACGTAAGGGCTACTAAGTCAAAGTAAAGGCCCATACACCCCCGTAGTCCATTTTCTGGCCCTGTCCATTTATGAATACTTCAGAAAGAAGTGATAGAACAGAGCAAGGCTAGCACAATATCCCTCTCACAAATCCTCTCTCTCATCTTGTGGTAATCAACGACTACAGGATTTCATAAGCTATATTTGAACAGTTGTACTTAGCGACTACAATTTAGTTGCAGTATAATGTAAGAATAAACTTTCCTGTTTTTTTTATTGACTTGATATTACTAATAATATGTAGATGTAAAATCATTTGAATGAGACTTCTGACAATAACAAAAATCCAACTTTTGACCTTTAAGGCTCCAGATTAAACAAAGATGTCTTTTAGTTGCATACACTAGTAAAAGATAAGAATTAGTTGCACATAAGAATACATAAATATTGGAGCGTATAACACTAATGAAGGAAAAGTTATGCAACACTTAACAATGAAAAATATGTTGTACATACACATGGAACACTGAACAATTGCAATTTTAAATTTAATCCTGCTCATGCTTTCTTTTAAAGTCATGGGGATATATTTTTAATGTTACACAACTAAATTCAAGAACTATAAAAGTCATTTTAAGGAAATGAAAGGAGTTTATTCTGCTTGTGTGAATTTCTGTGGCAAATTCTATTTATCTCATTCATAGTAACAGAGCACACGTACAACTTGCATAAGCAGGCCTTTAACGTCAAGTACATGGAATCTTTCTGTAATTTAAGTAACATTTCCTCCCTTATGCATACTTACATACATACTTAATTCTTTTCCTTACTTTCCATTTTCAACTGCATTTCCTAAATCTAACTGTGGTATCTGGGCTTTACCAGATTCTCCATTTACAGCCATTTAGAAGTTAGCCATTTGAAAGAAAAAAAAAATCATGCATGCAGTACTGTTTAATGTGCTTTGGCATTTACCTGATCAGAAGGTTGAAAATACACCAAAACTAAACCTCATCGCCACCCCAACAGGGTGGGGTGGGTTTTTAGTTCTGGTAAACTCCATCACTTTCCATCCACTGTTGCTGATCTCATCTTGTTCAGACAAACTTCTTTTTCTTGCCTAATTCCCACAATGAAATACTATCATCTTTTCACCCTTGCACCTTCCAGTGTTATACAAAGTGTGAAGGCAGTATGCAATATTATGCATTCTCACCCTCTCCCCACCTTCACACAAGTATCTGCCAATACTCAGTATGCTGCTTCCTACCCATCTACTCCATCTTACCCGTCTAAGACCTCAGTAACTCCACAAGTCTTACCTCTGCCCCTTCAGTATTTTTAAGAACCCTTGTCTCCCCAGCCTGGTCTCTCTCATCTCAGGGGAAGTACTCAATTACTGGCTGGCTGCTAATTGGAGGAAGGGGGAAGGAAAGCCAGGGTCTCTTTCCAGAGGTATTACTAGCACTCAATTCTTATAGCCTTGTTGTGTGTTCTCTAAAAACTACTATCATGTTTGCAGAACCTGTGAGCCAGAATCACCCTTCCCTTCTATACTTCGTCTTTGCTAAGGTGACTTTCATAGGGCAATCTCACCTTTCTCCGAACCTCCCTTGTACCACTTGCTTTTCCCCAATCTCCCTTTCTCAGCTGCAGCAGCTCCGCCACTCCCTTTGCTTTACGTTTTTTCCCCTCCTTGTGCCCCACAGCTGTTACCTCATCTCCCACTCACCTTCCTCATTCAAGCACCTTCACTCTTTTTCCTTCTTCTTCTTTTTGGGAGTCCTGGTGGACAAGAAGTTAAGCATGAGCCAGCAATGTGCCCTGGTGGCCAAGAAGGCCAGTGGTATCCTCAGCTGCATTAGGAAGAGCTTTTCCACCAGGTTGAGGGAGGTGATCCTGCCCCTCTCCTCAGCCCTGGGGAGGCCTCACCTGGAGTACTGTGTCCAGTTCTGGACTCCCCAGTACAAGAGAGACATGGCACTCCTGGAGAGAGTCCAGAGGAGGGCTACAAAGATGATGAGGGGGCTGGAGCATCTCTCCTATGAAGAAAGGCTGAGGGAGATGGGCCTGTTCAGTCTGGAGAAGAGAAGACTGAGAGGCGATCTTATCCATGTGTACCAGTATCTGAAGGGAGGGTGTCGAGAGGATGAGGCCAGCCTCTTCTCCATGGTGCCCAGTGACAGGACAAGAGGCAACAGGCAAAAACTGAAACACAAGCAGTTCCATCTGAACCTGAGAAAAAACTTCTTCACTGTGAGGGTGACAGAGCATTGGAACAGGTTGCCCACAGAGGTGGTGGAGTCTCCTTCCCTGGAGATATTCAAAACCCGTCTGGATGTGATCCTGGGCAATATGCTCTAGAGGTCCCTGCTTGAGCAGGGGGGTTGGACTAGATGATTTCCAGAGGTCCCTTCCAACCTTGGCCATTCTGTGATTCTGTGATTCTGTGATTTATTTACAGAAAAATCACTGAAATTTGTTTTACTCACTCATAGTCATTGTCTCATAGATTTCATTCACTCACACTCTCACTCGACATGCAGACTCCAAGACAGGTGTTCTCAATCAGCCTGGCCAGGATCGCTTGAGTACATCTCTGAGGAAAAGGGATGCAGGCTATCATGACCTCAGCACATCTCTGAATTTCTTGAGCAGCAACAACACGCTACATTATGAACAGTTCTTTTAGTTGAGGTTGTTCTTCACTTTTTATTTTTTCCTGTTTTGCTTGAAAAGTACATTTGTATGTCTGTTTTCCAGGTAGCCTAACAGCAAAAGGAATAGCATATATAATATGCAACATTGCTGCCATCCTCCTGTTGTTGGAGTGCAGAGTCTTCTGGTAACAAGTCTGTTGACAAGTGCTGCCCTCTTAGGAGTAAGCAGGCTTTCTGGTCTTAACATGAAAACACGTTCTTCAATTCTACTCTGAAAACAGTGTTCTGGGAGCAGTGTTCTTCATCATTTTTTCATGCAATTCTCTTAACTCTTGTCCTGCCATTTCTTCTGGTGCTTTCACAAACATATTCCCATTCATATTTTGTTCGTATCTTAATATTTCTGTTCACATCTTAATATTTCTGTTACAAATCTCCACATACTGATCCAATTACCCACTATCCAAGTAACAAACCACCTGACCTGGGACAGTCAAGTACAAAGAACATATAATATTAGAAGAGAAATTTAACAGAATTCATACTTGGGTCTCAGAATTATAAAGTCTTATAGTAATATTATCTGACCCAAATTTATCTCCCAGGCATCTTTATCTCCATGTCTACACTTCATCTGTAATACCAGAACCAGAAATCTTGACAACTTTATTTCAAAAGAACAATAAAAATAGTGTTTCGCTTAGTGGTAGTCCAAGGAGTACTCACGGGAGCTAAGATTTTCAGCTGTATTTTGAAATGAGCCATATCACAAGCTGGTTAATATTCACCTTCTCCTGTAATTTCAGCTCCTGATTTTCCAGTGCAACAAACCTGTTTTTCAGTATTTTCCTCCACCAGAAATCTCCTCCTCTACCTATCTTTAATTATGTTTCTATAATTACATATAAAAGGATCTGTCTGCCAGCAATATTTGTTCAACAAGTGCACACAAGCCTTAAATTTGTCTGTGCAGATTTTTCTTCTTGTTTCAATTCTATTAAAAGCAGCAAAGCGGCACTATTTCACCTGTGCAAATCTCATAGCTTTTGCTCAGTAAAAACCAGAAATGAAAATATGTTCACTAATAAATAAGAAAACGTGACAGTGAGAAATGCTGCATGAGACATATGTAAGGAAAAAGTACTAGGAAGCCTTCACTGGACCAGTTGCTAATAGTCCTTTTTTCGTCAGTATATTCAACATATTACTACTGGTAAATTATCCTTCTACCACCTGGGAACTTCTTAACAATTTCCCTAAGCTATTTAACTTGCACCTGACCCTTACCCATAAAAAAGCTTTTGTATACATCCTTTAAGGACAAGTTATCCTCATCTCTACTTTCACCCATTCTTCTTTAGAATGTAACTATAACAAAATTTCACCTCTACTTTCACAGTTGCTCTCTTTCATACTTTCCTTTGGTTCAGTTGTAAGTTTTGTTACCTGCAAAGAGTTCATGGAAGTAATCCCCCATTTCTTGATGACTGAAAGAAGAGATCTAAAAAGTTTCTCCCATAGAAGGGCACAAGTCTATGCATATTTGTTGCTCACTTTACGAAGAAGTACCCTTTCTCACCCTTGCTTTACACATACTCCAGTTGACATCACCTCTTGTTTAATTAGTTTTACTTTCAGTTTTGTTGTTAGTTTCCAGCAAAATAGGTTTAAATAGATGATTTAATAGCCAAATATAAGGCTTTTGTCACAAATTATAATCAAATCTTTTTCTCTATTGTAGCTTAAATATTTTAAATTTATTAACCTAACCTGTGTTGCAGAAAAATGAAAATGTGCTGAAGATATCTTAATTAACTTTTGTAATAAGCTTCTACAGTTATTAGATATGACCTCTTGGGAAAATACAGAAACCGGTTATACAATTAACTCTTCCAAATATTCCCAAGATACAGGATTAAAAATTTGAAAGAAAGATAAAAAAAAAAAAAAGAAAAAAACACAGAGGAAAAAAAAGAAAAAAAACACACAAGAAGCTATCTTCTAAATATTCTGCCTTCCCTCAAGAATAGATAATTTTTGCTTGAATTTTTTCACTTATTTATTGCATTTCTGTAGAGCTTAAGCTCTGCTGAAGTCTGCAGCTGCTGTTTCAGGACAGCATGCACCTTCCCTCTAGTTTGCTACATTTTCTAGTTCTCATTTTTGTTCCTGTTCATTAAATCATATAGTGCTCTTACAGAAGCCTTAAAAATGTTTTTAAAAGCTTATATATAAAGTCTTTATTTATTTTGACAAGATATTAACACATTCAAGTAGGATCTCAGCCCTCCCAGACAAGCTGCCCACCAATTAACTCCTTGAGCTTCTACAGCTGAAGCTAGAAAGTTCTCTTCTTTAAAGGGCTTGCCATCTTCAGCAGATCCTGTGAGGAGTTACAAGCAAACATAACTAATTGGTTTTGTAATCACAGTACATAATAAATCATGGTGCTACTTGGAAACAGGCTTGCAAAAACTGTAAAAATGCTAAATAGCCCGAGGACTAAAGGAATCTTTGAAGCAGAATCACTGAATACAGCTCTCTGGATGTATGCAGTCTAAAACCAAATGCTACAAAAGCCTTCTTGACTGGAAACGTGTGGTACTCACATGATCTGAATAAAGTAATGTGATTTTGGGCACCGATGAAAGAAACCTCCCTGTGTCTTTTTCCTTTGATCAAGCATACAGAAATCTTATCCCCTCCCCCAAGCAGGAAAGTAAAAAGGTTTTGTAGTGAAGAACTAAGACAGGGCGCAACTACTTTCCTAGTTGCAAAAAAGGGGCAAGGAGAGGAGGAACAGCAGCTCCCAGTGATTCTCTCCTTCTGTGGAAAAGTAGCTCAACCCTTACCCCCCCAAGGAGATAGAGGCTGGCAAATGCAGGGTTATAATGGGCAGCCGAGGTGTTCAGGAGGCAGAGAACAGTTTAGGTATACACAGCTTAACACAATGCAGTGATTGCTGTGCTGGCTACAAGCAGGTCAGAACAGGTCCCTGGAGAAATGAGAAAACATATGCGTAATTAGATTTGCTTGAATTTGTGGCGTCTCTGTACTATTAGACAGCCTTGGTCTTGGCAACTTGATCCGAATTAAATCTTACACAGATTGCTGCTATGTTCAAAATAATTGTATTCTCTTGCTGCTATGTTCAAAATAATTGTATTCTAAACTTCAGGAGTTGTAGCAATGGTGCTGGAACATGCTATCTCATCTAGTATGTTCTGGAAGTGATTCCCCAGCCAGGACAGAGCCAGGGAGCATGTTGTTCTGTGACTCAGCTGCACCGTGGCAAAGAGAAAGACGGAGCAAGGCTAGAACCCTCTGTGCGCTGTGGGTTGCAGACACTAGTTTGACCTGCCTTCTATTAGTGTTTTTTTCAGACTAAATGCTTGGTTACATTGATTCTGAGGCAAGAGCCTTCTGATCTTAAACAACCTCTCCAGTGAGCTGCCTAAGGAGGACTGAGGGAGCAATTCTGCAATTGCCGTTCAGCTGTATTCCAGGATAGCTGAGGAACTGGAAGTGTTGCTGCTTTAGTTGACTGGGGACCTCTCTTTTGTGAAGTTTGGTTCATCTCCTTTTGAACTTTTTGCAGAAACCTCTTAACAGCCTTGGGCTTGAGTGAGAGGGGCTGGTAGGAAGTAAGGTGTATTTTTTTAAATGTCACAAACATTGGCCCAGTCTCCCATGGATCAGTTTCACAATCAAAAAAAGATTATGGCTTTTGAAAATGTTGAAATGAATACAGCCTCTGACATCAGCAGAAGACCATAAAGGTAAAGCTGTCCATATGTTACAGGCAGGGAATTTCCCTTTCTCTTCCCAGCAATTAAGTGCATGTGTTCTTTTTCTAGTAGCACCCTGGATATAAAAATGGAGAGTTAAAATATCCTAATTCATTATTGCCACTGGAATAGTAGTTTCCTGCATTAATCCTCCAGTCCAGGGCTTAAAGGCCTTATATTTGGGCTTATCTATGAGTTTCTTACCCAACTTACCTGTCTGTCAAGTAAAGTCTAGTGTTGACAACTAGTGCTAGAAAAAAATCATGTTCGTATCCCTCAAATTAAAGTGCTGTTCAAAATAAAATCTCAATTATTGTCAGTGAATTTGGAGTTCTTGAAACTAGAGACTTTAATAAAAAGCAATTCTTATAATTCAGTACTTCTAAAAAAAATATGACAATCATATATATTCGTGTGAGTTTATTACTCAATAGTACTCAGAGATTTACGTCGCAACTAATTGTTTCTCTCCTCCACGTGATTCCACACAGATCTCCAAATGAAATGGAATCATTATTGGCATAATGTTTATGCAGCTTACAGACAGAAGCCATACAGAGACTCATGTAGTAGGATTGCCCATATAAGTTTCTACAGGAAAGGAAGCATACATTTTATCTGCAAAAGGTTTTGTTTATTTAAAATAATGCCTGGGACAATTGTGTCTGTTTAAAATGTTTCCATTAGCTGGGCTAATCGGAGGGGAAAGGTGAAAGTTCATTATAAAATAGAAGTATATGATAAATATTAAGGTCCCAATCTGGCAAGTTTAAACAGACAGGCAGTATATATTATTGCTGTTTATCTCCAGACCTTTTACAATAATTCAGAGGTCTCTGAAAATATAGTACTGATCATTGTCAAGGATTATCAGTCTGCTTTTCTACCATGTTGATGGTTTTTGTGGGTTTGTTCTCCCCGACCACGCTACCCAAGTAGATGAGTTTAAGTAACCAGCTGAAATCATCAAACTCCTCTTTGCTTTGGTTAGAACCAAGAATTCTCATCCAGCTGTTTTTGAAACCTTCCATTTAGTATGTAACTGTGTGTGAACTGTTCTGATAAAGGAAAGGTCTTTTTGCATAGCTGTTCTTTTTCAAAGTCCTGCCCTGCTAAGAATAGATAACATCAGTCACTAACAAAAGTATATTATATAACCTATTTTGCTGGAAGTATGGTAAGGCTTACTGTAATTTAACTTGTAGGATGAGAATGATTCTAACTTTTGGCTGCTCTTGGTTTGCATTTTTTTGAATTCATGTGGACTGGACTCACTCATCTATAAAATAAGCTAAGTGTTTAAATCGAGTGATTGACAAGACTTGGATTGAGGAATTAATTTATAGCTCTGTGTGCCTTGATTAGCAGGCACTGGAATTTCATGGAGTTCTGGAAAACAAAATTCAGTTAATTCTCTATTTTTTCATGAATTGTGGGTCTAGATGATGTATAGTGGGGGTAAAATGTTATGATAAATATATTTTCTTCTCTCTGTAGTGTTTGCAACAAATAAAATAAAAATATCTTCTAATAAAAATTCTAATAAAATGCTGATTCTAATGAAAATGTCTTTCTTTCATCAGTGTTATTTTTTTCTCCAATAAACTATATTTCTTGGAGTTTATTTAAAATTGCAGTCTTGGGTTGTCTATTTTGAAAGGAAATGTTTACGTAGCAAGTTACAGCAGTCAGCCTAGGAGCTAGGATTGTCCCCAAAGAATAACAGGGTTTTTTTTAAACACAGGAAGAAAGACTTACAGTAGATACTGTTACTCTTAAAATCTTCTTGGACGCAAAAGGGAAACACATGTTATATGCAGGGACAAGAATTTGTTGCTAGTATAATGGAAGTCATAACAGTCTAATTAAAGAATTACTATTAGTCCAGGTCTAGTTATTACAGAAAAAGAAAACAAAGAATACTGCTGTTACTGAAAAAAAGTTTCAGTAATAACAATACCTTTGTTATAAACACACTTCTTGTTATCTACCCACTTCTCTGGTGTTATGCTTTCCCTTCAGCTATCCCTTCGGGTCCTAAGGTCAACAGCTTCAGTCTGGGTGAGCAGGATTATAGCAAGTTATCACCATCCTGAGTTTTCCATCAGGAGATATATGATACTAACTTCTTCCTCTCCTTAGGATATGCGTGGGCTCATTTCTATATATTTACTAACACACTTCTTACGCCTCGCTCTTTTTTCACTAGTCTAAACTCCACATTGCATGTGAATGTACTATATAGGTGCATTTTGTTAATAAAAGACACAAACTGAAATATTTTATGACTGTAAATGATACTGTCTGTTTTATAATATATTTTTAAAAGCATAACATAGTTCAAGGGCAAATCTTTAAAGCTGTGTTCTTCTGATAATACAGACAAAGTAGCCTAACTTGAGTGAAGGCTGCCATGATTTTGTGTTGTTTGTTTTTATTCAACAGTTAAGGGTTGGAGAAGGCGGGGAAGGTCATGTGCAGCATTAATCTCAATCTGGAGAAAATTTGGGGGGAAAAATAACTAAATTATGGATGAAAGTTTCAGAACAAGCTGCAATCCTCCATTTCAGAACTATAGGGGAAAGTATGGAGTGTCTGGAAAGCCTGTGGGCCATGACAACATAAATCTTTTATGTACTTAATTGTAGCAATTTAGAATAAAAATTTGCTTCCAAATACGCAAATGTAGCTGAGCTTAGTGGTAGGGACGTTATAGCTTGTAAGTATAGTAGATGCTTGATCTCATTAATCAAGAAATGATAATTTGTATCCATAATATAAACAAAGCCTGTCTTCTCAAATGCAGGGAATTAAAATGAAATTCATGAGATGTTAGTTTAATGCTTTTTCAAAAAATTGAATGTTTCCAGCTGTCGTTGTTTTCCAGGGTCTAAAAAATTTGCCCCAAATGTGAATCACCTCTAAAATATTTAGCGCTTTAACTCTTTATGAATCAACAGCAAACAGGAATCCTGCTTTCTGGTGAAAGAGGAGTTAACAACAAAAATCAGACAATTAGGAAGCTGATGGTAGTCAGCTGGTATGCAGAATTAGAGCTACTATCAAAGATGGCTTGTTCAATAAGTGCTAGGGGAAGATGGTTTCTTTCATTGTGCTATTGCCTTTTGCTTTTCCTCTCTGCTAATTATTGATTTAGTAGTAAAGAATGATAGCTTTTCATCGAGACGCTTTTTAAACACTGTGTTTTTCCTCAGATAAGAAAAGTCATGACTAAATGGTATATGCTACTGTATGCCACTGTCATATTGAATCTACTTAAATCCTCAGTCAAAGAGTTAGAACCAACTTACTGTTGCTTCTAAGGTCTGGAATAATTCCACAGTGAATATGTTCAAGAGACTTGAATTTACAAAACTGTGTACTTTTTTTTTTTTTTTTTTTGCTTCTGGATCTGAATATGTATATCATTAAATTTATGAAGTAGCTGGGAACTGTTCATGTGGTCCCATAGTTATGCATGCGGGTCATGAGCACCTCCTCCTGAGAATTTGGACTTTAAGATTTCCCTCTACAGCATTTTATTTCTATTTTGTTTTTCTAAAATATTCTAATCTTACTTCATGCTGATTTTCTTGATTATACTAATGCTAGATTTACACCTATTTCAGTTTTACCAGCTTCAATATTATTACCTCTTATCTTTTTATCAAGGATTTAAGACTGATTTACCTTCATTTCCCTGTTCCAGGATTCATAGTATACAAGAATTTCAAATTTATTCTTACAGAAAATTGATGTCTTTAGCCTCTTTTGCAGTACAAAATCCTCCCTGCTACTTGAAAACAGTGATAGCACCAACTGCCTAATATTGTTTTTGTCACACGGTCAAGTTCTTATTTTAGCATCTTCCAAGATAGTGGATCATTAGAAATATTTCAATGACCAGGATCTCACACTTTTACCTACAGTATGCAATTTATTCACAAATCTGTGCCACAGCCAGTAAAAGAATTACAGAATATACATCTTTGTGTAGATCCAATTTCTTCATATTCACCTTTCAATAGATCACTGGAATAAGGGATACTGTAGTAGAATACCTCCCTTTTTTAAAGGCTTATAGCACATCATCTGCACTTGTTTCCTGCCTGGGTTGTGGGTTGAGTTTATAGAGGCAGTTTCAGTTCATAAAGACCTAAATGATTTAGTGTGTTTGTGATCATCTCTTGCAAGGTAATGTCAGCACTGCTACTTGAATTAGATCCATTATCGTTCATTTAATAGAAGGCTATTGGAAGATGGTTATTATGCTTTCTATGCTTTCACTGTGTAACTTTTCTTTTTAATATGTGGAACAATGCTAGACAGCTGTAAAAGGTCTAGTATCCAGTTTTGCTTTGGCTACATCTGTGGAATACAAGGCTTTTTAATGATGGGGAGATATAAGAAAGAGATTATGCTGTGTCTGTTGTTATGAACCTTAATAAACATTTATCTCAGATGAAAAACAATAACAGTTGGCCTGACGTCTTAAACTGAAATAAATAGATACTAACTTTTCAGTATTACTCAATGACCAGCAATAAGGGTCTATCAGTAGTGGTCTGTAAATGACGCACTGTGATCCTCTCTGTCCTCTTTTTACTAATTACTGATAATATTGTCTAAAATTCAAAACAGGCTACACACACAACAGGGAAGAATGCCCCTTTTGCTTAACAGATTACAAATGACAACCTGTGCATTGTACAAAGATAGAGGAATGGAAATACCAAGAAATGAATAGAAAAGAGCCAATGGTTTGAAAGAAAGGACAGCTAGGTAGGTGAAAAACCCAGCAGGTATAGACATTCAGAGTTACAAGAGTGAACAGGTGGCTAAAATATCTCAGAAACCCAACAGAGTAGCTAAGAGCATTTTATCTTATCTCAACTTGCGCTATCATATTTCTAGAATTATCATATTTCTTAGAATTAACTCTGAGTGTATTCTGCTAGCTTTTTTAAAAAAACTTTAAAAGCAATATCAGAAGTTACACTAGTAAGATAAGATTAAGAGAAGAAAATGATTAAATATGTTGCAATAAACAAATATGGTTCTTAAATTTTGTAAAGATGTGTTTACTATTACAAATTGTTTTAAATTGCATTTGTGAGTGTTTTATGTTACCTAACTTGTGTATATTCCATATATAATCCGATGACTTTAGACCATATTGTTTCATCAAAAAATACTGCTGCATTATATTTATTTCTTTAATCCTAGTACTTTGTTTTCTGGCCATATTTCTCTGCCCTACTACATAAAAGCATTAATAAAACTGTATTATTTAAATTACCTTGGCAGTGTTTTTCTGGACAAAGTGTCACATTAAAAATTCTGATTACCCCCTGCCCCCCTCCCCAAATCTATATGTATATTATTGGTCTTTCAGAAGACTTTCTGTTAAAAGGCATTAGTGAAATATCAGGTAGGCTGGAAGTGGTTTCTAGTGAGGAATCATTAAGAACTGATGTAGTTGTTTAACTTCACTAGTGATTCCGGAAGAGGGATTAGATTCATTATTAATATTCACAGATTATTCTGAATTAGGGTGAGTGTGAAAGAGACTATCAGAAAGAAGGTCATTATAACATTTGTTTTGAAAAAGTGTAAGTTTTTCAGGTTTGAATAGAAGAAAAACTTGGGAAGGTTTATATTAAAACTTGATATTAATTCATAGTCCAACGTGGCTACAGAATAACTTGATCTGAAGCTGGATACACTATGACATAATCACGTTACGGAACAAGGAAGCGATAAGTATTTTTCTTGTAGTTCTGGTAAAATCTGCACTTACTTCTAGGCACAACAATTCTAAAGAATACAATTAAGCTGAGGCACAGATTAAAGATGGGCTGTGTGAGTTAAAGAGAATAGTAGACTTCCTCATCTCTGTCTTCCCTCAGTAGGACTACCTTGTACAGTATGGACTGCACAGCATCCATCTCTTAGAAAGCAGCTTCATCCAGCACTGAAAATGGTGGTTCCTTGAATAACAGTAACAAATAAGAAGGAACTTAGGACTTTTTCTGAAAGTACTAGATAAAACATGCTGATAGAAGCATCTGAAGGATGTCAACACGTTGAAAGGTAGGAGCATGTGTGGGGGATTCAGGGGTGTTACTAGGACTAAGCCTGAAACAAATGGTGTGGTTAGAATATCAAATATGTAATAAATTCTGTTGTGAACTTAGCTCCCTGGAAGATTGTTGCAAGATCAGTTGCTTGAGGCTGTGAAAATGATCTATACGTGATGTTAGAAAACCGTTCTAGCTTGCATTAGTGGAAAACTGGCCTAGAGCAGTAATTCCCAAATGCTTAGATCTGAAATCTTCTCACAAGTCTTTCTACGTCTTGTTTTGTGTTAACCATGTTTCTGAGGACAGGTAAAACTGCTAGTACAGTCTGCCCTATCATCAAGCCATTTTATCCCTTGAAACAGGAAAAATAGCCCTTGTGCCAGTCAAAACTTAGAGCTTGTATTCAGAACTCATGTAAAACTGGTCTCTTAATGACACTACAGGTAATGAAACTTTTTGAAATGTGGATAAACTTGACATACTTTTTCAGTCCAACTTAAACCTTCATTAGTTAAAGGAAATTATTATTTCAGATAATTATCTTCTTAATCCTGCCTGGAAAACTGATTCTTTTATACCTCATACTTAAGTGTTAAGATCAATATGGTATATATTTTGCTAAGAGTAGTTATGTGTAAATACTCTTTATGAATGCATGATTTTTTTTAGAATGAAGCTTTTGACCTCTGGATGTTATTTTCAAGTTCTATTTGGATTAAAGATGCTAAGTATAAGCTTTTTTTTTTTATTTACTTGTGTTAAAATTGTAATTCCACCATGTGAGTACAGTGTTTGTTCATTTGTTTTCACAGGAGTATACAATAATTTTCTTATATGTAAATAAGCTTTAAACATGATAGGTCTCTTTTTTCAGGTGAAACTTCAGCTTTTTACCTTTTTTTTTCTACCTGTAACAATTAAGTACTAGTAGCTAGTAACAGCAGTTAAGGAAAGATCATACGGGAGAATGAAACTGAAATGGTTTCTGAATTACAACTGTACTGCACATAATATTACTGGGGACAAGTGAAATTGCATTTTCAGAAGTTATAGAGAATTCTGATGACATATTAGTAGGTTTTCTGAAAATTTTAAATCTCCTCCTAAATTAATGAATTTAGAAAGTACTTGGAGCTTTAAAACTTGTGTGAATATTAATGTGTCATTAAAATATTGACAATCTCAATTTGCTAAATTTTTCTTACTTTAAATTTTCTCAGTTCTTTTACTTGAAGACAGAGGATTATATCAAACCCAGGTGTCAGAATAAGGCCAAATTTTGAAAAGTGATACTTGTGTGTGCAATACTTCAGCTTGTATTTTCTTTTAATGAGTTGCCACATTATTCAGTTTTAATTATTACTTCCAAGTTTACAAAGTGCCAGTAACCTGGAACTTTGCACTTTCTCTGAAAATTATACGGATTTCACTCTCTCCTGACTTAGAAAGTTTTCATGCAAATTCATACCAGCGTTCTTATTTCTTAACTGCAGATGCATAACATTGATAAGAGTTATTTCTAAAACTTTATGTCAACTCAACCTTGAAATGTACTTTCTTAAGCCACAGTTCAACTTCAGACATCGATCACGCCTTCTGCTCCAAGTTTTTGGTCTTGAATACTTATCGTCAACTCTGCAAACATCTTTTTGCAAAAAGATAAGTTTTGTGTGAACAATCCTATTAGGAGATTTCAAGAATAAATCTGAAGGTGATCCAGTCCATCCAATGTGGAGATACGATTCTAGGAGTATGAAAACTTTAGCTTTAAATTCTTCCAGTTGTTAGGTTGCCTTATTTGGACTTCTGATGAACACACAAGCTTGAACTACCGTGCTCTTTTCTGAAACAGACAATGGGAAAACTGTCTTTTTCAGCTTTTTATTTTTATAAAGTTTCTGACTCTCTTGCAGTGCAATTTTAAAGTTTTATATTTGAGTATTCTGTCTTTGTTATATATATTGGCACACCAGTTTAATGGGGAGAGATGATTTAGCCGCATTTGCAGCCTGTAAGAATAAAGTCTTAGCTTCAAACTTCCATGTAAAAAGTGCAGTATCTTAGCAATATGCAAATTTAAACTACCTTTAATTGTTTTGTGATTTGCAATCCTTTACAACTATAGTCAGTATGCTACTGTACAATGAGCCTCACTTATGTCTCTTGCTCTGTATTTGAATGAGATATAAAACGGGATGGGATTTAGAAATTTAACAGGGTTCAGATGTTCTTTCTCTTTCATGCTATCCAGTTAATCCATCTAGTGTGCAAATAAGAATTTATCAATATATTTAAATAAATAACTGGAAACAATTCTAACTTCCCTTTTCTTCCCTACTAAAAAGCTTTCTTAAGAAAAAAAAATGCAAAAATTACACTGAGAAAAAATGCGGTTTTGTTTGTTGTTTGGTTTTTGATTTTGATTTTTTTTTAAGAACCATTGCACTTCTGGCTATGACTTTTGAGCTACCATGTCATCAAGGAGGATCAATGATTTAAAAGTTAGTGGTTAGTGGTATTAGTGATTTGGTGGTACCATTTAGACGGTACAACTTTTGAGCTCAGCTACAGATCTTGTATGTGAACAATCTGCAGATTGTCTGTATATACATTCAGAGAAGGAGTACTGACAGCTTAACATTGAAGAGTCCATGGTACACTGCAAAATAGCATGTGTCTATGCCCATGATCAAAATCAAATCTAAATTTGATCTCGTAATACTTTAGCCAAAGGTTTAACTAGAAAGCTAGATTGTTTCACTTGCATTACAAATATCAACGTTTGGGGCAAACTTTGTCTTGAATGAGGACAAACCTTGGCAGAGGAATGAGATGGGAAGTGGGAGGGAGGAGAAGGAGGAAATGGAGGAGGCCAAAAGGGAGGGACACAGTATGTGATCTCTAGGAACCAAATGCATTTTGTTACCAGCTGCTTGAATGAGCTAGAGAGAGAGACTGGTGAACCTTGGACCTTGGTAAACTTTTTTGGCTCTGAAGAAGCTCATGAAGGTTGTATGGAAGTGCCTAATACCTGCAATGCCTCATCTTTACTACAGTCAACTGAAGAGCATGCAGAGGTTCTGGTACCTTGGATAGAACTATCTCATTTGCAGTAATGAGCATTTTCATTGGAGAAAGTTCAGATAAGCAATGCAGTCTTGCCAAAAATTGCTGTGTAGTTGTTTGGGTGCTCCTAAATAGTTGTGTCTTCAGAGGTAGTCGCTCTTCTGATTTGTGTGGAGCAATTCTTATGTAGAACCAGTGTCATCTGCTGGCAGCAAAAGGGGAAATGAAGAACCCAGGGCTTCTGAACCCAGCTGGGTATGTTAATGATTTTAAAATAGTTTTACTTTTGTTTTGAAATCTGTCTGTTATAATCCCAGAAGCTAGGTTGTAGCTAGTCACATAAGCATCTTTAGTCTCCTTTGGAGTAATCAGTCTAATTGTATGTAAGAGGGCATAGGGTGGAGAAACGTATTTCAACCTCTTTAATGCTTGTTTAATGGTACAATTTGAGACAGGAAGAATCATTTATAACCTGCTATTATATATTTACTAATACAAACTGAAAAATAAAATTATTTTAACTACTTAAGCTGATTAATAGTGACAGAATTTTGAATTTTTCTATAGGAAAGTCATGTCCTCTTCTGTAAGTTGTGACTAGCATCACTATCCTGCATGTTCTATTTTTGTTAATATAACGATTTGAGATGGAGGTAAGTTGTCTTCTTTCATACTTACCTATAAATACCAGGCCTGTTAATAGTGCTATGTAATATATTTTGATAGAGTTTCTGTGGTAGCTGGATGAGGTGTTTCATGGTGTGTCCATAGAGTTTTCAGAAGCACAAAGAGAGAGGAACTTTTCAAGTGTTGTTTTCCTGCTTTTGGATGAAGAGAAATATTTTGCAACAGTGGACCAGCTTCTTGGCCATGGGCGTGAGTACAGGGCATGAGAATCTTAAGGATTAGTCCAAGTTATTGTATCCTATACATCTTTTAGTAATAAATAGATGTGAGTTTTATTGTTGCAAAATTGCTATGTGCCAATTTCATTCAAATAACTGTTCTGTATATAGCTAGATTTAGAAATGAAATTGAGTAGCTATGCCTTTCGTAGATGTTTTTGTTTTCGCTAAGACATAGGTTAGAAGACAAAGTAGTAACAAAAAAAAGGAAAGTTTATTTTATAATTTAAGCAAGTATGAACTCTCTGGGCAGCATGGAATTTATCTGAACTGAAAGTGAAGAAAAATATTAGAAAATTGTACCAAGTGTACTTACTGCAATGGGAGAGAGAATCAAATGTGAATCTCTTCACATTTGACTGAGGTACAGCTGTGATACAGACTTGTCAGCAGCTTGCCTTATTGTGCATTAGCAGATTAGTGCATTTTTTCATCCCTTTTTACCTTGTGTGTGTGTACAGCATATAGCATTTCTATACCATTGTTGTAAATGGATCTGTGATTGTTCTGCCCTCTAGACTGCCTAGCTCCAAGCAACACCGTTCTGGGTACCAGGTAGTTTCACTAGCACAATGTAATCATAACTCTTAGCTCCTAGAAGGGAATATGCTCAGAATATATAGGCACAGCATGCCAATCCCCATGGCAAACATTTGTGTACAATACCACAACAATTCAAGGAGACAGCAGTAGAAGTTCAACAGTTTCAAACCTATGGAAAACACAGCAAAACAAACTCTAAACAAGTACTGAAAGCTTATATATCTTATGTTGATCATTCTCAATTAACTGAGGTGAGTAACAAGCTATAGCTTTGTGCTGAACCAAGTCATCTTTGGAGCTGTCCAAATTGTTTTATGTTCCATTGACCATGAAGTGTTTTTCAATAGTAACAAAAGAAATAAAGCATCGTAGTGTTAAAATCCATTGACATGCTCCTGCTACTGCTACTCTCTTTAGATAACTGGCTAGATTCTTTTGAGAGTCATTTGCAGCAGTCTTCTCCAAGTAGTAATTTGCTGTCTCAGATGGTTTGTTTACCGCAATGTCCAAAGCCTGTAAAATATAATTCATTTAAAATTACTTGATAGCCAAATTGGTACATGCTTTCTTTGGATGATGATTTCTTTTGATGCTTTATTTGACTGACTTTCAGGGAGCACCTAACTATCAGTAGAACACGAAAGCAGAGAAAGACACCCCAGCAATCTTCCTTGCAACATGCCATGGTCAATGGTAAGGACTTTGTTTATCCAGCAATTCCATATAGAACTTCCTTTTAGGGAAGATCTTCCTCTTGCATATGATGGTATCTCACATCTATTTAATGTGATTACTGAAATAACTGTGTCTTTGGCGTCCTGCTCCTGTTATGACTATGATAATATGAACATTCTTCCTTTAGGGATAAATTTGTGGTATTTTGTAGAACATCAAACTGCAAATATTCCATTAATACAAGAAAATATATTAAAATAATACATGAACAATTTATTCGTGCATGTTCATGTTGTAGAGGTAAAAATACATTTGTGAAATTTCAGTAGCTTATCTTGGTCTTCTAAAAGATTATTGCAAATTTTTTGGACATATTTCAAGTTTCTTAATCTAGGAAGCCTGCCCATAGCTAACCCTGATATTCCCTGGCAAATTGATTTTAGTGAAAACAAGTTACTCTACAGTAGATCACAATAACAGATGTGCTTTGTCATTCCACAGGTCCTATATGATCTGTCATCAATGATCATATGACATGTACAGCTTTGACATGTTTGTGCTTTATACTGGAAAGCAACATATGAGTAAGGAGTTAGATTGCTGAGATTAAGCAGAGCTATTTTAAACTAAATTTTCAGGGATCTTAGTCCGAGTTGGATTAAGTTAAATATCTTTGTCCTAAATTTTTCCATGCTAATATTTTTACATTATTAAAGTACTGCTGAATAGATATACTTAATGACCAATCTCTCATTATAATCTGCTTTCAAATACATAAATATTATACTATGAACTCTGAGGAAATAACTAGCCTGTGTAAGTAAAACCCTTCCTTTTTTCCCTTTCAGTGTATGCCTTTTATCCTTATGATGCATCAGGTACTTTTCAACTTCTTAATCAAATGTAGATATCAGGAATGTTTTTGGATGAAAGACTATTTGTTCACAACAATTAATTTCCAGCACTCTGTTTGGCCTTTAATCTTAAACCCAATTTTATCTTTGCAGGCAAGAGGGAAAACAAAAGAAAGGCAAGAGATGATGGAATAATTATCTACTTTTTTCCTCCTCTAGATCTGTTCGGTGGTGGCTGGTTTTGTTGTAACAAAAACAAATAAAAAAGGTCCATTGGTTACCATCATTTGATGAAGATGGTTAAGGCAGCATCTATCCTTTCAAAAAAGTGTTTTGAGGTAAGTTTATTTCAAGGCAAGTGTCTCATGTTTGTGTTAATGCATTTTTGAGAGCATGATTAAACAAACTCATATAAATGTTCTCTTTCTAAGATGTTCTTTGATATGAAAGGATCCCTTTTATACTGCAAACTTTGGAGTGCTACAGGAATCCCAGCTCTGCCTTTTAATACATTATGACTTGCATAAATTCAGTTTGTTTTGATTTCCGTTGTCCCTGATCTCTCTTTGTGCATAGCGTTTTCTCAGTCTCTGAGATGAACTAGGTGTTCATCTAGGTGTTTCAGGAGAGTCCTCTTTTCTAACTTAATAGAACTGTTCAACAGTTCCATCAGTCACAACAGATCACTAAAGTATGACTATGGTAATACTTTTTCAGATAGTGTTGCTGCTCTCCTTCCCACATTTTTTTTTCAAAACAACCTCTCTTTTGGAAAACTGCCATTGCAACAAAATGTTTTCCTGTCAGCAGTCAAAGCTACAGCTTAACCATAGTTTTACTTCATGTTGTTGTTCACAAGAAGTTTTTAAAGACTGCTGTCCTACAAATGTCCTATGTAGAATCTTGGTGATGTCCATCATATCCACATGGCTCTCAGCTCCTTATTTTTCAAGTCCAGAGCACTGTATAAAATGGGTTTCTCTATTTTCTGTTAATATACTTCTTTACATATAGGAAAACCTTCTAATCACCTGAGCTGAATTTTGATCATCTTCAGTCACATCTTGTCTATTATATGCTTCCTACTTTATTTAATTTAGTCATTTTTCTAGACAGAAGACTGTTCTGATATGTAAAAATATGTTTGTGTATAGGGAAGAAAGATAAGCATATTTTAATTGCATCTCTGATTAAATATCATGTAGTCACAATTTTAACTGCTCATAGTCAAAATATATGCTTAACAACTATCTAAATTTAGCCTACCATAAAGCAAAAGATTTAAATCCTATTGCAGAGAAGAAATCCTACACTGATGCTCTCCAATCAGCAAACTGTATATTTAGTATATTTTTCCTGTGCTAACCTTGTGTTAATAAACTTCTTTTTGGTAAGAAGTTTTTCTAATATGTGGATCACCAAGCATATTACAAAGGATATCACTATCTTTTTTATAAACAAGAGTTGGAATAGGTAGGTGGAATACTGCTTCTAAGTTCACGTTTTTTAAATACAGAAGGCTTTTTTTAAAGATTGGAATGTTATTTAATTCATGGTAACTACACACTTTCCATGCTTCCTACTTTCAAAGAAATTATATTAATTCTAAAAACACCAGGTTTATCCAAGTTTATCCAAGTTTACAGATGGGGAAATGGATAGTTAGAAAGGTAAAAGGACCTTCAAGGCTATGGAAATATTAAAGATAACAGCTGGAATTCACACGAGGACATTTAACTTCCACCATAATTTTTTGTGTCCTATTAGAATAGAGTATGTTCGGCTTGAGTTTAGTTTGAGAAAATGGAAAATAATAAAAGGGAAAAGTTCTCCCAGATTGTCCAGTATGAATGAACACAGGGAGGTGAGGGTGTGTGTTGAAATATCTGCTTTGTCATTTTCCATTGAAAAACAGGAAACTTTCCTTGGAATGGAGAGGCCTGGCCACCATCTTCTGCATAATTTTGACTTTCGTAGAATAAAGGCACTATCTTTGAAAATAATGCTCCAAACACAAGCTGATGTAGACTTACTGCCTCTGCATGCAAGTATCCCAAGTGGGCTTAGAGTGCAGAGTAGACTTTTCATCTTACATTCTTGTGTTTATGCCACTAAAGATCCGGTTACAATGTTTACAAAGCCAGTATACTTTAGGAAAACGTGTGGACGTTTTTGAAGGAAATTATGACTAGTTTAGTAGGTGGTATGTAGTTAATTTAGACAATTTACTTTATACATCCAGGCTTTTCATCTTCATACAGTTTCTTATTTGCAGCTAATGGTTTAGTCTTGCCATTTGCTGTTCTGGAAAGTTGATCTCGATCAACTTAACTGACAATAATAAAATAAAATAAAATTAGTAACGAAATTGTGAAGATAGATATTTTTGTCTGTTTTCAGTTTCTAAAATATCTAGAAAACTTGCCACAGACTGCTGTATTATTCAGAATTAAACATATTATAAAATAAGTTACATTTACAGAATGGAAATTAGAAACTTGTTCCTTTTCAAATCTCTAATTAACACTACCAAACATGTTGTGTGCTTTGGTAAAGTAATCAGGAAAGTCTTAATATCATCAAATTCAGACTTCATTAGAAATCTTCATTTGAATTGGAGTGCTCTGCTGTTGGCATCCATATTCAAATACAGATGAAAGAACTGTAGATGCAGCTGATCTAACAGAACAAAACAGGTTATTAAACTAGAGAGCAGTGTTCAAAAATTTTTTGTAGGGAAAAGATTCATTAGTCGGATCTCTTGATCAGTGCCTAATACATGATTAATCATTTGGTCTCTGTGAAACATGTAGTTCAGATCACTTTTAAATTCTCGCATTTATTGTACCATGGACTGAAAGAAAAATTTTCAAGAAAGTAATATATAATTAAAGCTAATAATAGTTCTCCTTTTAGAGAGAATTTCCTTGAATTAAAAAAACCTAATATCACTTCTTTATGAAGAGTAATTTGTGCAAAACCTAAAAAGCAAACACTATAGCCCAGTGTGGAGTGCAATTAATTTTTACATTGAAATTTTGCAGCTTACTGAAACATTCTATTCTTTTTTCTTTCCTATAAATAGGTTCATTCAGATACAAGCTTTGCCTAGCCAATGAAAAGTTTAGCTAGCTTTTAGTTAAGATTATTAGAAAACATCCAACATCTTTTTAGGCATCTTGATAAATGGCTAGATCATTTACTGATTCAGAATCAACCACTTAACATTATCTCAGAAAACTGAATATAACTACCACTTCACAAAATCAGTATACTTTGACATCGGGGCAATCTTACTCCCACAGAAGAAAGTTTAGTGAATATAATGTTCCACCACATTTCTTCTTGAAAGTAAAAATAAAGCTGTCTCTTCCTAGGATGTTTAAAGTATTGTGTGCACTTTGGAAAAAAATAGTATAAAATGGTTGTGAATAATTTGAGCCTTGAAACCAATGAAGATCTTAAATAGCTTCCATCTAGCCAAACTGAAAACTGAAATAGGGTTAAGATTGTACATGGTCAGTGGAAGGGTGATCATATGGTAGAATTCCATGTGACAGCAAGAGGGCTGTACTTAAAAACTGGTCTCAGTCCTATCTCTTTTGTGCCTGCAGTTCTAAAGATAAAGTTTTCAATGCTGGTGAAGGTGCAGAATGAACTGTGGATTCGGAGCATTAGAGAGATTTTTCTTTCAAAAACTTAGCTTGCTGGTAAGTCTAAACAGATGCAAAGCTGTGCACAAGTGACATGACGGCTGCATCGGTATTGTGGGCTTTGTATATTGTTGCTTTACTTCAGATTGAATAGAGGAATTCATTATAGGAATTTTTAAGTGCAGCTTTTTATTGCTACAGCTTTTATACGCTGGCTCCTTCTCATGTTTCTGCTTTTAGGCTTACTTTTCTTGTCTTGAGTGCTGAGTTTCTTGTCTTGGGGCCAGCTGCTCCCACTCGTCTTACTGCTATATAACTTAGGATAATAACCAAATATCTGTCCCAAGGACTCACTCTCTTTTTTTTTTTTTACAGGATAGAAACAAAATATTTTTCGCTAATAAGTGTTTTGAACTCATTTTGTTGTTTCTTTTCCTGTTCTCCTTCCTTGACTTCTGTTTCCACTTTCTATTCCTTGATGTTGACGTTTTCATAAAGCAAAGGCAGAAACTATTTTCTACTTTGTCTCTACCAGAAATCTATCAGTAAGTATTGCTGCGTCTTTCAATGCTCTTTCACTCCTGAAACCTTAATGGACTCCCTGCTGTACAATGCTTTAAAAAGTTTTAAATACTGACTGCCAGGTGCGAATTACAGTAATATTCAATTAAGAAGAAAACTACTGATTCATCTTCATATGTAAGCAAATAAGTGTGAAATTGGTGATTTTAGTATTTATGGAGGTCTGGGGGCTCACTGTATCTTGCCTATCAGCTCAAAAGCACTAGCCAGCAAAACAAAGTCAGCTACGATCAAGTGTTATTTTCTATATTATTCATATTTTGCCATACACAAAATAAAAATACATCAACAGCCTAAAATCAATTTACATTTTTAACACAGTCTAACCAATGATCATTCTATGGATCAGCTGATGATCCCATTTAACACTGTGACCACTCTGTCAGGATCTGTGTTGTTAAGATTACAAAGCTGCCGATAACTCAAAATTTCAAGGTAACCTAAGTTGTATTATTTCCAGTTCTGGTACCACTACCACATATCAGTCCTCTTCCTGGAATAAGTGGGAGTGTTAACTGCTTTCCCCTTGCTGCCTTGGCCTTAGGCAGGCAGCAAGGGGAAAGCAGTGGTTTTTGTGCAACTGGTATGTGCCAAGTCTGGCCAGCATGAGAGGAGTTACAGGAAGTTCAGGCATGTTTGTTAAAGACAGAATCTTAAGAGGTTTTAGCTGTTAAATGGCTGAAGCATTTAAAGTGGGTTTTTGTTTTGGAGAGATTATATCAATGTTTGCTATAAGTAAAATAGATTTGAGTAAATTTCAGTAAATAGAGCTGCTTTTGATCTGTTTTTGATCAACTGAACTCACGCGATCAGTTTATGAAGCGGCAATAGCAGATCATGTGATTAAGTCATGCAAGATTGTCTGTGCTTTTTTCCTTCTAAATAATTATAGCATTTGCAGAGCAGCTGAATGTGTGATTTTTTAAAATCAAAATCAAAAATAATTCAAAAATATCAGAGACTTAAGGAAAAACTCATTCGGAGTAAGGATTGCTTAACAAAGAACATAATATCTAGAGTTAGCAGCTAATTGTTGTCTAGAAGTCTTATATTGTGATCTGGTCCTATCACTTTATCGAAATGATATTTCTTTCTGCAACTATTGGGGAGAAATAATAGCCTATCACTATGAAATATTGAGAGGATTGGACAAGGATCTCTTGTATTTTCTTTTCATCTGTTCCACTTACTTGCTCTGACCATAGGCAAGTAACTTTCCCTCAGTGTGTGCCCAGCATAAGGCACTCTCACAGAGTAATAGTTTTGTAAAGCACCATCAGATTACCAAGAATAGTTTGAATTAACTTTGTTTATTTTCAGAGAGGTTGCAAGAGCCACTGGATGGTTCTGAATTTATTTCCTAATTATTTTCATACAAATCTGCTGAACATGCACTTTTTAGAAAAGGTTTAACCATGTTTGTTTGCAAATATATTACTTTTGGCCTTCTCTCCCACCTTTTCTTTCAGATCCCTGAGAAATTCCAATTTTGCATCTAAATAATTCTACTTCGTTTTGACTGATGCTAAACTGCAGTTGGTTAAAATGTAGTTAAAACCTTTGATACATGCACAAAGTATATGGCTTGCCTTGCCATATTTTTATTTATTAGGTTGAATAAGCTGCTGTTTTATATTAACAAAAATGTTGGTTCATTGGTTTTGTTTTGTTCTGTTTTTTCTTAAGTAAGCATTTATGAGAGACAGTATAGCTGTTGAGTAAGGTTTCTTATTTTTCTCTCCTCACTTTCTAAATATTAAACTTCAGCACCTATATCAACTACAAAAATACTACAGTGGCATATTGGAGACAGAAGTCCAACTGTCAGAACTGCTTTATGGCTGCTTTTATCAGCATATAGTTTAGTGTGCTCAGAGTGCCATGGAAACCAAGAGAATCTTCACTGCTCTGTGCTGTTTGTCATTCACTTTGTTTTGAATGTAACCTTTCAATATAGAGTGGTGATGCTTTGGGTTACAACTTTTTTTGCGTCTCCATGCAAACTGAATCCATTTCTGCTTCAGGAAATGTTCCTGTAGTACTAAATGTTTTTTTTTAGATTCACTAATGACTCCAAAATAGCATGTGTTCGGGAGAGAGAAAGGGAAAGGCAGGACGGGTGATGAATTTCTGCTGTCTCAAGAGCTCTTTTTTCCTTAAAACCAATCCTGGGTCAGTTCATCGCAACAGCTGTTTCGGCCAGCAGAACTGATATGCGTATACCAAATTATACACTATCTCGCTTTCTTTTTTCTTTTCTTTTTTTTTTTTTTTGCACAGCACTCTAGTGCTGTTTCTGCGCTTGATGTTTGTCTTTCCCAGAAAGTATTTAATGCCAGCTTCAATTAGGGCTCTTCTTTAAACGTAACACATGCATACGTGCATTTCTCACAGTATGAGCATTTAGTTTGCATAAGAGGTAATCATGTCAGTTATATTGATTTCATAAGGATTTGTTTCTGTAATAACATCAGGTGAATCTCCCAGTATATATTACATGACAAACAGTAAACTACTCCTTTATTAAATATTGTAACATGTAAATATTCTTTATCTATTGTCATTAGAGAATGTTTGAAATTCCTATGAATATGTTTTTAGACTACAGTAAGTGAACCATGTGAAGTTTTCTTGGTATTTTTCTTTTCTTTGAAATTCCAAATACCACCATTTCTTTATTTTCTTGTACTGGAGACTGATTAAAAATATAATCTGGTGGCGAATACCTCCGTGACCAATGTATTGACATAACTGGGCCTAGGAACACCTTTATCATTAACAAAATTTTAATATCTTTGTTCATTATATGTTCATTTGCAGAGAGATCTTCTGCTTTGTTTTTTTGTGACATCTGGTCAGCTTTCTATGACAGCTGTGATCATGTTCCCTTCCCATCAACATGAGCCAGTTCACCCTATTCCCAGAAATTTGCAAACACAGGTTTGCTTTTGTAGTAAGATTAGCTTCCCTCTTGTACAAAATGAGGTCATTTACAGCAAGAGTTTAGCAGCACTGTAAAGTCTGTTCATTTCTTTAGCTATGTTGCTGCACTGCATTATGATGGAAACAGTAAGAAAAACACAGCCAAGAATACTTCAACGTACATTCTGAATTTGTTCAATACAGTTATGAACAATAGTATCTTAGGCATGAATAATGCAGACCTTATTTTCCGATTTTTGAAAATTAAAAGATTTTCCTCTGCTGTTTTTGAGGCATCATATTTATTAATCAGAGAGAAAGCTGTTTTGGCTAAACTTACTTCATCTTTTGGGTGGATTGAAAAATTAAATTTGATATCTCACTGCTGTTGCTATAATTTGAAATTGGCAAATCTCTATTTCTCATTAGGATAAAACCTTTGATATCAGTGCATGACAAATGGATTGCTGATGCGAACTGTAGTAATTCTGTAACAGCTGTTAATGGGTCAAGAATTTGTGAATAAAAAATTACACAATGGAATATATGTAGCAGAGATGGAAAATCTATCTGCTCAAAAAATCCAGTTTCCGTAAATGCACTTAAATGTCTTCATATTTATGTTATTCACATAAATAGTGCTATTAGTTTTTGTTTTCTGTATGACGATACAGAGTAATCTGAGTCCTACAAGTCAAATCTTACTATCTAATCTGAAGGCATTTCAGCATTCTCAGGATTCTTTTGTGGTAAGTACCTACTTCTGTGGTACCCAGGTACCTAAGACAAGTGATAGTGTCTTATGCTTAACTAGATGATATTTTTTGTCTGCAGATATGCTTGAATTATAACTGATCCTAATATGAGCCCTAACTGATATTAGGACTCCATAAAATTTCACAAATTATTCTCAGTATCATTGAACAGAATCTGTGCTGAGCTTTAGAGATGAGAAGAAAATGGTCAGAGGGAACAGAAGGGAGCATGCTCAGAAGTAGTAGTTAGTACAGGGAGTCCATGGAATGATGAAGCTAATGAGCACAGAAGAGTGGATGGGAGTGAGACATATGGCTATTCCAAGACCCTAATACAAGGGGATGGTGAGGATTAAGGAATATGGGAGGATGACATAAGGGGAATTTGATGGGGAAGACCTGAAGAATGCAAAGAATTCTTGGTATATTTAATAAACTTGCCTGTAAAAAGACACAAAATGTGCATCATCCAAGTACTATGCAATAAACATGTACAACTCGTGTATATGAACAAAACAGGGAAAATTCTAATTATTTGGGTTCAAAACTGGCCGTCCAAATATGAGTAGACAATGAGTTGCTGAATTACGAGCTTCAATGTACAGAGAATTCAAAGTATTATCGTGGAAAATGAAATCTTCTATCTCCTAACTTACTGAAGTGCCAGATCTGGCATGCAACACATGTTCAGGGATGGAGATTTGTTGCAAGGAAGCAAACAAAAGGAAAACCGAGCAGGCATATGCAAGATGGTTTTTTTGCTTTTTAGTTCCTACAGTTCAAATAGACTGGTAGCAACCGCTTCTGCAACAAGCTGTAGTAGTAGTCGCTTTTCCCTTTATTGCAGCATACAGTTTTTGTTTTCTTCATGTACATCTAGGAGATTATCCATACGTTTTATGTTGAGACACTGTATGACCATTTCTTGACAATACTATGGAAAAGTATCCATCTTTTGAGAGGACATCACAAAGAATCATAAACAACTCAGTTAAACAGCCTATATCCTCATTGTGAGCCATTAGAACCTACTTTAGACATAGATTTCCAGACGTCACAGTTAGCCAAGGCTAAAACACCTCCAGATAACGCTGACATTTTTTTGTATGGATCACAGAAAGTATTAAGCCAGAACTTAGAGCCTGGGTAAAATAAATATTGTATGTATAAACTTAGGGAAGGAAGAGCGAAGTAGACAGGAGAGTAGAAAACGACACTGTTACTACTAGTAGGTAGTTTTCTGGGAAATGAAGAGATGTATGGTGTCGTAAATGAATGCTGTTTTCCAGAACAAAGAATTCTGTTCTCTCCATCAAATGAGTTTGGTAATCTTACTGGGGCAATTTGTTTCTCCCGGAGGAAAAGTCTGCAAAACATTTGATCTGCAGAAATACGATGAGCAGGAGATGATCATGAGAATGATGACTGTCATGACAATGTCTGTGTATCTTTTTTTAAACTGAATCTTGATTGTGTGCATTTCATGGACTGCATTAATAGGCCTGAGAGGAAGAGAGAGAGCCCAAAATAGCTTGTGTCACCTGTATCTGAACATACTAAAACAAATGCGTAAATATTTTAAGAAACATAGACTGAAAACAGAAATTCCGAGGTTATGTAAGTTAGAAAATGTTTCCAATGTTAGAAAAAGGTGTAGCTTTTTTTTTCCTATCTCCTGTTGGATTTATTATTTCCTCCTCTTCCCTTCCATACAACAATATTATCATGACAGACTTTTGAAGAAAGCTTCAACCTGTTTTTTCGCATTTACTAATATCTTCTCAGCTAATCAGCTAACTAAAGCTGTAACTACAGTTAGCTAATCTCAGCTAACTTTTCCAATTCAAATGTCGCTTCTCAGCACCTCTTTGTTACTGTGCAGTTGTTTAATTTGCTGAGCAAACTAAGACTCCTGGTGATGTTTTTGCAAATAAAGGAGCAGCCTGAACAGGAAGCTGTTGTTCATTCCTTTGTTACCTGAATGCCTCCGCTTGTATGAATCTTCTGCATTCTGTGGAGCTGAGACTAAAAGAAATGATAGTCATTCTGACTAGTTCCACTAAACTGCTTAGCTTATTCAGTGGAATTGGTTTATGAAAGCTCCCGAAAGGTTTTTTAAGCAACAGATATCATTGTTTACCATCCTAAAAGTCACAGATTAAGAAATTAAAAAGCATCTGAAAGTAAGGATCGTTTCATCTAAAGGAGGCTCAATTTGCATGCTATAGATGTAATGAATAGCTTTCAAGTCTAGTTAATGTAGTAACTTAGTAAATAGGTGACTTTCAACCTTTAATGTTTCTTTAAAAACTGAATAGTTTCAAGTTGCGTTCACAATATATTTCTATATAAATTCATTGCTTGTTTCATACAAATCTATACTATCATTCTATATAGGGCAAATGAAGCAGAAGGCAGGTTGCATTTATCCTATGACAAGATGAAAAGCTGATTACGCAGATGAGTGCAGATGAAGTGGAAACCTCTCAGAGATTAGGTTTTGCTCTCGGTGTGCCCTACATTGCAGCCTGACATAATCGTTTCATGTTGGTTGCTTTTTGTGAACTCTTCCTCCTCTCTCTCCGTATAGACCATGTGCCTGTGAAAAGGGAGGTTATCAAAACAAAGCAATCATTAATCTTTGTTTGCAAGTCCTAAACATCAGAAGGGAAAGCCTTACTTTCAGCCAGCGTTTTTTCCATTACCTAGTCTGTACACATCTCTCAATCTGCACAACTTGAGCTAGTGATTTGGTATAGGAAATCAGTTTATGGCCACAAATTTTCAGGTAAGAAGGAGAAAATTCAATTTGTTAAGATTTCAAAAGGATTCATTTTGGCTTCTTTACATAGGCAGCAATGGGAAGTAGGCTAAAATGACAGGAACGTGAAGATCTGCAGTGTTTCAAGTAAAAGTGGATGATTTCCGTTAGATAATTTTACATTTGTTTATGAAAGATTGGCACAATGATCTAATTAAAACATGTAATAAGCATCCCACTCGCTATTGAAGCTCGGTGGAACCAAATGTGACATTTTTAGCAGGCTGCAAGTTATGGTGAGAAATGATATTTCATTGCAAAGTTTCAACATTTCTGATGATCTTAAACACCCGTGGGAATCACAACACTACTTCTTCTCCCAAGAAGGTCTGTCACTAGGAGTGTTTTAACCTTAATTGTGTTATTTCTGAATTGTCCTGTTACAAAGGCCTTTCTCGTCCATTAGGGTGCCTGTCAGAATGGAGTACTTCCAGTGAGCAATAGCAGGAAGATTACCTGTAGGAAACAATCTTTGGACCAAATAAACTAGGTTATTTCCTTGCTCCTTATAAAATCGCGCACCTTAAAGTAGCTTTAGATATTGCCTCTTCTATGAGCTAGTTTAGGAAATGAATGTATGCTGCGATTTACTGCTTCAAGCAGCGCTTAGGAAGATAGGATAGGATCCCTCATTCTCCAGTGCTGTAGTTGGGAGTTCAGACTGGTTTGTGTAAGAGCCATACTGCAATTACCAGGGTAAGCAGTAGCTATACAATTGGTAGTGATGCTCTTCCAGGGTAAGAACAGATTTGATGGATTATGGCAAAAATAACCAGGCTGAAGCCTCAGTGTGTTAGCACCCCCAGAAGCCCCAGCCTCGCTGGAACAATCTGTTTTCTGATACATGAAGCGTCAAGACTAAACGGTAGAAGGCAGTCCTTCCGCAGAGCCAGAAAACACCTCCAGCCCACGGAAACCCTTCTGGAGAGGAACAGGGTGAGAAGGACGTCTTCCTGCACGCTTGTAACCTGTGCAGGCCAGCGAAGGAGCCGGCTTGCGCCCGGGGCTCTGCCGCCCTGCTGCCGCCTGCCTTCAGCCGCGGGGCGGCCGCTCCTCTCTTGGCCACTGTCCGCTGCTGCGCGGTTGGTTCCGCAGCCGAGCGGGGGCAGCTGCTCCGCCTGAGGATTGGTCACTTGGCCTGTCAGTCCTCCCGTGCCTCCTCCTCCTCCTCCCCCGGGGCCGAAGGGACGCACGCACGCCGAGGGGCTCCCGCGCCGGGCATGAGCCGCGACGCGAAGGCAGCGCCGGCGGCGGCGGCGCCCGCAAACAGCACGGGCAGCGGCAGCCGCGCAGCCGCTCAGCATCCTGTGCTCTCCCCTGCACCTGCACCAGCAGCAGGAGCATCTGAACCCAGGGCACCGCTTCCCGCAAAGGTAATAAATACCCTTTGGTTTGTTTTTATCTGCTACACTGCCCATCTGCCCAGTTCCCTGCAGTGGTTTCCTCGGCTGCAATTGAATGGGTGGAAAAATGAAAACACAAACTTAACCGGGGCAACGAAGGGTGATATTTACTCTTCATTAGCATCTCTCTCTCCCCCTCTGCTTATTTATAAATAGCTACTGAGGGAACAGGCAAGCTGGGATCTCTTAGTTCCTCCTGCAGTCCTAAGAAAGTCCTTAGCTTCCCTCCCACCCCCTTTCATGTCAGTGCTACTAATGTAAGATGTTACTGGGTTATTTCTCCTACCTCAAAATAACTTTCAAAACTGTATGCTCTTTTTCTGCTAAAGTATGGGATAGATTTGGTAAAGTGGAAAATGCAGATTGCTGTAACTCTCATGCATTTGATGGATGCAAATTTCTTCATGCACTGGGGAGGGCAGATGAATGGAAAACACATGATTAATATCTAGAGCATTCAGACAATCTGTTACTCAAAATTGTAGGACTTATGGAAGTCACCGTTACAAATGAGGCTGCTCAACTGTTACCATGAATTGGAATATACTGTAATTTGTAAATTCCTTTTACATGTTGGAAAAGTGTTAAAAGGACCCATACTGATGCTCTGGAGAAATCCTTCTCTTGCTGAAGGATACCAGTGTATGTAGGCAACTAAAACACATTTTATTTCCTTCAGATGCAATGTTAAATCACACTATGATCCAGCTGACTGAGAACTGGTCTGGGAACTTTGTCCTTCTGCTGGCTGTCCCTCAGTCTTGCTGTGTGGTCTCTACTTTCCCAACAGTAGCAGGGATCGTAATAGGTCCTCACTTTCCTGAAGCTCCACAAAAAAAAAAAAAAAAAAAATCTTGAGAAACAATAGACAAGTTTTGATTTCTTTTATAATTTTAGTCATTTAGAGCATTTATTTCCATCCATCCTTTGAATTGTTCATCACAGTTTAATGATAATTTTCCTTGTAGAAACATCCCATGCAAATGCTACCATCAAACCATTAGGTTTAATGATAACATTTAAACATGTTTAAATGTTCAATGAAACATTTAAAGATACTGCTACAAGTATATAAGTAATGTTACTATGAAGATTAGGTAAACCTCTTACATACAACATTCTGAAGCTTTCGCCTTTCCCGTAGCCTGGCCTCTGCTTGCAGGTGAATTGACTTGTTTTGGGAAGTTTCAGCAGCAGTTGTTTTTCCGCCACTTGGGATTAAATGGAAGGTGGAAGAGATGAAGAAGAAATTATTTTTACAGTACTAAATAAGTAGAAGAAAGTGTCACCCACAACATTGTTTCCTTAATTTGAATGACTGTAGACAGAATGTCTAGGGATAGAAAGCTGCACTTTGGTATGGAATCAACCCCTCTTGTGAAATATCTTTTTAACACTGCAATGCAAACTAGTCTTGACTTGAGTGAAAGCTATCTCATTAAAAGTCAAGTGTCATGAACATGCATGTTCCCTTATGTTTTTTATGTATGTTTGAAGTATATAGCTACATGAACATAACTGAATGACTTAATCATGTAGTAAGTAGTGGCCAAATGGTGAATGTTTCTCTAATACTTTGTAATTTGTTAGGATGAGATTGAAGTAAAGGCATGGGTAAAAGTAAGTTATTTCTGTAGAGGCTTCCTTGCATAGACAGGTATTTCCAGAAAATTTGAATTTTTTTCTTTCAAACAATTTCTTAGAGATGACTTCAATGTAGATAAATTATTTGTATTAATACTACAGACTTCTATCTTTGGTTTCTCATATCTACGCAGAGTGGATCCATCTATCAATCCTTGTTCACTTAATTTAAAATAAACTTAATATTTTTCAAAGTGGAGCATAATGTATTGCTAGTATAAGATGATAAATTGGAGGAAATCTCACTCTGAGACAGTTTATCAACTGGAGACTGGAAAAGACCTTTTCCTTTTGTGGAATCTATGGGCAAGTATCAAATAGAATGCTCAGAGATGGCAACTTTTGAAAATAAATGAGAATGTAATGAATGTCAACTCCATTCTGATGTTTTTCAGGATATAAAAAATACTGTAAAGGGTCAATTTTATCGGAGATCTGAGGAACTATGTCTTGTGGGTTTGTTTTTTGTTTTTAACTAGGAAAAGACTAATAGCCTACCCTCTCCACCCATCTTTTTCCTTGGGAAACAAGGGGGAATAACTTTTCAGCTTTATTTAAGAACTCTTCATAATTTGTCTATGTAAATAAACATGTAATCTTGGCTCTTTACAATTCCATTTAATAAGGTAATCCTTTCTGAGACTTTGATCCTGTTTTCACTTACATGCATAAAATACCTGAAAGTGGAAGCAAAAGTGGAAAACAGCCTTTTGGAATGACCCCAGATGATGCTCTGCTGGCCAAGAGTGGGAAAAAGAAAGCAAGGCCAATCATAGAGATCTACAGTGGGGCAGCTTTCTGCTTTTTATTTTACCATATCATTTAAAGATTGAATGAGAAAAATTTCCATGTGCCTCTGTGCTGCTGTTTTCAAAAAGTATTTGCCTCCCTTTCTCCACCCAATCTTCTTAGCATCTCAAAAATGTTTGTCAACTTTTAATTGTGCTTTAGCTATTTTGGCATGAATTCTTCTTCTAGCTTTGATCTTTTTGGCTTTTTTAAATATATAGTCAATTATACATTAGTTAATTACATATTCTGAGTGTATATTCCTTTAGCTTTTAGTTATCATGAAGAGCTCCAAAAAGTAGGAAACTCTCCATCATGGAGTAATCCCATAGCTACAACTCACTGGAATCTGAACTCTAACTGTCTGTAAGTCACTTCTATTTTTTCAGCATGTTTTATATATTTACGTGCTATTCCTTTGTACCCAACCCCTCTTTTTTTTTATTTTGAATAATCATTTCTCACTGTTTTCTTTGCTGGTTGTGGCTGTCCATATTTATTTGCACGTATCTGGGGACAGTAGATGCAAAGACTATGCTATTGTTTTAATGACCAAGCACTAGAAGTCAGTGCTAGTAATTGCTGACTTTTGGTCTGACTATATGCCTAAAAATCCATTTAGCTTAACATTTCTCTGGGATAGTAGAGCCTGTAGAATCTAGAGCTGTAGCATGGAAGCTGCTATGTATTACATAGGGTTTTTTTTTTTCCTTTTCCTTCTGCCATGATCATTTCAAGCTTTATGCAACTTCACAACCTCTTTTCATATTAATCCTTGTGGCTTTGCTCCCCCATAAATGTTGCCAGAGCAGAGATATGAGATGTATAGTGAGTCTCAGAGCTTCTCCTGTCTGAGAAGAGGGGAAGAAAGCATACAAAATGCACAAAATGTGCTGCATGAATTCTTATCCAAATAACTATGTTTTCTAATCATGCAGATACTATTTCTACACTTTCTATGGAAAATTGAACTTCTAATCATCAGCTTGAACATTTAGCTTGATTTAAAACTAGTTCTATGTGGCCACAAGTGAGGGCTTAGTATCTCCAGAAGACCACATATATTTTGTTGAATTGGGCCCTCAGAAAATTACGTAAGACCAGTATATTCTTAACATTGAAGTACTTCTGTCCTCCACTTGGAGTCATTAGGTCTTCTAAGTGGTTTGAAATGGTACTACTGAAATCTTAAAGTAAAATTTATACTTATTGCCTCAAGATCTAGGCTAATCTTTTTTCTTAAAGCTATTCTTCTTATCCTGCTGTATTTTTAAACTCATTACACTGAAAACTTCTGTTTTGATATTTTCGCTCTTTTGCCATGAAGGCTGTCTTGTTCCCATTGAAGGCAGTTTGATCCCCATTAGGGCATCTATGCAGCTTGCTTAATCTTAAAATAATCTGAGTTTTCTAAGTATTTTAAAAATTAATATTATTTGTAGAGGTGCATTTCTCTATAGACAAAGTTGCTGAATTTAATAAAATTTCCATGTGAACTGTCTTCTCTGTTAGCACACAGACCAAGAGAACGGTGACATATGAGCAATTAACCTAAACCATTTTAAAGATATTTAATTTTTTTGATGTTAATTCATCTGTACTTAAAATAGGACAGACACATTGGACTAAATGTTGAATATATAAAAGCCAATACTGCATACATTTATTTGTATAACAGGCCTTTTGAAAATCTGCAATCCATCCTCTCAAATGGAGAACAATCAAATTTAAAACATTTTAATTGTAGTCATATGTCAAAAACATTTACCTATGAAATCTATGAAATATTGCTAGGAAAAAGTTCCACTGAACAGAATAGATATAACCATACTGCTTTATTTTAACGCTTCCATCCCTGAAGTGTTAATATAATTATCGCAAGTCATACACCATTTCATCCCAGTACAGCCCAGGTTTTCAAAATTTGAACTATTAATACCATTTTTGAAGGTTTTGTAATTCAGGTACTCTAAGTTCTTTCAGAGTAAAGCAATTCTAAGATCACTAACGTTTGGGGAGGGGAAAGGGTTGAAAAGCTTTCTGAGTCTATTCTCAAAGTTTGCATACGTTTATAAAATATTTTAAAATATGCATAGTTAAGAATAGGTTTGTCACTTGTGAAATACATGTTTCAGGATTTTTTTCGTGAACCCAAGAACTTAATGCGGGACAGCATCTTTGAAGATGTAGAAAGATGTATTCAAAGCTTGCTGGCATGGTGGGGGAAGGTGAGGGTGGAGCGGTGTTCCTAAAATCAAAAATGTTGTTGTTGGATTTGTTCTTTTTTTATTATTATTCATGTGAATTCCATTTCCCTTCTGTCTTCACTACTGAAGTGTCCTTGGCATCTACATCTCCTTTTCTGGTTGATCTAAACTCTTGCAGCCCGAATTATTCTCATTGCTCATCAAATAGTTCAAAGATTTCCCGTAACATAGCCTTTTAGTTTTCTTCTCCTGGGCTTTTCTTAAGCACCATATTGGGTTTAAAGTTCTTATCCCTGTCTTCAGAGTATATGGGTATGCCAGAAGTGTCTCTGGAAGCGGTGTCTGGGGAAAGCTCTTTGACTGGAAGGGCAGCACACTTAATGCTTGTTTTAAATACCACCATGAAACTAACAAACATGGACACACAATAATTAAGCAAATAAAAACCTAATATTTTGATTTAGCAAAACTAAAAATGATACACAATGCAAACTCTAGTGAGCTACAGCTACGGCAACTCAGTTCCTTTACCTGATATGCATACAGCAAAATATACTTACTTATTTCCTCCAAAGCAGTATCATGAGGTGCTTTCCAGAGTATATCTAGGACCTAAAACTAAAAGCAGGTAAAAATGAAATAATAGTGATAAAATTTTAATGTTTGACACTTACATGTTTATCATTTTAGGGAAAATGCTTACAAACATTATTCAGTATTCTATTTTAAAAGATATTTTCCAGAATTGGAAAATTATTTAGCATTTGTTACTTCTTCACTCCATACCTGAAAAAGATATTCTAATTGATATTAAATATTTGTAAAGTCAAGCTTTTTATAAAAAACAGGAGAAGATACAGCTCTTGCCTGTAGAGTTCACAGTCTGGAAAATGTAAACTAGAAAAGCTTAGTTTAATTTAACAGGCAGACAATTTTCCTGTTGAAAAAATGTCATGTTGTTTTTCTGTGGAGATACGCTGTACATGCTGCATGAAGTGGAAATAAACTGCTGTGTATCCTGTAAAACTTACACAAAGATAAAGTATTAAACGAAAATGTTTTATTCTATGCAGGATTATTTATCTGGGTTAAAACTAGTATATGGAAAAAAAGGTCATGTGTGCAGTTTGTGACCCAAAACTAAAACATACACATAAGATCTTACCATTTTTTTATTAGTTTGTTTGCTATTAATGTCATCTTTTCATTTTACTTCTGCTGATAATATTGTAGTTTTCTGCTGAGCTATGAAAGGATTACATTTTAAAGATGTGACTAGAGGTCTGTGCAAGCTGTTTTGCTCTAATATGGCTTTTATCTTGTTTATTACTTGAAAATCAGCCGACTAGCAACTAGTACAGCTTTTCTTTAAGACCTCTATATCCTCAGGCAAAAGATGTTTCCTCTTGCCTGTAATTAGTTTTTACATCACTTCAGGAGTTCAGCTGAATGTTATCCACATCCTCCTGTACACATATCCAGGAATGGTTTTAAATTGTAAGTCTCTATATTATTTCATCTTAGGCACAGAAAATTGTAGGAGAGGGTTATTTCTTTGAATAAGGTGTATCTATTACATTAATGCATAATTAATAGAGCACAGAACATCCATTTAATACTGTTGCTGAGAAATAAACCCTGTATTTATTTTAAAATAGATGAAATAATCACAATATTAATTTTAATTTCCAAATTTGGAAAAATACTCTTTTCTTATCAGCAAGGCGATTTTAGGTTATTTTTTGTTTGTTGTTAAATATATTTTTAATTCCCTTTGAAATGTAATAGTTTGCATGCATGCCTGCTAGATATGGTGAAGGCATAGTGAAGTTCCCAAGATAATATTGTATCTGGTACTTTAGCCCTTCTGAATTTCCTTATGTGATAAGGAAAAAAGAAAATATGGCCAGGACTACTGTAAGGATGACTTTACTCTTTGTTAATGAAGGTGGAAATGAACTATTGTTACTAGATTGGAATGCTAGAGCTTGGCCAGGGTGGCAGCCTCACTTTCTGAAGTACTGTAATATCTGTTAGCTGGAGGTGTATCATTAAGGAGAGAAGATCTAACGGTCAGTGTTGGTGCTTGAAATAAAGTCTAGTTGTTGTTTCATATATCAGGCATATATATTCTTCCTGCTTTGTCTATGTGTAAAGAAAACTTCTTTTTCTGATATTCAGTATAAAATACAGCAAGATTGATTACTACCATCTAATTGTAGCTGTTCAGACGTTTTTCATTTTAAGACTCTCTTTTCAGTTATAGCTTTGTGATACTTTAATTTAGCTGCAATTTTCCATGCCAAGTATTTCATCCTGAAATGTTTTTCCTAAGGAAAATTTCACTAAAAAGAGAGTGCGGTTGTTTTTGCAAACAAGGCTGGAGGAGTGGGGCAAAAATGAAGAAGGTGGTTTTGATTGTGTTATAATGTATTAAACCAATTTAGTATCTTTAATTTTGTAGGCCATTTTATTGCCATCATTTAGAGAAACCTCCCTTATTTCTAAGGCTGTGAAGCTTGGATTGGCATTTTGCTGCGAATCGAATATGCTGAACGTATCTTTTACCTGGAATGCAATGTTCTTAGTGGTTCCTTCCTAGCAATTTGTATCTTTAGCAGTCCAAAAGCTCTGTTGTAATGCAAAAAACTGGAAGCAAGGTGCTTGACTCATCTGTTCTCTTGATTCTTTCCCTGCTAAGTTCCTAGGAGCAAAATGGAGAATGTAAAAACCTGAGTGAAGTGCAGAGGGGTTTTATTTGTTTGTTTAAACACTGTATCTCTGGAAACATTCTGCTTCAAGCAGACTGCTACTGTGTTAGGAGTGATTTGTTAGGGACAGGTGCACAGACTGCCTTCATTCTTTCTTTCCTTTAATGTCTACTGGTTTACCATTTATTACATTAAAGATTTATCACAATTAGAATACCCAACACAGAATTTTTATTAACAACCTCTTTAAGCGGTAGGATGGGTGAGTTTGTGGTGGACATCTCCTCTGGTAACTTGTTGCAAATTAATCACCTTTCTCAAACAAATTAATCACCTTTCTCAAACAGACTTTGGACAAATAGTTCCTATGGTGTGGCCGAACTCTGCAAAAAAGTGTTAGTAGTAATGACGATATGTTGTGTGTTGTCTTTTTTTTTTTTTTTAACTTGCTAACACGTGTCTGAAAGCACTATACTGCTTTGCTAAATTGAATGATACTACAGCAGGATGAGAATTTTCATGTCAGTCTAACTGACTCAGCTCAACTAGGGTCTTGTCACTTTCTGTAACTGAAATTGCCAAAAATTTACTAGCATAGATAAAGTGGGTTTTTTTTTTAAAGTCTAATTATGCAAGTTATTTTTCTCATTTCCAAATTGTTTGGGGTTCTATTCAGGAAGTACTGTGGGCAGAGGACACACACTAAAGGAGAGTTCATATTATTTGCTGTCAGGGTTTCCATTAGCATCTTTCCATACTCTCAGTGCACTTCCTTTTCAGTTTCCATAATAGTAATACTGCTGTCTTCTCCAGGAATCAATTCATACACAATTCCACTCTTTCACAGAGGAATCATTCTGTCTTCTTTGAATCCCTGCAACTACTTTCTTCCTTGCATTCCATGTTCAAAACTAGAGTTGACAGAGAGGTATGCTCCTTCTGGAAAAGCTATTTATGAACGTTTGACAAACTGAAACACAGAAAGTTACATCTGAATAGAAGGAAAAATGTTCTTATTGTGAGGGTGATTGAGCGCTGGAACAGGTTGCCCAGAGAGGTTGTGGAGTCTCCTTCCCCGGAGAATTTAACAGCTGTCTGGACAGGGTCCTGGGCAACCTGCTATATGTGGCCTTGCTTGAGCAGTGGGGTTGAACCAGACCTTTAATGGTCCCTTCCAGCCTCAACCATTTTGTGACTCTGTGAGTTTCAATGTCCTGGTCTAGCCATCTATCTAAATAGAGAAAGTATTTCTCCTTACTAACGTAAAATTCTATTACTTCCACATGGAATAGACATGAAAGCAATCTGCTGGGTTTGTGGATTTAAAAAAATGAAAAAAAGTTAAACAAAATAAAATTGCTGCTATTTCAGATAGAATGAAATGATTTTAAAATATTGATTGGCAGTTTCCAAACAGTATTTTGATTTTTATACTTATTTTTAGTGTATATTTTGTGTCTTTTGTTATTTTTAGTTGATTGCTGGTCTGCTGGTCAGCATACCTTGTTAAGTATACTACTGATTGCCTACAGAATGTTACCTATATATATATATGCATGCTAGAATGTTTAAATCCCATCTCTTGGCATATGTTGATGTTGTACTTTGGGAATGAATAAGAAACCATTAACGTGATTTAAGTGCATGGTTAAGAGGATAGTTTACTTCTTTATGGATTAAGTTCTGTCATTTCAAGCACTAGAAATATAAGCTACCTGGTCCACCTGTGCCATGCTAGTGGCCATTTTAGTACACCTTGGAAGATATACTTGGCTCTAATACATCAGGAATGCCAGATAATCTGGAGTTTCTGTTATTGTGATGAGAGCACCATTGGTTCACCTAATTAGCTGGAGCTTATGAATGCTTTGTGCATCAAAAGATTCTGCCTAATTTAATTTCCTATGGACCTGAAAGAAAGGCTTGTATTTGCTTACCTTTTAATCTCAACCAATGGGAAAGTTCCTTACAAAATATTAAAATTTATCCTTCTGACCTACAATCAAGGCTAAACCAGAAGAAAAAATATTTTTCATGTTGGGCCTGTATAGGACTAACAGAAATGTTAGTCTCTTAAAGCTATATTGGCTCATTTTTTTATCTATTAGAGGAGAGATGAAGAATTATTTGGCACAGTATTTTGCAGAAATAGGTAGGGAGATTGATATAATAACAGATATGTTCTTTAAAATTACTTTCTGGTTTGAGGATCCCCTGGAAATTTTTTAAATTGCAGAAAGATGGGCATAGTAGAGCAGCACTTACAGGAAAATATCTTACCTTGTTTAGATGGAAGATTGATTTGCTTCCAGGGACTGGAAACAAGGATAGGGATTTGGCCAATCAAAGTTTTGTATTTGAGAAGAGAGACTTCAAACACATTGTATCTGCAGAAACCTTTGATCAGATTCTGGCATTTGAAGATTGGAGGGGTGTTGTCTTTTCCTAACTGTGCTGACCATTTTCAGATCTCCTTCCCGCCTCATTTTCCTGTCTATGTTCCTTTCATTTTCTATTCTCTTTCTGTCATTCTGTCTTTCAGACCCAAAAGCACATAGGAAAAGATTTAGCATTAAAAGATGCATTTTAAGGAGCATATTTTTAAAATATTCTTTTAGCTAATCACAGAAAATTGATTTTAAATAGGGACTACAACAAAATATATCAGGAGAAGTATTTTTTACAGGAAGTATACTGTTGGAAACCTTTTTTCTTTTCTAGTATCATGCATCTACTGTAAAATGAAAGCTACTAACACAGGGGCATGTCAGTATTTTTAACTGAAGGAATATTATGGAGATCTAAGCTGCAGTATAAGTAACCATTATTTAAAAATGCAGTGAGCAGGAATGCTCTGTTTCAAGGATATCACTGAAGTTATGCATCTCGTTTTTGAAATCTGTTACAACGCAGATTTTTAAAGATATCCTTATGATATTTATTACCCTTTTAAAATATCCTTTTGAATTTTTGTGCTTCTACAATTACTTCTTTTTTTTTAATTCTCTGTCCCTTAGTTGAAAGATTTATGTAGCCTTCTCCCACCGTGTGATGCTGGGAGGGGAAGGTCTCACAAGTTAGTGCAGATCAATGCAATTAGTTGATGTTCCCCTAGAGCTACTGCACATACTGCTTTGCTCATGAACTATTGTTACTCATTCCAACGCTTTAGACATAATGTTGAATGCAGAGATTCCTGTAGTTGTGTTGAAGAAATAATATTGAAATTGTATCATAAATCTGCTAGCAGACTGAAGACATAGCATGACAATTCTATTTCAGAGCAGAAGAGATTCCCATTCTTATTTTCACATGGTTGTAGTAGAGAGACCATTGTTTATGCCTGGCATTCAACTTAGATAAATTACATTGGAGGCTGCTTGGCTCAAATCATAGAAGCAAAAATATGAATAAGGGATCTTTCTTGATAGCAGCATAACTGAAAATATTTATCAACAATTGTGATGCTTATAGTGAAGAACACCACTGTTTTAAACCAAACATTTAAATAATTTTGAAACTACAGACTGACATAATTAGTTACTATTGCATGTGGAAAAAATATTTTTATCACTTCAGAACTACTTTAAACTATTAGTGAAATCAATAATTTTAATATAATTTGGGTTTTTTGGCCTAGATTTTTTAAAACAATTTCTGAGAGCAGGTTGTGTGGGTAATGCGTTCCCTTTATGCTTGTTTCTCAACTTGACTAGTCAAATATCAGAATTATTGTCATTGTGGGTTTTTTTCCATCTTCCATGCAGCGAAAAGGTAACATGTAATAGCAAATCTTGATTTTTTTTTTTTAAGCTAATTTACAGCTAGTTCAAATGAGACAATGTTCTGTAAAAGACTGGGAACAAGAACAGGCAAGTTTGGCTCCTGGTAATATATTTGCTTCTAATGAGGTACTAAGTTTTCATCATATTAATGCAGGCCATCCAGAAAGTTGTTAGAACAATTTTAATTGACTGTACAGCAATGTGTAGATTGTCTTTGTTAAGTGGCAGTTTTAAATTTCAAGAGTTTTAGAAGTCCTTTTCTTCAGATTACAAAGATATTGTATTCAGGGAGCTGAATTTCAGACTACCGGTTTTATGGACTCAATCCTGTGCTAGATTAATTTGGATAGAATGATGTAACTAAGAGAGATTTTACTAAGATCTGAGGCATTTTAACATGTGATCCTGGTGATTTCCATTTCATTTTTTTATTTATTTTTCATTTTTGTTTAAACATTGTTCTTTGGTATACAAAGCTCTACATTGTGGATTAGCTTGATGACTTTCAACGTTATCTTCTGTGTTATCCTTGCATGAGTTGCAATAATTCGTTGGCAAGACTCTTTAATATGCTTGACTACTTCACTTGTGCCATTGCATGGGATTTTAAATTTAATAACGTGATTCTGATGTCTGGCATAGACTCTTGTGTTTTTCATTCCTTAACAACTCTTTGCTAACATAGGTCAGTGCTTGTGAAATCATGAAGAAAGATATTTTAAGCTACTGTTGCTAACAGGATACAGTATAGTTAAACTATTACACAAGTAATTAAGTACTGTAATTTTGAAAACTTCATCACATTCCAGTAGATAGAATATAGGCTTGTAGTGCAAATGCTCTTGTTGTTAGAGAATTTTTATTTATGTCTAAGAGCTTAACATACCATCTTCACAAAGAGATAATCACTTTTGATATTTCTAATACTAACATTTGTCAATAATTCAAACGATAACTTCAAAGAATTTCAGAGAAGTATGTGTTTTAGAGAAGAATATTATACTCAGGAGGAGTTTCTCTCTGTCAAACAAGTGGGTGCTCAGTAAACATATATCACTGTTAAAAGTAAACAAATACTACTATTGCACTTTCAGCCTGTGACTTGTATCCTTCTGTCCTTGCTTTCTCTATCCTTTTACCATTTTTTTTATATTTTGGTGTATTAATTAATTAATTTGGTGTGTAACACAACACTGAAGAATAGTAATAGCATACTCGGGAATAGATTGTCACTTAATAAAAATCAGATATTGGGGAGGGCCTGGAAAGTAAGGAGTTCCAGTTCGTGCTTACTTAAACATCAGGGAAAGGAGGAAGGCCACTCATCATGCTGAGCAAAGGTGATGTATACTGCCAGAGAGAAGAAACTGAAGCGGTGGAAATCTGGCTTTTTAAGAGCACCTGTTAAATAGCAAATTTGAACACTAGCTGTAATTTTAATAACAGTTTAATAACAACAGATCAAATTACTGTCTGTGCAGCCCTGACAGTATTTGAAAAAGAATAGCCTGTAGTTGCCATTTTTTTGGCTAGTGATAAACACATAGTGGGCATAATTTAATACACATTGCCCCTTTTTTCTGAGGACTCAGGTTAAACACATTAGAGCTTGCAAGCACTTGGCTGAGAAGTGTCCACTTAATAGAGAGGTCCTCCGAGAAATAATGCTAATCACTTTTTCCTCTGACAGTAGATTCTTTGATGATGCAATTCTGGCAGATATCCAAGCTATATATGTTATAAAATTTTAGAAATTTTGTAAATATGAAGATGATGCACTTACGTATATCCTACTTATCTTGAAACCTCTTTGTGTTTTGACTCAAGGTACAATTTTGTGCTATGGCCAAGCTGATATAATGGCAAACTGCTACCGTAAGGGGTGTTCCGTACCGCTTGGCTTTTTACAGTTGAAGGATGAGTAGGCTGAAGATGGCTGCTGTGATGGAAGTGTTCTTTCATGGTTGTTATTTCTGTATGTGAATCACTCTTGGCTGCTCTGTCAGTGACAAACACTGTGGCTGCATGATCACTCTGTTCAATACCAGAGAAGCAGCAGGAATGCATGGCTGGGGACAAGGAATGGAAGTAAGACTGCCCTTTTTTTACTCAGCTGTGTCAGCTTAGTTATAATTTCAAAGTCCAAACTCAGGAAATGGATGCAAGAAAAAACAAGGATGCCACAAGAACCAGTAGAGCAGAAGTTTCTCAGGACTTGCTGAATGACTGAAACTGCAAGACAGTCTTCCACAGCAGTACTGATTCGAGGCTTTGTACCTTTCTTACCCCTTCCTCTTTCTGCACCAGACCTTAATCATGCCATGTAACTATGGGCTGCTGGTGAACAATATAAAGATGTGGCTGTGATGGAAGATTGTTCTTACTGTTAGGCTCTCTCTTATGCTGTCTCCTCTCCCTTCAAGGATTATGCATGGTCTTTGCAGAACTGAGCATCACGTTAAAGTCTGGCTGGCATGAAGAGTGATCCCACTTGAAGTAAATGGAAGGCTTGAAATTATTTAAAGAATATTATAGATAGATACAATGCTTTAACAAAACTTAGAACAACAAAATCACTGCAAAAAATGACCACTTGCTGGTAGGATAGCATGTTTTAGGTAAATGCAGCTTGCTTCTCAGACCTAGGATTCAGTAATTATTTATGTTGAGGTCACTGGTATCATTCAGTATCTGATTCCCTGCATACTACAAAACTGATACAGTATTTTAATATTGAAAAAAATATAAAAATGAAATGTGTAACACGATAATATAACAGCTTGATGTAATTGTTGTTACCTAAGACTAAGTTCAGCTATTTTGAGGTGACAGAAACTTCTGAACTTACGTATTGAAAGCTGAAAACTGAAATTCCTGCTCCTTACAACAAAAAGAAGCCTTGGAGCAGGGCTCTCCCACTTTGAGTCCTGCTGGATTTGCTGCTGAGCTTTAGCTCTTTCCCTAATATTTATGCATTTCCTAGCAGCTGCAGACTTCTCCACTTCAACTGTGCTGTCAGAGTTCCTTCTGGATAAAAAGCCAACTTAGTGCTCAGAAGGAGTAAACCAACTTCTATAATGCTGCATAAAAGAATGCAAATATATCCACATCTGTATTAAGATGCTGTAATGTGATGGAGAGAAAAGGAAATAACTAAGATCAACAAATCCACCTGTAATAATACAATTACTCTATTGCCCTTTGGATTAAAATAAATTATATGCTACCTTATCTGACAAGTCTTACTTTTGCTTTAAATATGTTAACCAAATAAATAGAACCACTTTTCCTCCTTGCAAATCTTGATGCCAGGCTAGCTCCATAGATACATATGAGGACAAAATTTTCAGCCTTCTTGATTTTTTAAAATGTTTTCTTATGAAATAAAGAAGGGAGAGCTCGTTATACAGTGATAGTGCCAGAGTTACGCTGCCGATTGGCCTGAATAAAAAGGTAACGTATGTGCTTTTAAGGTTCCTTCGTCTAAATGTTCAGCAGCAAGTTAACTTTTGGCACAGAAGGGGCAATAGATTGCAGCATTGAAAAGTAAATCCTTTTTGAAACAGGTGGTTTAGTGAACATATTGTGACCTTATGTAAGAGCATTGACTGATATCCCCTGAGACAGGGGGATGACATGTGGAAGGATTATGATTCCAGCTATGAGTATTAGCAATATCATCCTTTCTATGTCAGATTTCACAAGGTAAAAGATTTGCATCAGAAAATATTGAGAGAAAATTGTGCTTCTGCAGGTTGGTTATTTGTCATATTAAATTTGCCATAATTAAGTTTGACAGGCTTCTTTTTATTTTTTTCCAGCAGACAATATTATTGCTGAAGATTAGTCAGATGCCCCTGCCTCACATGCTATGTCATGCAAGCTTTGAAACACTTAGCGCATAATTTAGATGAATCACTAATTTGGCAAGCATAATGGAAGGCACGCATACTATCCTTCACTTGTACAAACCGATTATGGAGCTTTGTTACGTCAGCTTCTATCTTCCAGAGGGAAAAGTCAGAGAATTTAGTTACACGGGCCGTGTAACTCTGGACAGAACCAGTAAGCGTTTTTACAATTGCTATCAAGTGAGGGAGAGGTCAGAGATGGAGCTGAGAGAACAGCCTCATGAAAACTTTGGAAATATTTTTTTCAAGCAAACTACCACGAAAGATATTCTCATTGAGCTGTTCAAACTAACTGCTGAAAAGGAAAAACTGTTATCCGGTCTTTTGAGATCTCATCATATTCTGGGCATGGGAAGTCAGGAGGGAAAGCTACAAGATGCTTCTGGAGGGTCAAAGCTTAAAGGCAACGATAACTCCAGTTTTATGCATCACCAGGAGTTCTTTCTGGATTCCACAGATAAAGACAATTTTAATCACAAGAAAATGAGTAAATACATGAGGAAAGAGAGCTTTGAGGAATTGACAGGGAGGAAAGGGAAAAGGAAGATATGTGAAGAACATCCCTCTGTGTTGAGTGAGAAAGACATACAGTTGGAAAATGAGATGTTTTCTACAGCATTTCCTACCAGGAACTTTCCCAGTTCCTCTTCTGCCTCCAGTTGGCTAAAAGTAAAAGATAAGGATGATTTACCAGTAGATATACGACCAGAAAGATGGATAAAAGAGGGGTATTTTCTCAAAAGCAATAAAACTTTGAAACTGGATGCTGACTTACCCAGTTCTGTGTCGAAAGATGACAATGACATGGTTGCAGCTGAACTCTTGGATAATGGAGAAAGTATTCCTAAAGTTAGGAAGGTTCAGCAGAGTGTCACTTTGGAAAACTTGTATCAGGACAGTCTGTCTAACAAAATTGAGTCCCTAAGTAAATCTTCAGCTGCTAAAAGCTCGAAAGCTAACAAGCATACCGAGCAGGTATGCAAGGAGAAACCAGAAATCAGAGCTGTTGCTGAAGTACAGGATTCGGGAGCTTGTTTTCAAAAAGTTGTAAAAACCCACACAGAGTCTTTACTTGATTTTCAAGGAGATAAAGAAGCTGTTTCTCCTGTTCTCACAACAGTACACAATGAGTGCATATCAAGAACTGATGTATTCTTTGTAGATGAAGCTGCTGGAGACTCTAAAAACTCTGTGCTGCCGGAAAAGGAGCGAGATGACTGTGTTTTGCAGTACAAAGGAGAGAGAGTGCCCATTACTGATGAGTCATGCAACCTTGTGGGAGCAGTCAATAAAGCCCTTCTGAAAGTTATACAGAGCGACAGTTTAGATGAAGCTGCAGAATGGAAGAGACTGCAACAAATTACAAGAGCAGACAGAAACCTGCCTGGCTCAGTATATGAGAAAAGAACCACCGTATCCCGGGGAAGCAGCAAGCATTTATTTTTGAACCTGCCTGTAAATGAATGTCCTGATATTTCTCAGACAAGTAATAATCTTAAACCGGAAGAGAAAAGGCTGCACTCACCCTCGTTAGTAGCAGTGAGTAATGTTTTTAGTAATTCATATCCACTGTCTAATACGCACAAACAAATGTCACCTATTCCTTCTCCTTTATCTTCAAGATTGCCTAGCCCGCAGCTGCATCATCGGATTCTCCCATTACCTACACAGAACAGTGAGGAAGAATCTATGTTCAGTGACTATTGCAGGGCGAGACACGGCGCTCTAAGCCTCTCTTTCAATGATTTGGAGCCACAGTTTTATCTGAAGTTTTCTGAACCTGGAGATTTGGGATTTGCCATCAGACAACCAGGCCTACAGCAGAATGCAACTGCAAGGCATTTTGAAAAGCGCACTGTACAAGAAAAATTAACGACTCAGACACAGCAGCATTTCCGTCCAGGTTAGTCCTATTTCATACATTTTTAAACTAACAGAACTGACCAAACATGAAAGTTTCATATGAATGCTTTCTAATACTAGCCTTTAATAATAAATAGTATGTTTGCAATGAAGATATTTTTTACTACTTAAAGATCGAGTGAAAAACTGTTCAATTTTTTAAACAAAAATCATAGCTTTGTAAGGTCTACTTTCAAATGCATTGCTTTATGTCAGCTTGTATTTGGTGTTGTTGTTACTGAATGACCTCTTAACCCAAGTTAAATAGGTATTCAGACAGGAAACATATGAAGTTTTAGTATTTCTTTCATCAGTTAACTACATATGATTTGTCAATTTACTAAGAAAGGTATGCTAATATATTAGCTAGTATAATACCCTAATTAGATAAATTTTTTTCTATACAAATGAAGAAATGTTTGCATGTTTATTTTCTTTTCTGTGTTCTTGTCTGTCAAAATGTTGTGAGAACTTTTATTATCTAAAGTATTCTTTGTGCTCTGACTTAACTGATAGAATTTTGTATGAGGAAGCTAATATACATAGCCTTGAGTATAGGACTGGTGTTTTGACAATTTAGCTACAAGAGGTTGATGTAAATTCTGTAATAACAAAACGCTTTATTTTAAAAGTATTGCATGCAAGAGTCATGTTATGCTGTATCTGAGTAATGTACATGGGTATATATATAGAAATTGTGAATATAAATATACATAAAGATATTGCATATCGCACAGTGACCTTTGTTAGCTAGGACTTCAACACGTACATTTCTTCTTTTTTTTCTGTGAAATGGAAAAGCTGGCAGACCTACAGAGGTTTAGGTGTGGCTTAGACTGATCTGTGTGTGTTATAGGGAGAGCTGGAAGTATCCTAGTGACATGGTTTCACTATAAAAGGGAACAAGATACTGATTTGCAACCTTAAAACTTTTCAAGGAAAATAGAATACTTTTCTCTAGTCTCAAAAGGGGAGCAAGGAAAAATAAGGAAAAAAATTTATTTCTTAGTATTTTTATCCAGACTTTGAGCTGCTTGTGTGAAACATCTTCCCCTCTACCCCAACACACAATTCAAGCTAGCGGCACGTTCTTGACCACTATAGAGCGTATTTGAGTCTCTTGACATATCTTTGGCTAGTCCAGCTAATTAAAATGGCACAAGATATCTTGGTCTCCGTCCCCCTACCCCGGGGTAGTCCACCGTTTTAGTTAGACAAACTGCCTCACAAAGGGGTCCAATGAGTGAGTGCCAGAGCTGGTGCAAGGTGAGTTATAGGGTGCTGCCGTCTGAAACAGGGAGGAAGACATGGGAGTGAGGAGAGCGGGGTTCCAGTAGGGGAGCTACGCAGGCACGTGGAACCGTAACCTTAGTGAAGGGTTGTAGAATACTGCCTATGAGATCTGGAGCTATGCCTGCTACTTCCAGAAGTTGCTCTGTAATTCTAGTTCCAGTCAAAATTAAATCAAACCTTAGAGTGCTGTGTGACAAGTTGACTAAGCTGATGTAAAAACTCACTGGCAACAAGAAAGACACGTGCTACGCTGTCATTCTTTCTTACTAGATTCCTGTGGTGCTGTGTTGTCCCATCCCTTTCATTACTTTTTGTACTAATCATCTCTTTTGGTGAGCTGGTTTAGCTCATTAAATCAGCAGAAAATTTCATCCCTCTATAAGACTAAGAGTAGGATGACCAATCTTTTTCTCTCCCTTTGTATTAGTATTTTTTATATTACCTTATCATTCCCTACATGTAGAACTGGACCTATTGTGCTGCCTTCTATTTAAAAAAAAGCCCCCCCCCCCCAAAAAAAATCTGTTGACTGAAAGTCCTAGCTATTAAGCAAGAACATGATTGTGGATATAATGAAGCACAAACACACAAGACCTTAATTCTTCTTTACAGCTATCTTGCAACATTACTACAGGTGGAAAATGTCAATGCAACTTTCTGAAAGATGCAATACTATTGTTTTGTTTCGTTCTCATGTATGACTGCATGCCAGCACTACTATTCGTGTGTCAGAAATGACGGTGACTCTAAGCAAAAGGTTCGTATGTCACCTGCATGTATAACACTGCAGATATGTCGCTGGATCTAGGATAATATGACTTTCTATATTGTTCCTAACTAGGAATGAAATCATTCTTATTACCCATGTGTTGAGTGTATCACTCTTCTGTAAACCAACATAAGTAATAAGGAACTGACTATACTACAGTGGGGCAAACGATGGATCTCAAAGTTTAGGCAGCGTAAGTGATGCTGAGATTTACGGGTGTGGTTTGGACATGTTATAGATACCAACTCAAGGAAGGGAGAAAAAAAAAAAAAAGGTGATCCTGGTTTGATCCTTACCAGTTTCCTCCCATGTAGGAACAGCAAAATACAAGTGTTGTTCAGATTTGTCTTAATGGGATAGATACTGTTGTGAAATTATTTGTCTCAAGTCTAGTCTGAGAATTATGGAGCTTTTCAGTTGTCTTGTCTCTATCAGTCAGCTGCTTGAAGGGTTTATTTTGTGCCCCAAATGTTGGGGTTCTGAACGACTTTTCAAAGTTATATTATTGTCACAGTTTGCGATACTGAATACCGCAGTACCTTTGGAATCTTTTATTACCTGAGTAACTTTGTGTTGGGAAAATTTCAGGAATGGAGTAAAGTATTTTAAGTACAAAATCTCAAAGTTTTGCAGTTTAAATAATGAATTACACTCATCATACAGCTCTACACATAATTTCTTATTCTTTTCCTCAGTTGTTTAAATCCTAAGATTCTTCCCTCTCTATTTAATCAGAGCATGTTTCTACCACCAGAGCAGAGACATTTAGCTGAGGCAGAGTGCCTTTAGTTATGTACTTCCATTTTTTTTCTGCTATTTCAGTTTCTTCACAGGAAATATTTATGGCATAAGTCTCATAGTTTTGCTGCACCAAGTTCTGTCAATAATTACTTGAAAGTATAGATTTCTGGGTCTTCCTGTTGAAGTGCAACTGCTGGCCACAGCTTTTATATAGTTAATAGTGAACGGAGAAGAATTTATAGTTCAAAAGTAATTATTTAGTAATTTTCTCTGGAAGTTGAACTGGGGATTAACATTCCTCATTTTGCATATAGTACTTCCATTTGAATTATCAAAGTTATAAATAAAAGCTTAAAACTAAATGAAGGCTTTCAAGAAATAATAATCTGTTTAGCATCAAGCAACAAGAACAAAAATACTAGCACTTAAATGTTTCATAAAAAGATATTTACTAAATCCTCAGAAACATGTCTTTCTATAGGAAGTCCGTTCTACTCTAACATACAAACACATTACGTTTTTCTAACCCTACAGTAACCAAGTTTGCTTTAGAAACCATCCTCAACGTTCTTTCATGCCTGTCTCGGGGAAAGACTTTCTGAACCCTTTTAGTTCCTGACTACGCTTCTCTCTCAAGATAATGTTTGCACTGGCAAAAAAAGCTAGGGAGAAACTCTTCAGAGCCATTTTATTTAATTAATAGGGAATGACGCTGGCATGCTGTCTAACTAATTATTGCTGGAGACAGGAGGAAGATTAGTGGTATTTTTAGCAGTTATGAGGGGAATCTGATTGTCAGAACAGGAAATGTAAAAAATAAATTGCTAGTTATGACATAACCTTTATGACTTAGGGTAAGTCAGTTGAGATATCAGAGTATCCCAGGAGAGTGGCCTTGCTTTAAGTCAGTAGAAGAGACTGGGCTGGATTATTCACTACACTTCTTTTTTATATATGTTAATGCTGCTGTGTAAAAAGAATGAACTGGTAAGGGGCAAGGGTGAAAGCAAGAAAGAGAATAGATGAGGTGGATGATGTTGCCCTAACCATCTCAGCCAATCAAGATTACTCCTTTTTTGATATTTTGGAGTTGTGAAAGAAGAATGTATCTGATTTAAAGACAGGCATTGAAAATTAGAAGGACTACAGAGAAACTGAAACTATCATGTGAGGCACAGCTGAGTGATTAAAAAAACTAGTGCCAGATAATATGGTTGAGCCTATGGCATTCAAAGGGACAGGTCCATTCTCTTCTTATTGTCTTCCCTTGTCCCAGCAAAGGACTCCTCTCATTATCCCTGTCCCCTTGAAGCAACTCTGATGTTTATATTACCTTTTGGCAATTTGAGTCAGTTCACTAAGCCAGTTGAAAACAAAGCCAGCAAGGAGAGGGGTGAACAGCTTTTGCTGGTTTAGTGAGCTAAATTGGCTCACTAGAGGTCTGATGAAAACCAAAGCTAGTGTGAGGAAAGGAGTGGGACTACACTACCAGAACACAGCAGGGACAAGGGAGTAAGACCCCCGCTGGCAGAAGAGAATCATTACATCTCAAATATCTCAGTTGCATCTCAAAACTGGAACCCAGGAGACTGGCTGGGATTGGCTAAAAGACGTTGCTGGGAGTGGCAAATAAACAGAGATGAATGAGATGGGATGAGGATTCAGAGAGACTGGGATCTTTCAGGCAGGTAGAGTAGGCTTAGTTAATAATAGTTCAGCAGGAAGAGCAAGAGACGAGAGACAGTTGAGAAAAGGCAACTGGAACAGACTGGGAGGGAGCATGGCCTTTTCTGGAATGGAGAATAGGAATGGAATATCACAAAACAAATGGAGCAGGACAGGTTGGAGTTGAGAGGATTAATTTTTTGTGCAAATTAGTAGGAAAATGGGCAAAGGGATTTGTCACACTGGATGTGTGGCATAAGGGTAAACATTCCAGTCTTGCTGATGATCCATGAAGAAGTCGGTATGCCATATGGAATTTTAGAGAGGCAAGGAAGAGAAGGGAGGAAGAAAGATGAAGTGAAGGGGTTTGTTTTTTTAAGTCTTAGAAGTTATAATGTTTATTGTAATGCAGGGAAGGCATCTTAGCTTCTGGAAGAGATTGGTAATTTATTATTTGATTTGATTATTTCTCAAAACCATTTCATATATTGACTAGTCAGACATATACCCAAAAGTTTCTTGAAGCATATTCCAGACAATTGCAGCTGCATCTATCCTCACTGATTATTAGATGGTGGATGTTACATTTGCTTGTTAGTGCCGCTGAGAATTTTGTGGCATCTAGTTTGCTCTAGATGATAAGTTTCTGAGGACACAATCAAAAATGAGCCTTCTGGTAATTTTATGCATTTGTCAATAGATATGCACTGCTGTTTGAAAACGTGCCAACTGCTAGTGGCTATCTTTGAGAGACAGTCTTAACAGTCTCTACAGTCTTGACATATGATGAAAGTACTTCAACCTATAATGAATGTTTATGGTAATATGGCTAAATACTTGAATAAGTGGCTTTTTATCCTTAAATTGATCTAAGGTCATGAATCTTCATATTTCAATCCTCAGAGGTTTTTAAGGGAATAAAAAGCACAAATTTGCATATTTATCTTGGTGCTTCACTCTCTGGTGATTGAAGAAGGACTTTTTTACAACTGTGCTCTGAGAGCTGCCCTTACGACTCTTAAATTCCAGTAACATTTTCCTGGGTTAATCTGTGTTTACAATGTAAACATGGCTGGCTTGATGTGAACTCAAACTATTTAATTCTGCAAGACATACCAGTTATTTAGTCTTCATTCTACATGTTGGTAGTTCCATATTTAAACCTCCAGCATTAAAAATAACATGTTGGGGTATCATGTGAGTAGGCCTCAGCTTTGAATTTGTTTGGCTGTATTATCATTAACTACAAAAATTAATGCGTTTGTGAAGCCAGTGCCAAAAAGACTTGTAATTGAAAAATGGGATACCGGCAATGCTTTATCTTAGATATTTAGTGGAAGTAACAAAAAATAATAAAGTTACTATTTGATTTTTATTTTGTCTTTTCCTAACTTAACTAACTCTTTGAGTTGAAAAGGGACAAACAAAGTCAGTAAGAGAAATTCAATAACAAGATCTTGTGATGTATTCCTGTACCATGGTTTTGGAATATGAAGTTTCATATACACAAAGCTCTGTTTGAAGGTTCTTGGAGCAGGAGACAGATGATATTATGTTGGTTTTGATGTTCCTTTTATAAGGAAGGGCAGGGTTATAAATATCTTCTCTAATTGAAGAGGTTCAGAGAATTGCTAATGAGCATTTTAAAAACACTATAGAGTTCTGTCCATAAGTAATATGCATTTCATGAGGTAAGTTTGCATATAGGTCACATAGAAAAATGATGCATAATTTCTCGCAAGTAATTCACATGAAAGCAATATACAGGAATGTGTTGCCTCACTAAAACAGCTTATTCAGAGAGCATGTTCTTTGAAGATGCTGTAAAGAATGAAGAGACTGGGGTAAAAACAGAATTGTATAGAATAAGAGAAGAGATTTAACTGATAAATTAGATTTTCATAGTTTTCCAAACCTGAGTGGATATGCTCAATTTTATGTCACAGTTTTTCTAAGCAAAGAAAGAACTCACAAACACATTACATTTATAAGATTAATTATAGCAACGTTCAAAAGTTTGGAAGCAAACTTGGATCTTGCAGATCTTGTGTAAGATGTTGTTTTGTTTTGGTTTGTTTAAGGTCAGCACCTTCCTATTGTGACTATGAAATATTTCTGTATGATACAGTCCAGATTAACAATAATGAAATTTCATGTTAAATCTGTTAGTGTCTTAGTGGAGCCAAAATGATTCAATACAATGTATACTTGGGAGGGAGCAGTCACAATTTCTATTTTCCCGCAATATCTCTCCTCTGGATTATTATCTCTACCAAATTCAATTGCCTTCTCAATGTTGTTAATTCCATTCACTTCTGTTCCAAACCTGCCTCCTTTTGTCCAGTCTAAAATCGTGACATGTCTCTGATATCTTTACGGCAATTGTTTCACCTAAAGACTCAATATGACTAAAACAGAGGTGATTATTTCTGAGCTCTTTCCAAATATTGCCTGCCTGATTTGCAGTAAAAAACACTGACTGCCACTAAGGTCTGTAAGATGGATAGCCTCTTTGATTAGGACTTCTGTTGCTCTTTCAAGATTGTCTGAAATTTTCCAGTTAAGCCTGCATGCCCTTTCTAGATCCATGATCTTGCATAGTACTGTAATAATATGTCCCAGTTAAAGTCACAGCCAGCCTCTTAACTCTTTAATGGGTCTTTGTTTTCCAGTTATATTCAATACAGTACTTGAATGCACTCATCATACAGTCTGACTGTAGCATGATTTCCTTAAAGGACATCATTTTATGTTCTATAGCGAGCCTTATCATGGTAATGATAAGAGATCGTTACAACTTCTTACCAATGAAGCCAAAATCTTCTTTACAGTAATGTTAACAATATAAGTTTCAATACATGTGCATTGAAACTGTACATTTATAGCAGATTGAAATTAATGTAGACAAGACTAGAAGTTCAAGGCAAAGTCTCTGAGTTAGAAAGACCCTCTGAAGGCTGACCTTGATAGATGCTGTGAACAAATAGCTCCTGTTCTAGTTGAATGACTTCCCAGCATGACACACTTAAGCAACAGTTATATTTCTGTCTCTCTGTAACATGTGACTTTCCAGTCAAAGGCAGTCAGTGAGGGGAAACCAAGTGAATTAAATTGGAATGAAAAACTAGAGACAGCTTAATGTTTTATGCTGGTCATAGATTGAGAATTTGGTGTTGCATGGGACAAAAGGCCGATGCATTCACACTGGTTTCCAGTTTATGTACTCAATTTAAGACAGATATAATGAAATGAACTTGTTTTCCATCATTATATTGGTGAAGAATGTCTTGAAATAGAATACCCACATAACGTGGAAGTTGTAATATATTAAATACATATATGTTTTGGGATCTCTTAAAAACAACACGAAGTCGATAGAAATGATTCTGCTGATATTTTTCTTGCCGAACAGGATGATATATAAACTGAGATCAAATGCAAGTATTCGCCTATGTAAGTATAAACTAAGAAAGTATGTAGGAATTTTAAAAACTGTGATAGCTGTTTTTTGGATATTTTATCTCTGAAAAGTGGGCATTTTGACATTGGACCGAATCAAACTTGTAACAAAGGTGGCAAAAGTCTGCATATTCCCTATTAAAAATGTGCAATCATTCATAGCTAGAATACAAGAACAGAACTTGAATAGTCATTGTACTTTTAAAATTATTTAAAATGATATGTAATGAAAATGAATAGATATGCAATGTATGTGTAGGTGATATATCAGTAAATAATTGTAAATACTACTTCATGAATTAGCTTTGACATTAAGTATATAATAATACATTTAAATAGTACATGTAAGTAGTGAATACTGTTTAGAAGCACCTAATACATTGTCTTAGTCATTGTATTAAAATACTGCATCTAGTGATTTAGCAATATATTTAATTGTTTGTGTCAGAGGTATTTTTTTTTCCTTTGGGATTAGGTTATAACTAGCCTTAAATTTAGGTTATGGCAGATTCTCATTCCTCCAGCTGTTTAGGATTTTTCCAGAGTATATTGTCAAAGACCTTTTCAAGCTTGTGTTATTGCTGGGAGCAATGAGGTGAGAACAGGACAGAGAACAGTGGAGAGTTGTTGGATATATTTTAGAAAAGGATTTCCAAAGGCTGAGAGAAACAAGAACAAGAGATGAGTAAGAAAGGAATTATAAATAAGTCACAATTCCTCACCTCAGTGATGCTGTTTACTGCTATTTGTAGTGTCTTATGTGATAAAGATTTTGATGCTTTGTAATATTCTAGTTTTTATGGGGTTTTTTGCTTTTTTTTGAAGCGTTAAAATAGAAGCGTGGGGGTTTTTTGTTTGTTTTTCGAATAATGTTTGATATTACAATGAGGGAGCAGTTTGGACATTTTTGTACTGTAGATAGAATGAGGGTCTCTGAAATAGACCTAAGTGAGCACTTAGAATTGCTTAGCTGTTAATACACAAAGACTAAATTAAATATTTTTGATAATTCAAATAGATAAAATGATTGTGAGCATAACTAATGAATGAGTGGTCTGTCAAACCTGTGTGACCACATTGGCTCTCATTTCTCTTTACTAGGTTGGAAAATTAAGCTGGAAAAACTTTATGTCCTAAGAAGACCTGACTTATTGAGTTTCTATGTTATAACTGGTTAGTGATTTCTGTGTCAGTATATATATTTTATGAATAGACACTATAATTTCCTGACTGTTCTTCCCAGTAAGCTGGAATCTGACAGTCCTCTTTTGTCTCTTACCTCACCAAAACCACCAAATATTTATGAATAAAAAAGAGAACAATTCTTACTAAATCTATGCACTGAAATAGATTGGCTTTTGTTCTCTGAGCTGCACTGCTTTTGTTATAGAAACATCAGTAAAAATAACAGAAATCGTAATACCGAGGAGTCTGGCCAATGATAAAGTTGTACTTCCATGAATACATGAACTTACTTACTTATTATTTTGGAGCTAGAAGTTGTACAGAGGCTAAAATCTGTTGTTCCCATTCATCCTTCCTCATAACCCTTTACATTCTTCAGCAGCTGCTCTAGCATTCTCAGTTGGCCATACAGCATTGATAGCCCAGGGAGGCCCTGAAGGGTAGAGAGGAACACCCTTGATTCCAGACCTGCTCCCTACAGCTTTCGCTGGTTTTGTCTGTAAAATACCAGTTACTGTTTCAAATTTGTATATGGGACCTGGTTCATATAATCAGTATATTTATGACAAATAACTTGTTTTCCAAGTCCAGAGAAACTAAGCTATAGTACATTTTCTGCAGCCACTAAGGCAGACTCATCTAGACATTGCGGAGTATTTTTTGGAACATATTATGTTAAAGTATAAGTCAGCAGAAATAGATCCAAGTTCTTTGATGCACTTAAAAAAAATTTGCTTCTGATATCTTATGCAGCATTGAAATCAGCATTTTTTGCAGCGCTTTGTAATTTTGGTAATACATACTTGAGTCTGACATTTAGTGTTAACGAAAGTGAAATCTTAAGGTTTTTTAGTCCTTTAGAAAGGGTAAAACATTTACTGGTTTTCTTTTGTGTGTAGATTTTATATAACTCCAGACATATATATAACCCCCAAAGCTGCTAGCATTGAGCCTTTTCATATCGTGATAGTGAAAAATCTAGGGGGTCATCTTCTCTAAGTTTCTCCTAGAGCATATATTCCTGTCAATAATGTAGTTATCAATATTGTGTAGTTGAACAAATGTTTACATTGTCCAAAAGCCACAGAGGGAGGTCACTGTTTGGAAGCTGACACAATTTTATCAAAAGATGACTGAGCGAAAATTTTGTAAATAATGTAGGCAAAATATAGAAGTTTCAGTGACTGAGTGTGTTTTTTTAGTGTTTACTGTTAAATTGTGTTCCCTTTACATTTCTGACTCTTCAAAAGGAGCTTTATTTTGTCTTAAAAAATTGAAGCAGTGAAGTAAGAGATATGTATTGAAAACACTTTATTGAAAAACTAACTGTATTCAAATTTGGAAAGTATAGACTTTTAAATTTATATTAAAATGAAGTTACAAATTGCCATTACAGTTTAAACCTGAGCATATTATATTTAATAGATAGACTAATTTATGCCAGTCATGCTTTTTCTTCCTTTGGAAAATGCTGACTTTTATAATAACAAAAATGAAATTTCTTTGTAAAACTTTTTCATCAGCCAGATAGCAACCTTCTGGAAATGTATTATTTTCTCAGTGAATATTAAAATGCAGCTAATTTACCCAGAACAAAATACATGCTCTGGCTGGTAAAACATATTTTTACATAAGCATAAAACGGTCATATAAAACCCAAGTATTTATTTGTAATGTTTTTTAACCCAGATTTTCTCTCATGTGCCTCTTTCATGGGATATTGAACTTTTAAATTTTGTACTAGTTGTCCTACTACCAGATTGTTCTTTAAATCTGACATGCAGAGAAACTAGTTTTAGATATTATGAATTTTAAAATACTACTATATGAATTCCCACGAACAGTTTGCTCTTTCCTTTCTTGTGATTCATTCGTACTCTACTTTTATGCTTAATTATGCAAGTTATACTTAATTATGCAAGCACAAAAGCTGTTTGTCATCTGAAGCTGGGAAGAAAAATCTTAGCATGCACTGCTTCAGTTTATTTGTTTTTAAAATTTTGTACTTTTCAGCCTTCAGTCTTCTGATCTTGTTAAGTAATCCAAGAGGCAGTGTTCCATTTCAATATTTTTCTTACATTTTCTAATTTATAGAAAAAATCCCTCTTATTTTCGTTGCTTAGTTTGACAGTCTTAATCCATCCTGAAGGCTTTTTCTCCACTCTATAGATTAACAAGAGGCAAGTCCTAGTTAGCTCAAAGAACCATATTTTCATCTCATCAGACCAGTCCTTTTCAACAAGGTGGCTGGATAACATTTGAACTATTTCACCTCACAATCTAAGCAAAAGATTTGTTTCCATTTTCCTCAGTTTTTGGTGGCCAGTAAGAACTTCAGGATTACAGGTTTCTAAAACCTTTTGTTCAAAGGTTACCAGAAAATGGAGCACATTTTGACGCTAGTTCAGATTTCCTGTATGACATATATAAGACGTAGCGAGAGATATCTCTTTGGTTAAAGTTAAGTCCAGTGATATTACTTTCTTGTCTAACAGCTCCAAAAGGAAACTTATTTAATCCAGAACATGCAGATATCTGTTTTTTAAGTTTAAAATAAATAGTTCTTTTTGCCTTCTTACATGATATTTCTGACCACTCGTTTGCTTTCAAGTCCTATGTTTTTCTTCCTCTGCCTAATCTTATTTCAGTTAAGTAATGCAAATGGTTCATATGAGATCAGTCATGGAGGGTGTGTTTTCATTGCATGGTTGGTCCACGCCATGAACCTTCTGACCCACTGTTTTTCCAGTTTGGTCTATGAGACTCACTGTGTGGGTACTCATGCAGTTCAAAGAGTAGCCTGAGCTTGAAAAATTATTGTGTAGTTACTGTTGCTAAGATGTGTTTGCACAGACCTCATACCTGTATCAAAGCCTTCATGGTAGGACTGCTGTCAGATAGCTTCTCTCACCCTAAGTTTCTGTGTGTTGGTCATTCCAGCCTTTCTGCATAGAGGAAAGAGCGTAAGCTTTCTGCATGTGGGTTAGGTGTGACTGTAGGATCAAAGGGGATTTCCAACTATAAACAAGGATGTGTGTGACATAGCCTGGGCTTGAGGCATTAGTAATATGGGTGGTGAGTGAGACAGAGCATAAAAGCAGGTTCAATTAACTCTGTAAAAGAAGCTGCGGCTCTGTCATCAGAGGACTAAATTCTCTTATGTGTAGCTCTCATTGAAACTGATGTTAAATGTGCAAATTTGGCTGACAGCTGGATGTTCCATCAAAGCAAATGAAACATTTCTTGGAGTTCAGGTCTGTTTTCACTCAACTGTTAAAAACAACATTTAATGATACTTAATATTTAAACAGTCATGGCTTTGAATAGGTAATAGGTATGGTAACTTTTCCACCCATCCTGTTGGTGATGTGTTTGTGAACCAGATGTACAGCATATTTCTTCTCTTTCTTACTCAGCAGTCATCCTTACTTCACTCCTACAGCCCCTTCATCTTTTCTGATTTATTCCTACCACTTCTCCCCTTCTATATATGTCTTATATTTTCCTATCAGTACTTTTTAAAAGGAAGTAACTCCTACTGTGCGTGTTTCTCCTGCAAGCTAATGGCAACAAGAAGTGATCTCTTATCACCTGTTTCAACACGCTGGGCAACTACCTGTAAAACCATTTCATAAATGATGGAAGGGAATCCTCCTTATACAACATCATCTTTGGAAGTTATCTGCACATCTTTGGAAGGAGCAAAAGCAGCAGGAGACTGTATTGGGAAGAATACTATTGGGAAATACATGTTTTCAGATTTCAGTTTTATGAAAGAGTATTTTCAAGAGTGTCCTTGTATTTGGTAAACTTCTGAGTGCTTTTGCAACAGCCTGTGTATAGTACTCATCATCTGCCTTATTTATTAAGTCACAGAAGGGACCAATTCAGGTGCCTTAAATAGGTATCTAGCACAATTTTAGATGCCCTGGGGTATCTGAGGCACCTGCACAGGGCTGGCAAATCTGACCCTTTGTGGAGTGGGATGAATTAATTTAAGCATGTGAAATGACATACGATACTTACATTTAGGCAATTGAATCCCACTAAGTTGTGTTATAAATGACATGATGCCTTATTTTTATTGCAGAAACATTATTAATATTTATCCAGCCAAATTCATCAAAATTGGAGTTACTCCTTCAAGAGGAAAAATCTTTCTTACAAAACACTTCTAAATTTCAATCTAGAATCTCATTATATGTTTTGGTTCTTCATAGTCTGTTTTTATTCATTATTCTAAAAACTGAACTTAATTCTGCATGCTTCATTCTGAGAACTATCTGTATTTGCACATTACATTTCTAGTTAACTGTAATTTTTCATTGTTTTTGGATGAATATATGCTGATTTGCAAAGAATCAATGTAATTTCTTAAATAAAACCTTAACTATCATAGAAAACCCAATTGTTAATACTAGTTTTGAATGCTGAAGTAAAATTAAATGAGAAAAAATGTACTAGCAGCTGCTCTGCGTCAGTGTAGTACGGTGTTTACTTTAGCTGACTTTTAACCGTAAAACTTAACAGAGCATGTTGGGATTTTCTGGAAAATGATTTTATGGTCCTCAGTCCACTGAAATAATATCCCTTTGTTTAATCTTAGTAGGAAATCTGATGAAGTGAAACTAATTGTACCTCTTGGTGATATAAATATAGGTCTCAGGAGGACAAACTAATTTAGAGATCTTTGGCCAATATGCAAAATTTGCATTAAAAGTTTGCTATTACAACAGAACGGTTCTTAGGTCTCTTATTTGGTTCCTTTGGCATCCACATGATGAAGATGAAAGAATTTTAAAATATAAAGTGCACCTTTTGTATGAATCAGAAATATGACCACTAGCATTTTGGTGTCATTCCGTCATATTGTGTTGTCCTTTAGCTTGGCATATGTTAGTCACTGTGTCTTGAAAGAGGAAAACACCCTTTTCAAGGACAATACTGAATGTATATGTTGCTTGAAGCAAGTGTGAGAGTGAGTATGTGCTTAAGATCTTAAGATTTTTAAAGAGATGCTTTCCAAAACAAATTTATATGCTGGCTGACCAACAATTGCTAAGTTGTAATTTTATTTTTTAAAGAAAACTTAATACTGGCAGCCTTGAGGTTGCTGGACTGCAGTAGTTACGATATTTATGTCTGGTCTATTAGCATGCCAGTGAAGAACTTCATATGACAAAATCCATTTGGTTAATGAACAACCTTTTAATTAGACCTTGAATTTTCAAAAGAATATGGCATATTTCTTTTCTCAGTAATATAATATAGCTGCATGGAATAGGTGCACAAATGAATTGAATGATAGAAGTATTTTGAAGTGGATTAAGCAGACTACTTGTTAGGTGCTTAGATATCTAAAGCTTTGTTTTGGTCTGTCAGACTTGACTGTGGCCAATAAAAAGGGCTAGTTACATAATGAAAGAGTTTGCTTCTGTTTCATAATTGAACCTTTTGGTTTTGGGAAAGGCTTGATAAAGCTAAGATATTTATAATTTCTTCTGATGGTTTATGCAGTAATTTTGACTACTAGTGTTATTGAACAGGCATGTAGTGTCTTACAGATGTTTTGCAATTAGCCGTACACTAAACCTGGGGAGAAAAAAGCTTTGCAAACAAATCACTTTAAAAAAAAAAGAAAACCAAGGTACCAAACATGACTGGTTTTGGTGTGCAGGTGCATTAGAGCTGAGACTATGAAATACTGCTTTTCACATTGGTAAAAATTTTTAAAATATCAGTAAGCACAAACTGCATTCAAAAGAAATTTAGGAGGTAACAGTTGATGTAAGTTCTGTCCCTTTAATTGTTTCTGATCAGTACTGTTAAGATAGATTAACAGATTGCTATACTTAGTAAGATTCAATAAAGGATTGGCTGTAACACAAAGGAAACGGCTAGTATTAAAATAAGGCTATTCTACAGTAGTGACTCCAGTTGATGTTCCGTCATGGCTTCTAACACCTTCAGTGGCTTCTCCATTGTATCGTTCCCTCTTCAGTCCTCTCTTTTCTGCTATCCAGCAGTGCTTCCAGTCCTAGTCAATGTCTTCAGCCGCCATAGCTAACTATAAAATCAGCATTGCTTGAGCCTGAGTGCATGCATCCTCATCTGACCTGATTTTACTGTCTGAGGGACCAGAATATTGATCTAGCCAATGCATGACATATCACATTTTCTGGGAAGAAATGCCATGAGGAATTGCAGAAAGATCTTTTGGGACTGAGTGGCAGTAAAACGGCAGATGAAGTTCAGGTAAATAAATGTAAAGCTATGCACAAAAAACTCCAATCCTAACTTCCTACATGAAACAAAAACTCTAAGCTGACCATTATCTTTTAGGAATGAGATCTTTGAGTCATGTGTTTTGATCAGGAATAACTTTGTTTTACATTATTTTGTCAATTTTTGTTTCAGCTAATAAACTGTGATATGCCGTGTCATGTTACACCCACTTCCTGACTTCTGTGAAAAATATTATTTAGCTTGCAGGAGGCAAATATGATGAACAGTACTCTCTGAATATTTAACTTACAACTTTTTCCATTGCTCAGGTTATATATGCTCAGGAAATTGTGAAGTATGGGGCTGCCAAGGCATGTGTTGAGCTAAGGGTCTATGAAAGCTCTTGAAAGGTTATAATAAAACATATGATTGCTTGGGTGAATATTTGTGACTACTGTATCTTGACCCTTCAGTTTTAACCTGATAAGTCAGTAAGTGCTCAATGCATCGGAGAAGTGAATTTGAATCAGTCATGTGTACCAAAATGTTGACAACAGAGCAAATATGATAGGTGTACAGCTTCTTGTCTGAGGGCAGAATCTTCAACTGGCACCAATTTTTAATAGTTGAGGAGAAGCCAGGATTCATGAATGCCAGTATAAATTAATCTTGAGTTCACAGATGTTATTCACGTAGAGTACATCTCACTGCATATTTACAAGAAAAGCAAGATGCCATAAAAAGCTTAAATATAAAGGCAATGGTTTAAAGCCTGATTTATTCAAAGACGACTAAAATATGTTAAGCAATCCATTATCACTTCCACACCCCCACATTTTCACAAGGGAAGGGTATCTAAAGAGATGGCTTAACTTTTCTCAGAAGTACTGTTCACCTCCATCTTCTTGTGAAATCTATGAAAGCTGTGAGTATTCAGCAGCTATGAAAAATGGAAAAGAATGCACAGTGGTCAGTGGAGTGGATAAGCAAGATTATTTTTTTTTAAGGGAATAAAGAAATGGATGAATGTTCTAGAAATGAATTCAGAGAGAAGACACGCTATGGATTAATATATTTTGTTTTAACTGATTCGTTGTCCCGTGTTTAATACAGTCAACTCATGAGAAGCTGGGGCAAGGGAGCTTTGGAGTGCCTTGGATACAATAGAGGCAAGGATGATAAATAGAACATACCTAAAATAGGCCATTCGATATTACAGGTGAAGTTTAGTGGAAAAAAGAACGAAGAGCAATGTCAGTGACAGCTGACTGAAGAGTGCTGAGATTCTCATGCAGCGTTGTCTGGAACTGAGAAAAATGCATGGTGCAGTGCTGCATGAATATGGCTGTACCGCCTTTCTATCATCAAGCCCTTTTGTGAGTCATTGTGGGCTACAGTCAAGATAATTCAATCATGTTTAACTGAGAATTGACTGCAAGCATATCCAAAAATCATATCCTATCCAGAATTTCTTTGATAGTTGAGAAGGCTTGAACGTATGTGAGTACTCAGTTTAGAAGATTTGCAAGATTAGTGATTGATTCCCTTGTTCTTGGTCATCTAGTTTTCTGAAGACTGCAAAGGTATAAATTTGTGGCCATAAGTCTACAGGATAACGTTTCAAACATCATGATGGTAAGATCTAATTAAGAGCATAGCATGATTTTTCCGGTTTCCATTGGCCCATGATGCAAAAGCCATTTGAAGACATCTGCCTTAAAAAAGATCAGCTGAATTTTCTGAAAGTTTGTATGATGCAGATCTCAATGTTTCTTATTACTCAGATCAGCAGTGACAGTGAGTGCACTGATGACAGACTTAAAAGAATGGTTCTGTAAAAGTAGCCTGTTTCTGTTAGCCACGACCATCATTCCCAGATTACAGAATCACAGAATGGCCAAGGTTGGAAGGGGCCTCTGGAGATCCTCTAGTCCGCCCCCTGCCCCCACTCAAGTAGATGTCACTGCTGATTGTCTGACCATTGCATTCGCTGCTGATTCCAGTCAGTGCAGAGATAATTGATTCTTGCATCTTGCTTCTGTGTTGGTTAAGCGTAAAAAGTAGATACTGGTTGTCACATGGTATGTGAGGGAGCATAAACGGAGTTTCTTGTGAGGTGAATTATCAAATACGTTTATGTGTCAGAGACTGGCTTGTCTACTTAATTTATAATTAGATGTAAATGTCAGTGTACCTGCTTTTGCAGAAGAGGATGGAAACTTTCTTGGTTCCATCCAGGACAGATTCCTTAGTGAGTCTGAACTGCGAGATCCTCTAGTTGCAGAGATGCATTTTTAAGAGCTTTGAACACAGTTTTCTGTAGCTTAGTAACTTACGATGTTTTACATTTACTGAGTAGTATATGACAGGCACATTGTCTTTCCACTTGCACACATTCGGTACTCACATAGTTAAACATATTCACTTTTCAGGTTCTTACTGTCAGGATTATTATTTTTTTTATCCCTTATACTCTAAGGAACCTGCCCTCCCAGAAAAGCACAGCTGCCTGACCTTTTTGATGATATACTTTGCCAAGAAAATCTTTGAGTAATACTTTTGGTAGAGTACACATAATCTTCTTAATTGGAATCCTTTCACAGTCTGTTTCTTGGTCCTGGGCAACTTTCAGCCAGTTCTTCCATTTATCACTTCCTCTCCTTTGTCTCTATGTTTTACAACTTAAGTGGCCCAAATACTGTCACTGCTCCACGTCCTTTTGCCTTCTGTTCACTCATATATGCCTCCTGTATCCTTCACTCCTTATACCTCAAATACTTTGACAAGTTTCAGATTCTTCTTTACTTCCTTGTTCTTTTCTTCAGTTTTAGTTGGGAGACTCATTTCTATCTTTAGATAATAATCTAGCTCCTTCCTCAATAAAAATTAAGTTGTGTTTCTCTGGCTCTTTCAGTCCATGACTGAATTCTGACCTGGGTTTTGTTGTATGAAATGTGTTGTCTCTTTTTTTGAAATTGTCAATTCTTATGCACCATGTTATTTTGTTTGTTTAGCATTAAGCACACTGCTAGGCACAAAATTTTAAATGACTGTGCAAGTTAAATCCCTCAGCCTATAACAGGCTGGCACAGATATACATGGTAAATTATAGGATTAGCATAAAGATAGAGCTTTTCTAAAAGATATGCAAAAATGTAAATTACTTAAATCCTGCAAAAAGTTATTCAACTTTTCTCTTTGATTTGGCAGTTCTTATAGCAAAGTTTACTTTGTATTTAACTACTATTTAATCTATCTTTCTTCATTGGACATCGTATCAATATCTCTTATCAGTTTCCAGGAAAACATCAGTCTGGAGTATGTTGGATTTAATACCTTTTCATGTCTTCTAGACTATTGTGTATTGATCACTGCTCATGGCAGTATATCCTGAGGATCATATCTGAAACTTAACAGATAGCATTGCTGCAAATCTGAGTGTGGGAGTGTCTGTTTTAGGGGTAGGACAGCTGGCATATTGGAATGAAAGAATGTAAAGTGACATTATTATGTTACTTATTAAGCATTGCTCTAGACTACAACTGGAGCTGTTACTGTAGCCTGTCACGCTTTCACTTCTTATGACTTTAATAAATTAACCTCCTAAATCAAATGACTTTAATCAAACTTTAATAATTTCTAATAAAACTTACAGCTTGTGTGTTTATCTTAAGCTGAAGTTTTTAAAATGTCAGCTGAAATAGTTTACCAACTTGTGAGAGACAGACTAGAGAAAACTGTTTTATCCTAAAAGTTCTAACACTGTCATTCTTTGAAGGAAGCTATTAAATTTGCCTGGAAGATGATTTTTTTTTTAAATCAGGAATATATCAAAATCCATCAAAATGTCATTAAGTAATAGTATTTCAGAAAGCAAAATCATTTCACTTTTCATGTAGTAGAGATCAGCTAGAGTTTCAGTGTTACTCTTCGCACTGTTTGCAAAACATTCCATCTGCAGGGCACATGCATCTGCACTCCTGCACTATTTCTTTCCACCACCACAGCCCTAGGCAGTGTAGAAGAAGCGGCAACTCTTTTAAATGAAAGGGAGGTAAGAACTGGACTAGAAGTAAGGAAGGATAACAGAGAAAACCAGGCAGTGTTCGAGCTCATTCATGAATTTACAGGTTGGCAATTATCTCACAGAGGACAGACTAACGCTGTGTAACAGTGTGGAAATATCTGACTAGTGTCAATTTTAGCTGGTGTATCTGCATGACATAGTTCATAGTTTAGAATCTTGAGGAGATACTAATTTTTATCTGAAACTAGTACAGATGTGGAGAGTTTGTTAAAACAGAATGCACAGTTGCACTGAATAGCTGCACTATTAGCACTACTAGCTATCTGATTAGTAGTGTTGATGCCACTGTCTCAGATATCCTTCCAGTTGGATGTAGGAAATTAATATAGCAAAGCTTTCTGTGAGACCTTACAGAAGAAGGTGATCTCACAGATTTCTAAGTTGATTCTGCCCATTCACAGTTTGCTGTTGCTCCCACTAGCACCAAGGCATGTGTGTGTCCCAGTGATCTGGCCAGCATCAATAATGCAGGAAATGGAGGACAAGAGACACCAGGTGTCAAATCCTCACTATGCCTCTTGGGATCTTCTAGGTTGGTGACAGTAAACATTTTCTGAGCAAGTCTTTTATACCCCTAAGAATCAACAATTTTGGCACGATACTTTTGCCACAAAATCTTGTGTACTTTGTCTGCTATGAATCTTAAGCAAAGTTACTGCACATTATCTTTGTTTCCTGATTTTCAGCATCTTTAGGGCTATAGCGTGTCTTCCTGTTGAATAATTGGAAAAGGAATGGCACAGGCAACGTAGTGTTATCCCAGCAGGAGGAGGAACAGCAGATGCAACGTGGTGTAACCATGTTGCCATCCTCCTCCTATTATCAGTGTAGAGTCTTCCACTGACGAGTTATCTGTGATCTTGATGTAGCAACGCATTCCTCAGTCTTTATTAGTTTTGTTGCTGTCAGTAGTGTCCCTGGTTATCTATACAGGCCATTCTTTTAATTGTTACTTCTGGTTCTTGTGCCCATTTCAGTCCATTAGGATTTCCTGGATTTAGTTCAACTGAAAACTGTTGTAGTTAGTGTACATATTAGGGTCTGATTTACTGAGACTGGTGAAGCAGCGGAGAAATGTCAGATGTCTTAACTGTGAGCAAGCTGTGTCTTCCATACCCTTGGGAACAATAGATGGCAGCAGATACCCATACTGGGGCAATCTTATTTCTGCATGCAGTGCTTGCAGGAGGCATTACCTCATTGGGATAAGCTATACAATCTTTAAGACAGTTTAAATAGCAGCTACACTCTCTTTAAAATTTTTTGTTTTTTTAATTAGGACCCCACCCCAAGTTGTCAAATCAGCTAGAGTGTCTAAAGAATAAGTATTTGCATTTCAAAATCCTAAATACAACCTATGCGTGAATGTGTATATACATGTGTCTGCATGTAGGTGTATAAAATATATATGATCTTTTTTAAACATAAACATTTTAAAACATTCATTATAAATTTGTTTAGCATGTAAACCTAACTCAGCCACAGTCACAGCAATTACAGGAATAATCTAAATTTCCTCTTGGTGGATTACAATGTGTTGCAATTAAAAAAAAATTTGTTTCTTGGACGAATGTAAAAAGCAGTAAAATTCGTCTGCCATAACTGACAGAGTGGTGAATTTAAGGGAAACATATGGCTATCTACTTTAGAACTTGGTTAATATAGATAGTTGATAGAATAGATAGAGGGATCTTTAAAGTCCACCTTAGGTTGCTGGAATAAAGATATGAATGATTGTTTCATGTTCCATTGGCTGCAAAGGTGGACTGGATCCCTTAGCACAGAATTGCTTTTATGCTAACAGTGTGTGTGAACAGGTAAGACTGGGTTCATCAGTTAACAGTAAATCCATAGATAACAGAACACTGAATAATATTGGAACAGAGGATGGAAAAAAGAGGACTTGATAATAGACTTGAGAGCCATCTGCCAACTGGAACAAAAAAGTTAATATGACTGTGCATAATATTAAATTTGGACAAATACTGACTCTGTAGCTGAGGAAGGTACTCATTTTCCTAATAGCTTCGAAAGTATTTGGAAGGACTCACTGTTATTAGCTGTGTCACAATGCATGAGTGAGGCGTGCCAGCTAAGCTTTTAAGTATGGGGAATGAAGGTGCTTTGGAAAGGACTTTTGAATGTGGTCTCTTCCTACAACTCTGTATCACGTATAAATCAGTGAAGAACCTATGACAGTTGTTGGAATACTCACATTATGGATAAAATTCACTACCATAGAAGAATGCTTATATTATCAGTACCTAGCCTAGAATGGACATCTCAGAACAGAGGGGACACAGATAAAAATAATCGATTCAAACTGACTGAGAAATGAACCTGCAGTCAAGATTTGAAGTTTTGGAGGTAATGCTGAATGAGGTGGGGGCCAGTTAATAGGTAATAGTGTGAAATAAAAATTAAGAAATGAAGGAGACATGTATTCCCAAAGAGCACTGAATTAAAAAGGGTAGCATTTCCTTTTTTTTACTATATATGTTTTCATTTTAATTTTGTTTTAATGCTACATTTTTGTAGGAAGCTTGTATGTTTTTATAACTTATACCATAAGATCCCCATTTTTTGCTATATAAAGTCAGTAGATAGCCACATAACTGTAATATTGATATTTGATGGAAATTGGGTGACAAGCCAAAAGTTTGCTAGGCTAATGCAGATAGTGTCCAATTACCTTAAAAGTTATGTGTGATGCCAAAGTGGGTTTTTTGTTTTGTTTTAGTTTTTGCTGCCCAGTCACATGGAACTTTCCTTTTATTTTCCACATAAATTATCATCATATAAAGTAGTGTGGCCATAGGTAACCGAGCTAACTGTATGGAAGAATAAAGATGCGGTCAAAATTCAGCTGGCATCTGATATGCAGCGGAATAAGTAAGAAGGTGGTGTAAGAAGGTGAATCTCTGTACCATTCCATGTTGTGAGTAATGGAACCAAATCACTGGTTATTGGTTTCCTTTCCTGTATGAAGCACTACTGTTATCAAATATAGACCTCATAGCCTTGCTTGATTATTATGGAGTGGATTTTCTGAGTTTTAGATTAACCAGGGCTCGTCTTTCTGTGCTGTTGTAGTTTTAGACTACACTTGTCTAAACAGAACTATTTACAAATTTTTCAACAGTGAATATATTGATTATTTCTCATAGTCTAACTTACCTGTGGTTTATATGAGCTGTAGTAAAATATGATAAAATAATCTGCTGTTATAAAGTAATGACTTAATCATCTTTTTCATCCTCATCCCTTCCATTCCCCAAATTTACCATGTAACTGAGACTTTCTTTGATTACTGAACTTGCATTCAAAGACTAGTGTGGATGAACTGCTGGGAACTCTATGCTGGTATAAACAGTCAGTCCACTAACTGCTTCTGTGTTGAGGGAAAATGTATGATACACATAAAGCTTCTCAATGTAAATGGACTTTCCATGCTAATTCCTACTAGGAGTCTCTGTTTCTATAGACCTTTTTTCTTCCATTCCCCCATTCTCTTCCTTGAAATACTTGGGAGGTACAGAAGAACGTCTTCGTTCAGACATTCCTCTCAATAAGCTATAAAACTGAAAATAGTATCTAAGTTATTTTCTCCGTTCTTTGTGAAAAATAATCTAATGATAATAAAATAATTCTAATAATAATAAAATAATCAGCCTTCAGTATTTCTTTCTTAGTACTTTATCATCTATCTGAGAAATGAATTTAAAAAGCATTGCACAGGCATGCATTTCAGTAGAGTATAATGGGTGGAAACCAAAATAGATGACTCCTCAACAAAGACTATTTACATGTCAAATTTTTCTTAATGGTTATTATATGTGCTATAATCTGCTATAAGGCTGCACAGAAAATATTTGTTATAGGATTTTATTTCATAATAAGATCAAATGTTTTGTTTTATTCAACCTGTTCAAGCAAAAGCAGGCAGTGACTAAACATAGGTAATCTTTAAATTTAATGCTAGGAAGTCTGAAGAGAGTTTCAATGACAAACATCATTCATCCTGAAGAGTAGTTTCTATTGCTTCTGCAAATAACAATTTATTTGTCCTTGTTAGCTCTGAGGTAGCACTACAGAGTGCTGATGGCTTAATCATTGTCTTTCTAGTTTTCCTAAAGTAGAGACGCTGTCTTCAAGAGCAGAAGGGTAGCTGAGTTTCCAGCAAGGTGACCTGGATGATGTAATACAATTACAGCTGAGCCAGGCTCAAAAATGCAGGTCTCACTTCTGCATTTTTTCCTGCTCTTCCCTCTCTCTCTGTTTCATCCTTCAGATGGGTGTTCCCACTCACTAGACCTTTTGCTGAACTAGTTCGATTTGCTAACATGGAGTTTTTTGCGAAGGTAATTATCTGTTCTGTTGGTGAGTTGAATCAGCTTAGCACAGTCAGATGAGAGCCAGGACTGGTGAGGTAGGATGCAGAGAGCTTGTGACAAGGGGCATAGGAGTATGTAATGATAGAGGAAGAAGGAAACAGCCTTTCTTGGCAGTAACAAGCTATGAGAGCACTTAAAGCTATAATGTGTAACTTCACCTTCAAATCATTAAAAGGTTTTTATAAATTTTTATGAATACAATGTGGCAAATACTTACATACGTGTGACAGTAATTTATAGTCTGCCTGCTTCTACTCAGCAGGTACTGAATATTCAGTAAAACCGATGAACTGCCAATGGCTGAATCAGTGGTTTAGAAGCAAATGCAGAACTGAAATATTCTGAGAAGAAAAAGATTTTTTAGGAATCACTTCACTTCAATTCAATTTTATTTACCAGAAGCTTCTTCAGAATTTTGATAGTTGATTCATAAGTTTTCAGTAAGGTTCATTTACAAGTACATTACAGCTTTTTAAACTTTTCTGTGCTTTTGCTTCAAAAAAATGCTACAAAGCATAGAATTTGCATTTCTGAACTGAAAGCTTTTTAACTAGTAAAGTAACTTGTCTAATTACAGAGGACCAACAGGAAAAATATCTTATCAAGTGCATAAGAATACAATTTCCATCTACGATATACAGAAAAGCAAAGATTCAGAAAGTCAGAAAGCAAGCCTCCTTTAAATACCTGATTTTAAAGATGGCACATCTGGACTTAATTATATCCTAGAGTATGCTGTCTTCTATTTGAATATCTTGACACAGTTTCATATTCTGTGCAGTGAGACATTAATCCTACATTACTTTATAAAGTGAAATGTATGTATAATTCCCTTTTTGCAGAGATTGCTGTCTTTTAATAAGATCTCATTTTGAGACATTGATGGGGTAATGTAAAGACAGATGAGTTTATTCACACCCAAACAAATGATCTGTACTTTGTGAAATATGTTCCCAAAATTGAATATGAACTGTGTACTTCATTGTTCTTTTGTATTTATAGGCTTAGGTATTATAGTCATTTCATAAAGTGAGTGAGAAGTCCAAATTGAAAGCAGAATTCATTTTACTTGCTTTGTATGTATGAATAGACATATATATACAATAAATATCCACACATATATAATATCCATCCATACATATGATCACTACAAAACTTTTTAGAGCCAGTTTATTTAGAACAGTAATCCTATTCTAAAAATGTAAAAAAAGCCAAATATTTTTTATGTAATGCTTTGTGAATTGAGGCTCAAATATTTTAAAAAAATAATATTTGTGTATGAAACACTGCTTTCACAGTTGAGCATGAACCAGCGGTGTGCCCTTGTGGCCAAGAAGGCTAATGGTAGCCTCAGCTGCATTAGGAAGAGCATTTCCAGCAGGTTGAGGGAGGTAATCCTCCCCCTCTATCAGCCCTTGTGAGGCCACATCTGGAGTACTGTGTCCAATTCTGGGCTCCGCAGTAGAAGAGGAGACATGGCGCTCCTGGAGCGAGTCCAGCAAAAGGCTACTAAAATGGTTAAGGGACAGGAGCATCTTTCATATGAAGAAACGCTGGGAGATCTGGGACTGTATGGCCTGGAGGAGAGAAGGCTCTGAGGTGATCTTATCAATGTGTGAAGAGGACGTAAAGAGGATACGGCCAGACCCTTTTCAGTGGTGCCCGGTGACAGAATGAGAGGCACTGGGCACAAACTGAAGCACAGGAAGTTCCATCTGAATCTAAGGAAAATCATTTTTACTCTGAGGGTGACTGAGTGCTGGAGCATTTTGCCCAGACAGGTTGTGTAGTCTCCATCCTTGGAGATACTCAAGAGCCATCTGGACAGGGTCCCTGGCAACGTGCTTTAGGTGACCCTGCTTGAGGAGGGGGGTGGACTAGATGATCTCCAGAGATGATCTTCCAACCCCAACCATTCTGTGATTCTGTAAATGACTGGTCTATGGAAATGCCTGAATGTTGCCCTTTGTAAGCGGAAAGAGATTTGAAGGATCTGCTATACAAACCATTTGAATAAACTGATTTGGGGTACAGATTCTTGCCTTGCACATGAGTGAAGGTTTCTTGGTGCATTATAATAAACTGTGATTATTTGCATTCCATGTCTATACAATAAGAATCCTTACATTTGTTTCTGAATAGATCACACTAAATCCGATAGCAATTTCTAAATACAATTTATGAAAATATATATTTTTTAAATCTTGAGATTTGGTAATTTCCTTACCACCTCAAAAGCATTTATTGGAGGTCTAATAAAACTGCAGTGTGAATGGGAGGGAGAGTGCAGTTAATTGTAGCATGTGACATAGAAATGTGTGTTGTTGGCTGTCAGTTTTAGCTTTCTAATACAGGTGTGAATTTACTGGGAGAGGTATTTCTAACTAACCTATTGTAAAACTAAGCTGAGATTTTGTTTTAAGGTTACTGGAGTAAGGTAAAGTAAGTACCACTTCTGACTGAGAGGCTCTGCTTTTCATGTATTTGTTGTAAGGGACTAATGTAGATTAATGTAATAGCCGCTACATTTAGCCATGTCAAAAAGGTTGTCTGGTTACACTTAGTTGAACTTCCTTAGCTTATTTTTGTATTTCACAATCATCTCTGATAGATGTGTGTAACTCATTCGGGAGGGCAAGTAAGAGTACCTTGGCAGAGGAGGTGAAAACTCAAGCACCTTCCATACAGTGTGTGTGTATGGGTCCCACTTTTTTGCTAGATCTATCCCAGGAAATCTAAGCACAAATATACATTCTTGAGTGAAACCAGAAACTGTACCACATTATGTTTTTTTGTTTTGAATTCAAAGGCGTATGTGTAGGTAGTGTGCACTGGAATTTCAAAAATATATACAGCTTTCTGTATGCAGAGATTTTCTGCAGGTGCAGACAATTATTTTACTTTGCTTTACTTTACTTTACTTTATTTTATTTAGGCATTCCTGTAGAGACTGCTTTAAAGGATGAACGGCTGACTAATTTGGATGTGGCAAACAGAGATGAAGATACCTGCGTTTTGGATTGCAGATTGGGGCAGTCAAACCCATTTGCTGATTCAAGTGAGAGAGAAAAAATCAACAGAAATATATTGCATTTGAGCCTGGAATTGAATGTGAGTAGGATTCTATTCATGCTGTACTGGATTTCAACAAGCATGTATTATGTACATATATGTTTCTAGTATGTCTGAAACCATATTCCAGATTATCTGATGAACTATTAAGTTTTGGATGGGGTACAGTTTTCCAGATGGTTTATGAGTCCATATGCTCACATGCAACTCAGCCTGAAAGCAATGCGTACAGAAAAAATTTAAACTATGTAAATAGGTCAAAACACATGATGTGTCATTAATTACATTACAATGAGTCTTTTGTTTACACTAGGGTTGTTGGTTTTTTTCTGGAAATGGATAGGAAGGGCTAGTAAGTAGGAGATGGTAAGGATAAGGATAGAGTAATACGGTACCAGGAATATGCTAGTAAGCAAGCAGTGTGTGTGTGTGTGCGCGCGTGCGTGTGTGTAGAGCCCAGGATTGCTAGGAACCATGCTGTTGTTTCTCAGTGTTTTGTAGTAACTGCATCCGGGCTCGGAGTCAGTCTGGCCATGAGTTTGACAGAAAAGGTGTTAAGCTTCCTGAGATTTGAGACACTGAAGCTTCTGATACCAACTTGGGTTAATCACAGTATGAGAGAGAGACTTGGCCCAGCCAAGCCAAGCCAGACCCAGCCTGGTCTAGCTGGAAATATTCATGAGCTCAGGGATGAGCAATCACCTGCCTGCAAGTTGATACATTTTGGCAGTAGTTTTCAAATTTGAGGGAGAAGGGAAAGGAATATATTGGAAGAGGAAAAAAATATGAGCAGGATGGAAAATTTGAAAGAATGCTTTAAAGACTACACATACAGTTTGTATAAACAAGAAACACTAACACAAATTCGTGTAACAGTGACATCTGTCGGTAGAAATACCAGACTTGACTTAGAAGTACATTTAAAATGCGTTTAACAATGCTTAAACTCACTGTTGCTTTACTGTTGAGCTTGTTATAAATTTGGTCTCTTGTCCTAACCTCCTTTTCCTTATTTCCTACAATAATTCATTAGAATGTTGTTGTAATACTGTGAAGGTACAGGTTTATCCTTACAATAAGATTTTGAGATGAAAAAATAACTGGACTGAAAAGAACTGTGACATCATTGTTATCACTTCTATAGATAGCAGTGATAACTGCTACAACAGGAAGAACCCAGTCCATGAGGAAACATTCTCCTTATTTACAAAGTCCGTGTATACAGAAGGAGGAGTTCCAAATTAAAACCCATTACCCACAGTAATTTGAATAAAATAGGAGATATCTAAGATTAGTAAACCTTTTTTCCCCTGTTTTTATTTCTCTATTATTAAGGAGTTTTTTCTTTTCTGGGAGTTCAATTAGCCGTATTATTAAAAAAGGAATGATGTCAGTCCCTTGTAGTTAATGAAGAAAAATATTTATTCAGCTGCTTCTAAGAGATTTGGAACCAGAGTCTCTACTTCGATAAAACTGGGCACTCGCTGTGGCCCACAGTGTGTGAGTAAAGACAGAATTACATTTACAAAGCTCCTCAGACGAAATGTGTCTGATGTCTGCTCACGCTGTTAACATGATTTAATGCTGAATTTTTGGAAGAATCATAATATCTATGTGACTATTGGAAAGTATGGCCTTAGTTACTTACATTTAAAGAGATTATATTGGAGAGACCAAAACTTCAGGGAAAATTATGCAGATAATGGTATATAGTGAATTAACAAAGACGACAGTGACAAGAATCCAGGGCTTATAGTTTTCCTTCCATCTCCTCTGCCTTTCCTATTTTAGAGAACTTAAGGAGTTAAAATACTAAGTACAAAATGAGATAAACAGATGTAGAGATACAAGGGAAAGTAAGATACTGTTTAATATCAGTCAGCACGGTACTAGTTATCTTGAGCAGCAGTGGCCTGACTAATACAAAGTTTTTCATTGGCATTTTGGCAGAGAGCAAATTTGAGGAGACTTTTTTTGAAGAAGGTTATTAAATTATTTTTGTGGATATTTACAGGAATTTCCAAATGTGAAGGCCACATGCAAATGCTTTTTTCAGTCTTTAACACAGAAACTGGAACTGTTACAGATTAATTTCAGGTGGGAGTGAGCCTCATTATGCTGAATGAGAAATGGTGGAGCTGATGGTGATGTAACTCCAGAGCCTGAAATGTAAGGGCAAAGTAGTGATGATGTCACCAGAACTGTCTGGTACCATCAGAGGTGGAATACAGAGGTGAATACTCTGTAAATATTTCTCTCCTGTCTCCTAGACATGTTGTTCCATGGCAGCGTAAGTTCATCCAGGTCGCTGCTGCCCACCTGTTTCAGCGTGCTCATCCTCCATGATGCACTAACGCTCCTCTGATCTCTCAGGCAAAGAAATCACTTCTTTTCACACGGTTAATTTCAGCTAGATTAACACCTTCAACTGGCTCATAGTACAGGCACAGAGGCACTGCTACCAGCTCAAGTGAGGAGGTATAAATGTTTGGCTGGGGACAGTGCAGAGGGCAGGACTGTGTCAACTGAGCTTCTGAGCAATTTAAGCTGCCAAAGCCACACCCAAAGCCTGTTGCTTTGCTCCTCTCTCCTTAAGACTGAAACAATTAACGCATATTTTGATTTTATGATTATTTTTAAGAAATTATGCAAACTCTTCTTGTTTCAAACCCCTTAAGTTGAAAAATACATTGAAATGTTTGGTTTTGATGCAGTTTAGTCATTTGACTGTTTTGTGGCGTGTGTTCATACTTAGTTCATGTTTTTCTGGTTTGCTATTGAAATGTTCTGAAAAGGTAATCTGAATAGATATGCTATCAGGAAGCCTTGAACCTTGCCATACAGTAGTGAGAGGAAAGATTAATTTTTATTTCTACTTTACTGAATGTTTTCTTCAAAGAAAGTTTTAAAACATACTTCAAGGGAGCTCTTGGGCACCTCAAGAATAACACTGGAGTGAGTTGTAGGTGTGACTTCGGTCTGTGATGAAATGTAGGTCATTAAGGGTGTGGATTATTAAATGTGCTTTTGACTCTAAGGAATGATTGTCCTTTTGTATAATTAGTGCTGGACTGCCCTGAAAGTTGCTGTAAAAGGTTTTAGGGGCTTTTCTGAGGCATCGGAGAGTTTTCAGTTTTATTAAATGAATAGACTTGTTAACATCATCATAGCTGATTTTTCTAGAGAATTTGAAGCTGTTTCATCCTTCAGATGCAGTATCAGACGTCTGTTCAGTGAGAACTTCCTTATCAGATAGACCCACCCAGTGTTAAAACACTTATGTCAACCAACTGGGTCAACCTCATTTCCATACCACAAAGTGATGATCTCCTTTTTTTTTGCAAAAATATTAAGGGCTGATATCTATATAGGTGTTTAACCCAGAAACACATTAGCAGACAGGTACCAATGTGCATTTTTTCTTCCTCAGTTATCCACTCCCTTCACAGAAGTGAAGTGACTGTCAGACTCTGAGAAACAAGAGATTACAGAATCTTTATTTGAGGTTGGGGGATTACAGCTTGTATGGTATTTCTGAGATACTGTCAGGCTTCCAGTCCTTCATAATTTCTGCAGTGGTAGATATAAAGATGACTTTCTTTCATCGTCCTAACGCTCAACAGGTTTGAAGGTTTCTTTTCAGTTCCTAAAATTCATTGTCAAGAGAAGAGGCACAAATAAAGGAGTATCATTTCCTGTAGGCTTTATAAGGTATTTCTACTTTTGGAATTTTCACTATTCTTTGCTCAACTCTGGATTTTCTACCTTCTGAACAAATTGCATACCGTTGGCCAGAGCCTGCCTCAAAGCACCATACTTTTCACTACTAATTTGATTGCTCTCTTGTAAATTTTGTTGGGAAGATGTTTAGACATAAAGTACGGCTTTCCTACTTTTAAGCCGCCTTTAAAACTAAAATTTTCATGTATACCATCAACATCTAGAACAGTTAGTGGCTATCTTCAGTAACCTGGAAACGTACAATATTCATAGGACTGTTACAGCTCAGTGACTCTAGATTATTACATAACAGTTTTATCCTATCATAAGTGTGGGTTGTCATGACTATAAACAGTATTTTGGCATAATCTGAATAAGTATGTTTTGGTATAAAAAGTACCATACAATTGTCCATATAGTCATATTTTTGATTAGTGATCAATCTATTTTTGAAAAACATAATTTATTGTTTATCTATCATAAGTTGACCAACCTCAAATAAATAATTCTGCAGGACAACCATAGAAGTTATCAAGACAATAGTGACTGTTGCTGTATGCAAAACAAAGCATAAAATAATGCATTCAAAACTACCTTACTCCTGTGGCTGAACGTAAAAAAATAGATGCAAATTTGCATGTAATGAGTAGAACACTTTTTTTTGTCATAAATTGAAATTTAGAATTGCTGTAGACTTGCACTGAAGAAATCCTGTCTTATGGGAAATCTTCACCAGTGATGAGGTAGCTTCTTTCCATTTGTCTTATTAACACTGGATGATACGCATAGGTTGACAGAGGGGATGATGAAGACTCTTAAGTCTTCCTTTGTGTGGAACTTCCTTTTGTGATATTAATCTATATTAAGCTTAGATGCCAGGGAAGCCATGACCAGGTCCCTGCCCATCCCTTTCCCTCCTTTGCACCTGATTCTTAAGCACAGTGAAGAAGCAAGTTCAGAGGTTACTACAGGAAAAAATATATAGTTAGGCTGAATATATATATATATTTTTAATGTTTAAATCACGAATAAAGATGTGAATCATTCCAATACCCTTTGTCCATAGGTATGTAAGTTTTATCTAAGCCCTTAGTATTACAATTTGATTTTAGGGAAACATTTTTCTTAACGGTAGATACCAATGACTTTTGCTGTAGACTTTATAATTTTCTACAGTATATTTAAAAGACAAACACATGTTTTTCTCTAATTATTTTCATGCTGTCTACATTTTTTAAGCAGTTAAACAAAAGTTAAATATGTTGGGACTCTTTCTTGCTGCTTGTTGTCTGCTATATTCAGCTTGAAAGTTTTTTTTTTTCCTGTGATTTGACACAATGGTGTGATCTGCAGCTGATTTTCCTGTGAAGGCGAGCTTACAGCATTGCAATCATTGCTTATGATTACTCTTCACAGCTAAATGGCTAGCTGCTGAATGAGCCTCTAACTTGGGTGCAAAACAGAGAATTAATATATTTGAATTTCTAAGATGATAATGTGGAAATCTGGCTAAAGAAACACCTGAATGGCCAAGGAATAAGGAGATTCCAAGTTCTTGCAGATTTGCAGTCTTTATAGGTCCATAAATAAGAAAAGGAACAAAAGTGAAGACATTTGACTGACCCTTGACCTAAATGTTAATGACTTCCTAAATATCAAATATGCCTAAGAGTATTTTGCACGTTCTTTATATGTGTGTTAAGAAAAAAATTATATGTTACCTCTGACAGCTTCTGTCCATGTTGAGATATACAGACTTGAAGATTTCCTTCCAGTGACTTCAACGATATTAATTAAAAGCGATTTTGCACGTACAGCATTATCTAGGCAATAGATGGGTGAAAGTTATCAAACAATATCTCAGTGGAGATTTTTTCATTTTGAAATACTGCAAGCTTGGGATACAGTGCAGATGAACGAAAAATCTGCCTGATCTCTACACAGTTAACTTCTTATTTCTGAGCTTTGGCTGTTTACCCTGCCCACCCAAACAGTTTCTAATCACTGGGTGTGGTGAAAGCCTTTGATAAGTACCTGTTTATAGTTCACAGAAATAGTTGTGCAGAGTAAGGACAGTAGTAATATGAAACCAGTCTTGTTGGTTTTTGTGCTGGGCCCTGGAGGCTGAAATCTGCATTCCAGATGAAACCTGCAGCAAATCGGAGGAGAGCCTTATTTTGTTTTGCTTTATTCAGCTTCAAGGGCATTCAGTCTAGTTTACTTTGGCCAGCTGAGAATTCAGAACGCTGCAGGAGCTCTGTGTAATTTCAGTGGAAGCTTCAGAAATATTACTTTGTTTGGATTTTCGTTTTCCATTTTTTTTCTGACGATGGATTTACAGAAGAAGAGCTTTATGAAAGTGGAAGATTATGTGAAAGAATTCTTCAGGAATTTTCTGCTGACAAACATTCAGAACTCATATACTGGTATAAGGAAGTAGCAAGCTATAAATGCCTACTGTTCTCATCGGGAGACTTGTTTATATAGTTGCTGTGCACTTTTTAGCAAGTAGGAAGTTGTGTGTAACCAGTAGAATTGCAGGAACTGGGACAGCAATCATTGGTTGAATTTTCAACTGAGATTAGTGTGCTGGCATATTTGCTGTGACAAAAAGCCCTTTGTGCAAAGGAACAAGAACTGAAGCTGCTGAGAACTTTTATACGGTGCGTCTTTTCATTTCTCTTGAAGCAGAGTTTTGAGATTTGATGGACCCTTCTGGTTAATAACTGCAGCACTGAAAACCGGAAGGAGGGGTACTGTGATCAGAGGGAGACTGGCTTCCTTCACAGTATAGAGGATAGCTCACTCGCTTGTTGCATTTCCTGTAGTAAATTCATAGACTGAATGCATATAATAAACAAATGCTGAATGTTTGTATAGCAGATAGTAACACTAGCAGAAGTAAAACTATTCTGTGTTTCACTCGACATGGAAGAAGAAAACGCAGCACTTGATTGTGGAGAGCTTTCAGACCTGGAGAATACAGCAGAAAGTGAACCTGATCTTTTCACTACATTTTCTTTGAGAACACGTCTTGGATTTACAACTAAATTGGAATCAACTTCCAAAGAAGAAACAGTGCTTAAAGCATTTCACCCTTTGCTCACCAGTATAAATGCTCATGCTGACAACCAGTATGAGAGGAATGATAATGACAGTGATGACGACTCAGAAAATCAGCACAGAGTGAGTAGTACCAGTGGGCAAGCTGAACCAATGCTTTGCAGCCAGACTGACCTGGAACTGGAGTTAGCTGAGCAGAATGCATTACTTGGTCAACATTTAAGGTTTGTACAGACTTCTTTGTCTGAATCTGACAATGATGACAAGGATGCTATTCTTGTACGAGGTACTTTGGTTCATACAACAAGTGATACAGAGTCAGACAGCGAGAGCAAGGACCTAGGCACTGATGAAAACAAAACTGTCAAATCTGTGCTGAATAATGCCGCTTTCTCTGCTGAGGCGTTGGACAATAACAATCAAAATATGGAAGAGTCAGAATCAGAAGGGTACAGCGATACTGATGACACTGTGAATAGCAATGAAATTGAGTTACGCCCACCACTTTCTGAGCAGCTCCCAGCAGGGCTGGGTAGTATTCTGGAGCACGACTCCAAAGGGAAAGACAAGATGTTAATGGATGAGCACTTAAGTCACTTGCTTGCTATAGGGAAAAGCCCTCAAGAACTTTCAGATGAAGAACAAAGACCTTCAGCCAATAATACTTCTCTCCAAAAAACAGCATTGACTGAAAAGACATTTCAGCTGCCCGCTTTCTTTAGTGGACTACGCGTGAGGAAAAAAGGAGTAACTGCAGAAGATGGGGAGACTGTTACAGAAATTAAACCAAAGGAGGATGATTTAGCTCTGCTTAAATTACGACAGCCTGTTAAGAAATCCAGTATTACGTCAGGTTTGACCACTAAAAAAAAATCAGCTGAACTTAAAACAACTCCTACTTTCCTGGAACAACTCTCTCACTTGTTAAACATAGATGTCTCCAAGAACGAAGAGAAAGCAGAAGATTCTGGTGAGGGATCCGGTGAGACTGAGGACAGTGATGAAGCTCAAGAGAACAAAGCCTCTGGCAAAACAGAACCACATTTTCCCTCTGAGGAAATAAAATCAAGCCCTGCTGAATCTGCACTGGATGTCTTTAAAGCTTTATTCTCACGGCCTCCCAAAAAAGAAACAACTGCAGATCCTTCAGAGCTGGAAGCCATAAAACGCAAAATGAGAAATGAAAAAGAGTCTCTGAAAGCTGTATTTGAAAGGTCAAAATCAAAACCTGGGGACGGACCAACAGACAAATCTGTAGGTTGAATTACTTTTTCTTCATAAGATCTGGAAGTAGATGAATATGATTTTTTTTTCTGTTTAACAATGATGTTGGGAACTTATAATGAAAATATTGGAATTTTCCTCTATTTTTGGAAATCTCAAATTTTGGATTCCAAATTTAAGTATTTTCATCGGTTCTAGATCAATTCACTGAAAATGAGTGGTAATCATAACTTTTGAATTAAAAGAACTTAAAAATACATGTCTGATCTTAAAATATTGCTACAAAACAGTTCTCCATAGTTACATATGGCTTAAAATTAGCTTTGTGCTGCAAATATTTACTGTAATCTTATTTCATATTCTATCTGTCTCTCTGCTTTCTGTCAGTGTTTTTTTAAAGTGATATTTCATTTTACCTTTAGGAATAATTCTATGATAAGAGCTGATGCAACAAGTAATGAATGACTTTCAATATAATTTGTCCAAGAAAGTATTTTTTCCTCATTTGTATATGTGTATCTGGCTTTATAAGTATTGATAAGCATTCACCGTTACCCGAGTATACTTCAATGATTCCAGTTAGACAACTCAAGTTTTGACTTAATATAAAGTATTTGCAAGGTTAATAGTCTAATGCGCGCTGTGATTTCTATATGTATACTTTTGAGAAAAGAAAAAAAAATTATGCTAAGATTTTATAAAACCACAGTGAGAATGATTTTGAATGCAATTTGAACTCTTTAATTAAATGAGTAACCCTTCCTGCTCCCCAAATCCAAATTCCTAGAGTTACATCTTTGGCAGATATACTTAATTCATAAGATTGCTCTTGTTGGCTAAAGGGAGAATTGCCTGAATGATTAAATGGTACAGGCTTGGACCCTAAACCTGAAGCTACATAAGTTAATTTGCTGTGTTCATTTGTATGTACTCATTTTTTTTTTTAATATGAATTTAAAAATTTTTAAGCATCTTGACTGACACCTGAGGAGACCGATAATACCAATTTAACGTGAACTACCTATGGGCAGGAGAAAATAGGTACTCACTGGCTGTGGCATGTACCGCAATTACAGTTGGTCTCTGCCATTCCCATTCCTGGGTTGCTTGTTCTTGCTTACACCATACCCTGCGCTCTGCTGGTGTAAGTGTTTGCGTAGCTGCTGGTGAACCTAGTTGGGAAGCTGGTCTGATTCATCACGCGTGGTGAAGGAGGAAGCGCAGGAGTCAGTATGAGTGGCTTTTTTGAATGTCTGCTTTTAAATTTTTTGTAAGTACATCATACTGTTGCGCAAGGGTCTAGTTCAAATCTGCATTTTATGAGGGCAAAGCCAGAGGAAAAAGAACTTGCCTTTCCTTTTCCTTGCCCCCTTGGTCCATTTATGAACACTTTCATAGCAGCGTTTTGCTGGTGTGCTTCAGTTGCGTCCATGCAGTTGTTGGTAGTGGCATGTTGCAAATCAGATTATGGAAGTGTTCTGGATTAAAAGGAGAAAAAAAATAAACCGCTAAAGAAATGCTTGCTTAGTGTTTTTGCCATTTTAAGCAGTACTTCAAGGTTCCAGTTGACAGTGCGGTGCCATCAGCAGTTGCATCAGCGCGTTGTTGTGGCAGTACAAAGTGGTCTGCGGACTGAGCTACCTACCAGGGGGAGGGGCAGGAATGTCTTGAGCCAGCCCTGCTTCCAGGGGATTGGGTTGTCAAATGACATCTTAGGTGGACCCCACTAATGTTTACATGTAAGTGGAGCACAGATAGCTCTTCTCACTCTGAGCAAAGATACACAGGGGAGAAAAATAGTGTTCCTAGCCTGTTTGGTTCACAAGAAGATAGACAGCTTTCCATACTGATATGAGCAGTTTCAACAAAACATTGCATGTGACATGCATTATGATATGTTCCTTCTCAAAAGTATTTTTCTACACTAAATTTTCTGTATCCCTCCTAACTGACTGGAAGTTATTTGAATCAGTAGAATGAGAGATAACTATTCTAGAAAGTACCTGTTGAGTTGAGCATGGCAGTTGCTGTTTTAAAATGGATTGATTTTGCAGATGCTAATTTTTTCTTGCGTGATTTTAACAGCCTGACCTGAGTCCCTCAGAGCAAGATGATAAGACTCCAGGGAGACTCCAGACTGTGTGGCCACCACCAAAAGCACAGCATGAAGAAGGAAAAGTAGGATTAAAGTACACAGAAGCAGGTAAAACAGAGGTGAACGTTTCCAGAAATCCGTCTCTGAGATTTTTTTTTTATATTGTTTAGTATAGAAACGTAGTGATAAGCCACTGTATTGTCTTATCTGGAAAAACAGACCTTTTATTTTTGGGATATGTTGTTTACTGTGACCTGATAAGCATGTAGTTTTCTAAATGTAAATGGTTGAATTTGTGTTGGAATCTAAATGCTTACATACATAAATGTCATGAGGAAAGAAGTGATATATTGGATTACCCTTTTCTGCTGGGCGTTCTTTCTATTCAAACGATGGACAGAACACAGAACAAATGGAAAACTTCACTCCTCCTTTCTTGGCTTAGAACGTGGGGCATAGTGATTCTGGTAGATTCTAGTCCCGTGCGCTTGATTTTGTTTAGGCAATGTCACACTGTTAAGTCCAGAATTAAAGTAATTAATACCAACTTTGCAACTTGGGTATAAACATAGGGTATACACTCATATCCACCCACATCACTTTTATAGCTATCCATGTATCTTATTTTATAACGAATACATGAGAGGGTATGTCTGGAGCCCAAAACTAACAAATTATCTGATAAGCTCTCCAAAGAAAAATGTTTCTTCCTAAGGTCTGCTTTTGTTATTTAGACAAATACTTCTGTAACATATTTACAAGTGAAAAAGTAGTTATTGTAGCTACTGTAACTGTTTCAAATTTCTGTTCTTAAATATCAATCAGGATGTCCTTCTTACTCATATATTAGTCATAAATTGTGGAATTGTCCAAAAAATTGAAATGGAAGCCAATGGGTTGTCTGTTCTTCATGCTCCTGGAGACTTTAGAAAATACCACATATAAAGGATTATGTAGGATTAAAAGAAAAAGTTCTTGTACTACCTCGCTGTGAGAAGTTGTGTATGCTGGTGGTGTATGATTAGCTTTCCAATCGTAGTGGCTATCCTTTTATGTTATTCAGTGTATTATTTTTTTCTCCTCCTTTCGTCGGCTCTCTCTCCCTTCATTTTCTTTTTTATAAAGTGGGCATGATACTGGAAGTATAGAAGTTGTTGGAAGATTCAGAATACTACTTTTCCTCCAGGTTTGACAAGAACAGCATTTATGTAATATAGACAGAAGGGGCTGATTCACAGTGCTTCCTTCCAATCTGAGGTGTGAGAGGCTATTACTAGATGGCCAGGACAGTATTTGCATCAATAAGGTATTCAGCTGTTAACAAGGATTTCTAGAGTCTCTTTCTGCTACGCTTAAATTTTTATTATAGAGTATATGCTTGCAGTATTTTATTTTCCCCAGATAAATATTTTTCTCCTGTTTTGACTGTAATCATCGGTGACAAAAACATGTCTGAAATAAAGAAAGGAAAAGAAACTGAATGAACAAAAGCTCCAGATTCTATTACTTGTAGAGATATTAGGTCATGCTTTCCAGAAATTTGAATAGGAAGGTCAGATTGGCATAGAGCCCATGTACATTGTTACTGTTTGTTACTGAGATATTGTGGTTGGCAGCGCCATCAGCATGCTGATGGTTAGTTTGCTAAGTCAAATTTTTACACAGTCCAGACGCTGCAGTGCATTAGTCACCTGGTGTGTGATAGAGAGAGTGACCGGAAAAAAAAAAGCTGGTGATTCAGCTAGGATGAGAGTCACCAGCTAGGATGAGAGACAGTGTTGCTTTTAAAGAAAAGAGGCAAAGACTGTGTTTGCACACAGGGCATGTGTTAAGGGCATGTTATAGATGTACCTCAGCGGTTAGCAGGTTTGTATTTCTTCTGGCTCTGTTAATATCCATGAATGCCCAGGAGGCAGTGATGGCAGCAGGGACACTGCAAGCCGTTCTAAGTTGCCATATGATGCATCACTTACATCTGCTTTTCCAGGTACTAGGATGACTATGTCTGCTGCAAGTGAGAGATGGTACTGATCATATGAATGGTGCAGATATAATTCAAAAACCGGAGCTTGTATTCAAGATTGGTCTGATTTCTAGATTTTTTTGAAGAAATAGGAAAGTGGCAATGCAACATTACTTCTAAACTCTGTATCTTCTCTATGACATGCAAAGTGCATGTGTATACTGACCTTTCCTCTCATGGCCCTTCTCGCCCAAATTTCCTCCCCAGCCTCCAGTGAATTTCTTAAAAAAAAAAAAAAAGATTTCTTATCATTGAAAGCAGGCTGATGTTGCTCATTAAACTTGGACAGGTCTCAAACAATCATCTGAAATCCCATTTCTCACCACAGCATCCTGTCCCAACAGCTAAGATCAAACAAAAAGTTCTTGATTTCAGAATCAAGTTTTAAAATTGTCTATGGCAAGGATCTTTGTGATTCCAGTCTCCTGCCCTTGATTTTCCTGAACAGATGATTGTCTGTAACATAAAGCAGTGTTAACATGCCATATTTTAACTTGCAGTCAATGATTTTTTACATTAGCAATTTAATTTCTGTAATTAGGAGTTTCATCTACCAAAGCAATAGGAGTCTGTATACAAATAATGATAATAAGCTAAATTATTAAATAATTATTCATTTAGCACAGCTTTATTTTAGAGTTAAACAAAATACATCTGTCATAACTATGCTGATGTGTTTACACAGGGATTTCATTTCCAAGAGAAATCAGTGGACATATCCTTTGTAACTCTAACATAGTACAAGAATATGTATGTATTTTTTATGAGGTAGCCTAGCTTTTTTTCATTCATCATGAGAAATTAGTATTTCAGGTATAATGTAATTAGTATTTAACACTGATAATTTGAAATTCAGAATACTGTGTTCTTTCTCACAGTTTTAAGTCTTTGATTTACTTCCTTCATCCGCGTGCAATAGGACAGCTGTAACAGGAAGGCACAAATATTAAGTGAGAGGATTACTGGCTTTTTGATCTTTTCTCACCTATTTGCCATGCTTTTCCTTATTGTTCTTGCTGCCTCATGGAAGCAAGAAATTCAAGCTTAATTTGTCCTACTCAGCAGACATTGCAGTGACTCATAGCAGCTTAGAGGAGCAAGTAACTCCCTCCTGAGGCCTACAGTCTGGCTTAATGTGTGGGAAACCGACTGAAAAGCAAACAGACATAACAAGAAACACGTGTGTCGAACTGACTAGGACTGTTAGGATTATTAGAACTGAGTGAAGTTAGTGATCAAGCATAATTCTGCAACAGATTTATTCCATGCCTTTGACAACATCTTGTATAATCATAGTATTGTCACCCCCCAATATTTAAAAATTGCTAGTAAATATCCCCAAATCTTGAATTGTAATTTTTGAATTAAAAGGGTGATACCATGAGATTTTGGAACATTTTATGTTTTCTTAATCCCTTAATCCTCGGTTTCTATTGTGCACGTGACTGCACTGTCAACTCTATCTCTGTTAATTAACACAAACTGTTTACGTGGTTCTCTAGAAAAACTGGAACTTCTTTGAAGTATGTAAGCCTAAAATAGTTGAAGCCCAGCAAGTCCATCATACTTCGTTTACATCCTGAAAGACTAGAAAAGGGGTATTTTAATTTATAGTTTTACGTTTGTTCCATGGAAATCTTTCCTGTGTAATCAAAGACATTTCTGTACATAGTTTTGTGGTCCTAAAATTCTGTTCCTCCACTTTCTTTAAAAGTTTCTCGTTGTTCTTCTTCATGGTCTTCCCTTTCCCCCTCCCCCCTGTAATTCTTAGGGAGATTTATCCCATTTTTTAAGCATCAGATTTGGTAGAAGGGTAGATGTCTCAGCTGTTACATGTGGTGAAAATACTTGGCCAGGTAGTGGAGACAAATTCACCAGTGAGCTCATCTATGATATTAGACAGCATAGAATCAGCATATAATGTATGCTTCAGCTGCCACATATGGCTAGATCAGAGCATGCAGCCTATCAGATACAAGAAGGGGAGTTTAGGCAGGAGTTCTACTGCACACAGAACTACTTATGTTTGAAGAATAGCCTCCACATTAAGGAGATATAGAAGAGAAAAAACTCCAGGACCTATGATCCTTATTAAAAATGGATGTTTAGCATTAGAAACAAATTAGTTCTCTTTGGAAAACTTAAAGAGAATTTTGTCTGTTGCTTAAGCAAAATTGAAATGATAACCAAAATCTGTTTGTCATTCCTGTTGGAGAAAACCTTGAAAGAAAATTTAGTTGAAACATTAATCCACTTAGAGTTCTTTTTCACAACATTTTCCATGTTCATTCAAACCTCTGTATTTAACAAAAAAACTCACAACCCTCTTCTCTCATAGTCTCTGTCTTTTCCTCATACTTAAATCTGCAGTGAAGATATGCTGTCTCTATGGTGCCACAACTTCAATGTAAAGAAGGAAATCAGGAGGTAACTGAAAAAGATTAAAAGATTAAAGAAAAAGGCTTTATATTAATATCAACAGAAATAAAAAATAATGGTAGGGATTTACTGCCAAGTGTCACATATATTGAAGTAGTGCTTCCATGTGCTCTGTGTTCCCAGCAAGAAAATTACTTTATGATCACGATATAAACGCAGAGAATATCCTGCTTATTTGGGAGAAAGAGAGGCTTAATGGTCTGAACAAAGAGATGAGAGATAAGAACGTGTTTTCTTATCCTTCATTTAACACAGGCTTCCTTTGTGGTCTTGAACAATTATGTTTGTCTCCAAAACAGACATAATGCTTGATATTGTTAGCATGCTGAGGGAAATTCTTGTAATTTCCATTCATTCATTTTTGTACTTTTTTTCTGAGTGATGAATAGGTACTGGTATCTGTGTCGTATATGTTACATCTGTCATTTAAGGAAGACCAGCCTGAAATTTAGTTACCAAAGAGCGACGGGATCAGGCATAAGCTGAACAGCAGCTCTGATAATATCAATGCCTCCTGAACCTGGAATTGTACTCCTTAAGAGGGAGGTTGTACCTTTGACAGGCTAAACCTCTACTGCCTATTTATTCACCCTTTTCAATCTCTATACTATCATTATTATTTGCTTGAATTGTGATACTGTCTAAAAACAGTAGTGAGGTAGGTTCCAGGAAGGACATCTGACTTGCATGATTCCTACTTAAAAGCTGTGTGATGACACAGTAAATGTAGAGAGATACGTGCTTACATATTGACATAACAAAATAGCGCGTCTTTAACTGCTTCAGCAAATAGAAGCTCCATGAATAAATTGATTACTGACAAATGTTAAAGTAATATTCAAACAACCAGTTCTCTAGGGATCTCAGTTATTAATTATGTTATTAAATATGTGGTAAAATAAAAAGTTGATTCTATATGATGCATTTGGGGTTATTCTGCCAAACTTTTTTTTGATATGGTGTTTATAGATATTCAGGCCGTGTTTAAGCATAGTCTTTCAGAGGAAACTGTTGTGCAAAAGCTTTATCCACATTCTACAATGTTGTGTAGAGATATCTGAGCTGACTTTGAACAAGTTAACTTGGATCCCACAATCCATGTGTCACAGAGCTCTACCTGCATTAGTGTATGAGCTGAGCAGAGCAATGTGCTAATGTGCTAATAACTGCTGCTAATAACTAAGGAAATTTATTCAGAACGCTTCCCAGAGAAGAACAGCTGCTAAGATGTAGGTAGCAATGCACAGGGCTGTCTGAACAGATGTAGAGAGAGTTTGCTATGTTATAGAAGATTAGTTTGAGAAGCATGAAGTAACTGGAAAGCATTCTTGTTTGTCCTGCTGCTAACAGCAGGCTAAAATAAAGAATTCAGATTTATTTAGTCATTTTGGTTCATTTGATTTCAGTAGTTTTTACTTAGATCTAAGTTCCGTGATCCTTTTATAAATGTTATTGTGATAAGTAATATAAAGCAGGACTACAGCAAACAATAAATTATGCATGGGCTGAAGTTAGTGTTTTTATGATTTGATGGTGACTGACCAATTTGATTTGAATTCAAACTGAAGGTGGGCTGCATAAAGGTTTTGTAAATTATTTTGCTACATTTTTTGACATTTATTCTGCCATATGACAGATGTATTTAGCCACGTTATGTCAGTGTTTCATATTTTGACATCTATACTAGCTTGTTTCTGAGAAGCTGTTGCAGATTGTTGCAGCCATATTACGCTCCTCTAGAATAATAATGGCATTTTCCCCCCTTTCGTATGCCAACTAAAATATAATTTTATGGGTTGGGGAGGTACTGGGCATAGTGCTGCTTGAATATCCCTACCGTCTTAGACAAATGAATTGTGCATGTGCTGATCAGTACAGCAGCTGCTTTTCGTGATGGCTGGCATCCATGCTTGGTAAGATTTGCTATTACAATATTTTTTTTAAAAGTCCCATATAACTTTCATACAGGATATGGGATTTGACTGTATTAGATGAAGAATCTTGTGTTACATGGGGATGTTTCTCAACCTGAGAGGTATTTGCTTTTCAAACTGCAGGTCTATTGAGCACTGTAAGTGATATAGAGGGCTTAAGACACAAAAGAGGAATCCTTATCTCCTCCTGCTAGGGCTTGTAAATGGGCAACTGTACCCTCCTCATCTTTTCTCTTCCCATCTTAGCTGATTCTGTTATTCATACTGTGCCTCTTGAGACAGGAATAAAAAGATAGGCATCTATTAATGCTACAGATTTTTTGTTAAGATGCTTGGGTTTCATTCTCAGCCATGATGCTATATTCTGGAGTGACTTCAGGGAATTTACATGAGCTTTCTAAGCTTCCGGTTACCCATCTGTAAAACTAGGATAAGAATCCTGACCAATTTTTTAAGCCAGGTTCAAGATGTTTTACTATCCCTTTTTTTGTGTATGGGATGCTGCCATTAGATAGAGGGACAGAATGGAAAAAATACCTACTTTCAATGCTTAAATCAGCAAAAATTAACATTTAGAGTATAGAATTAGAGTATGGAAACTGTGCCTAATGCCATGCAGTAAAATGTTCATGCCTGTCTATCTACGGGCAATTATGTAATTACAGCATGAAGGAGGAGAAGAGGTATGCTTCACCCTTTCAGTAAAATCCCTATTTTATTTCCATAATGGGTATTGTTTATTGAAATACAGTCATTTTAGGAGACCTATGGATATTAAGTCTAGATGCATCTATTACTGCAGATGTCCAACAAGCACATATTTTACAGTATACAAGGCCATACCTGAACACATATGTCTGTGTAGCCAATAGATACCAGTCTGCTTGAGAATTCACGTATAGAACAGCTTAGGTCTGCTCAAAGTAGAAACTTGATTTTTAAACTAGATTTTTCCTCATAAGAAGGTTAACCTGTTATCTGCGCAAAGTTAAGGCAAGTTCTGTAAGTTTTTTAATTCTTTTACTGTAGTTTTTGTTTTGAAACGTATGCACTGCTGATTTTCATGCCCTTACCAATGTGATGTTGCAAAGCCCAAAATGGTCACAGGATTTTAGCAGATGGTTATTGTTACGTAATTGAAACACAATGAAAGAGCAATTGTGTATAGCACAAGAAGAATCACACTATATTTTGTTTCCGTGGTTCTAGCTCAAAATATATGAAGCCCTTTGTATTAAAGAAATGCCTTGAGTTAAACTGCATTCACTGTCCTTCATCAGATCGCGTTCTCCAGTCTCACTGTTTTCATGATCTGTTAACAAATTCTGTTTGTTCCAGCATTTATATCTCTCGAATCTAGACTAAACGTTTTGTATTTTAATCTTGCACCGGATGAAGTGGATAAAGAGAATTTGTAACTCATCAAACACATTCTTTAATAAATTTATTCCTCCTGTTTGCGGGTAGGGTGTAATTTGTGAACTATATGGCATTGCTGGTAATAGATCTTTTTTTGTATATATGGAGTATGTAGGACATTTATTGAGAAAGAAATCTCGTTGAAAGTCCCCAGCAGCAATACATCTAATGCTGCCTTCCTGGGAGGATGAAAATGACAAATGAAAAGGTCAGTGTCTGCCATCAAGTAGATGAACTGTAGCTGTAAGTCACCTGGGACAGGAGAGGAATGATCAAGCAGATAGTTATTCAGGTGACTACTTCTGAATAGCGCTTTATGTTATTTCGCAGTCAGGAAGAGTAGAAACCATCCTCTTTGCAACAGAGAATCACGAGTTTGCTTGTTTGTCCTTTGAGAGGCCTGCAATCCTGTGGATAATATTCCCTTATTCTCAGGGAATTCAGTAACTTTTGTGAGGTTGCTTAGTTTTCTGTAGCAACTTTTAGCTACCTGACTATTTACTTCTTTAAAACTGTTTATCCTTCAGATCTTCCTCTTTATCTGTCTTCTTTCTCCACAAATTCCATATTTTCACTCTGTTAGAATCTTTGAGGCGTTGACAACCATTCTGTTTGAAATTTTGAGCTTGGAGGGTTTTTCCTTTCCCTGAATAGTCTAAAAAAACAATTAGTGGAGGTGAAAGATGTCTGCTCATTTCCTAGTCTAGGAGATTGACTTCCTTCTATGAATTGAATTACAGGGCTGTTAAAGAGTTAAAGTTGAATGGGAAGTAAGGAAAGGAGGACAGATTAGAGTTGACTGAATGCGGTGGGGGAAGAAGGATTATATAATAATACATCAAAGCTATATTCAGTAAATGACCGTTAGCCAATCCCCTACCCCTAAAAGTATGTCGTTCTAAGACTTTCTTTAAGCTCAAATTAATTTTAGTTTGGTAATTCTAATAGGATGCTTAAATGCAAAACTTGTTCAAAATGATTTTAAGAAAGTTTAAGGAAGTCTTTCTGTCAGGTATTTTGTATGCCAAAGCTTTGGGTTTCTGCTGACCAACAGCCTTTTAAAAATGTGTAAATCACAATTTATCAGTTTAAGTGTTGCATTTATTTAACGTTTCAAGTAAGTTTCCGTGGTTCTCCCGATGATACTCCTTTTGTGTGAAAATTAGTATTTTAAACACCAGTTAAAGATAGAACAAATGCTTTGACAGTTACTCTTGACTATGTTTTTTGGAAGAAAGGCCTGAACATTTCCTGCTCTTCAGGGTGGTAGCTTGAATGAGGCTGCAAGGTGGTATCAATGCAGCTGCAAAAATTTTTGCAGCTGTGGTAGGTGAACGCACTGCTGCCACCTCGTGGTTAAAGGAAAAAGTAGCATGAGAAAATAACGGAAGAAAGAATGGCTATAGTGAAAGTGATGGGACCAAGGGTTATCAAGGTGGGAGAAAAGATAAGAAATCCTAACTATGTGGAAACTTAATGAGTCAGCTCAATTAAAAGTTAATGGATACTTTATGCTACAGGATGTGCTACATCTCAAGAGAGGTAAATTGCACTCTAGTTTTCATTTTTTACTGCAACTTTTTATTCTCTAATTAGTTTTAAATTGTTTGTATTGACATTACTTTGTGTATTTCCATTTACTGAGTTTTAATAAATAAGAATTTTCACAAAAAGGAATGTACTGACCAAGAAGCAGCTATATAGATCGTTATATAGAGAGAAATTTTTTCAAGGCTTCTGCTTTCTACTTCAAGATTTCACATCAGGGCAGAGAAGGCTCCTGATTGCTATGTAAAGTTGTGAGGAATAAGCTAATCTATTTGAAAGGTGAGTTACAGAGATTTCACTGGGAAAGGTTTTCATGTAAGGTTTTATATAAGATTGCTTAGCTGGGATGAAGTAGGTAAGTTATTTTATTATAACAAAAAAGGAAAAGTAATTTTGCAGTATTCTTCATCTAGGTTTATTTGAAACTTTTCAGGATTTTTAAGGACTTGCAGAAAGAATTATTCTACCAGGAAGTGAGGCTATCCTGTTTTCCTCAATCCAGGAGCTAAAGCTCTCCTTCTCCTGGCCTGGAGGTGTTCTGAAAAAAAAACATAATCAGTTGTGAACATGAAGAGAATAATACCGCTTATTTGCTGTTTGCAACAGTTGTTTTGGAGAATGAAGTATTTCCATTTAAAGTAGCTATAGAGGCTAAGACTGTTGTGACCTGCTGAATCCAATACCCTGCCTCTGAAGGCACCATGTCAGAAAATTCCCGAAGTTGTGGGTTAAATTTTCAGGTCATCAGCTTTACCAGTGAATGCTTGCACCTTTTCTTGTAGAAATGTTGAGGTATGATGAGCTTATTCTGTATCATGACAAAGCTTTAAATTAGCCTATGTTGTGTACGTTTGTAATAGTTCTTGTTGCTCTGTATTCAACTCTTTTCTCTGCAGTTACACATCTGAGCATGTGTTTGACATCTACATGAATTACATAGGTTGTCCAAAACAACCTAGCTTTTATTTCATGTTTGTTTTTATGTGCGTTGGGGAAAAATGTGCATGTTAGGATACTTTGTTTGAGAAGCAGTGAAGCATGCCTCATATTTTAGTTATCATTAGTAATATCATGTATGCTTTATTTCTGCCATCCAGTGGCATATGCCATACATTGACTAAGGACACTTTTTTGTTTTGGAGTTAGACGTTGCATGCACAACGGCATATTTGGAAAAGGTTCAGGAGAACGGTGTTTCAGAAACAACTTAAAAGGCAAAATGAGAAATTCCTGAAAACATCCCCACTTCAAACCTGTGCCTTCTAATCAGGTTGTATAGGATAAATCTGTGAGAAAATGCTGAGCTTTCTGGTCTGAACTGCTCTCCTTGTCTTACTAAGCAACTTGACTAGGCAATAATGAGTGAGTACCGTGAATGTGGTGTCTGTCATTTCCAACTGCAAATCTTGAGAAATCAATAAAATAAATGATTCAATCATTTCTACAGAGTGCAATATGCAATTCTCCTTTATATAAGTCTCAGCTCAAGACACTTTATTTGAGATGTTTGCATGTTTGTTTTCACAGTAAGCGTTACTACGTGTGGCCTGTGGTCAACTGAGTTATGTCCATGGCATATTATTTACATGGTACCAGCTCCTTTTTTAATTTGATTCTAGCGTCAATGCTGATATCTAATACTACTTAAGAAATTAAACAGTTCACAATCGGTTGATAATTTTTTGCAAGGCAAATTGGCATTTAAAGTACTAACTGACATATATGTTTGTAGAAATGAATAAAAAGCAGTGAGTCTGCTAGGATTAGATCTGTTTTATATAAAAATTCATTGTAGAGCTAGATCTAATAAAATTAATGAGTGTAAAAATATAAATGCCCTATGTGAAACTTCAGTGCCATCTTACTTATGCTTTTGTCTCTAGCTCACCTAAAACTTTACAAGGAGGGACCACCAGGTGGGTGGAAAAGTGTAATGTTGTCCGTCTGTGTCTAGTCTTTGGTCTCTTTTATTGTAAAGTTATTGTAAAGGCATTCTGTATCTTGCCTTGATAGAATATAAGTGATAAAGGTGAAGCACGCAGTACAGTATGCAATAACTATCAATGTTCAAAACTAAAACTTTATTAAAGACTATTGCATCTGCAGAATAGATGAGGTCCTGTGTCCAGAATTCCACCTTAAATAACTTCAATCTCATTTGCAGCTATACGACTAAAATGAGTAGAACTTAGACTGATTTCTCTGACCTTCAGATTCACTCTACAGTGCTGAGTATGAAATTTTGCAAAGTTAAAAGTTGAAGAATGATTGGAAGAGCATCAAAATAGAGAATGAACGCATTAATTTCTTTTTTCATTTCTTTTGTCTATGAGCGAAATTCAGGTAAATATAACCCATTTTGAGATAAACTAATATGCCTAATAAATGGAATGGTAATAATCTGGCAGTGCTCATTCTAAAACTTTCTGAAACAAAGACCATAGGTTGGGCTGGAAAAATTCTTTCTGAGATCATGGACTATAGTCTTCCATTGTGAGACATATCTGATATCAAACTGAGGTAACAGCTGCATTTTAGCCAAAAGACAAGGTGAGGTGACTCAAGAAGGGATGAGAAATATTACAGCTACAAACTTTTACTGATTAGAATAAATAGTGCGTGTTTAGGCAAGGGAAGCCTTTTGAAAGAAAGAGAGATTTAATTGTGATTTAAGAAGAGAAAGCACAATATTAATGCAATTTATGGAAGTTTATTTCAGATGCAGCCCCTGCTGCCTTTCTGTGTTTTCTTGCTCGTTTATGTATCCCCCTGACAATGGGATACACAGAGCCCAGGTTATCTGTTGGATTTCAAAAGAAGCTTAAGGAACTCATTTTGTACAAACTCTGATGACTTGAAAATTCTTTTTAAGAAACTCTGACTCCCTTGCACGGTATTACTGAATGTATGATAACTGATGAAAACTGAGCTGGAACTCATTTTATTGTAAAAGATGATTTTCTGATAAATTCCTCTTTTTCTGCGATGACCTGTCACTTTTGCAATTGTCTGCCGTAGTAACTGAAATAACTGAATGAGGCATGCTCCAAAGTGAATGAGAACACTTATGTGGAAATGAGGGAAGGAGATATTTTCTGGGGAGTCCTTCTGTGATAGCTGGAGATTTTGTCATATTTTAAGTTCAGATTAACTTGTTTCATTCTTGTGTCATGAAGGAGATTACCCTGCATACTTTTGTTGAATACACTGTTTTTGGATATTGAGTTTGTATAGTCTATAGGGTGCATAAAGTACTCTGAAATTTCTGTTTGCCTTTTGTACTTAAATAAACATTTAAACAAAAGTTTCCTAAAGGCAATGCAGGAGGCGAATTGACTCCTCCTCAAATGATGGAATTCCAGCTTCCTAGTGGAAGCTTTATAAGACTTTCTCTGAGGAACAGGGAGTTTTCTTCATGAGTCCTTCTTTTAGTATAAAATATTGCCTCAGTATCTCCAGCCAGACTTGTCTTTGACTTCTGTTAAGAAACTATCACTATGCTATGTGTTGATGGTCATCATTACCATGTTTATTCATTAAGCAGTTTCTTGCTCTCAAGCTTTTCAAAGAATTACAGCATAGCAAATTGTGTAGTCTATACAAAGTGTCAGTAAGTGGGCTTCTGAACTGTCTGGACTGCCAGGTTCATCTCTCCCTAACGATCCAGTTCCCAGCATTTCCCAGTTCCCTTACTTGAAGTAGGCTCTACCACAGAGGATTCTTTGGTGTGCTGCGGAGGTCCAAGATTCACTTAGATTTTTATAGTTACAGGCCACTCAGATGGTTTGCTGCCTGCCTGGAGGCTGGACAGTTGAGCAAGCTATTTGGTTTGTCCATCTCATAAAAATCTCATATTTTTTTTCCTCCTCTCCAGAGGAACAAATAATTAGACAGCACCTTAGAGTTATTCATGAAACAGCAACAGAAAATCTTTCAACTCATCTCTACCCTAAAAAGCATTAACAAAGCTTAAAGCTGTAAATATAAACAGGCATAGTTTACAGATATTTGAAAGGTATTTTGGAGCTGCATAATTCATTTTTAGTTTAGTTTTATTTTCACACATCTTTAATTACGTTAGGGGAACGGAAAAGAAAATAACTTACTCTTTGCTACGTTTCACCTATACACCAACATACACTGATTCATATTGTAGAATAGAATATTCTTATGGTATTTTTGAGCAAATTTTCCTTACGTGATCATGTATCATATATCACCTTTCTGTTTCGTTTTGATCAAATAGAAATTGAGATTGCTTACAATAAATGTTTCGTAGTTGGGGTTCTGAGGTAAAGGAATTCTGGCCTATGCCATCTCCTGAACACAGGAAACATTATTTACTGTTTATATGCATGGGTAGTTCAGATTTTGAAGGTTTTCTTATTTATAACTAAAAAGATTAGATATTGTATCACTTTGGGGTTCTGTGTGTTTTAAAGGAGCCACAGCAAACTAAACCCTCAATTCAATATTCTTATCACCTCAGTATGCTTGCTTAACTTTCCCTGGAGAAACCATAGATCCAAATATGGCCTACAGAAATCTAAGGTGTGTGGCCTGGAGACCATGATTATCCTGGAACGTCAGGAAAACGCTAAAGCTGAACAGTTGGGGCTATAAATGCTGAGGGACACATTTGTATTCAGATACCAAGGACCTAGTGATACAAGAAGATGCTGCTATTGTATATATCTTTTTTATGATTATTTAAGAAGGTATTTGGAGCAGTCCTATGTCTTACAGTCGTCTTGCAAGGGCCAAAATTTAAGAAAACACAAGTGCTGTAAAAAATTAGCCCGGTATATTGAATATATCTTCCTTTGTTTCAGCTCATGTTTGGAATATCAGAAAGCTTCATGAACTGTAAAAATACAATATAGCTTGACAAAATGGAGTGTGAGACAAACCTTGTAAAAATTGTTTCTTTGAAAAATAGAAACACTTAAAACAAAATCTTTGTCAAACATATTAGGAACACCAAACCTACCAGAGGGTTTATAAAGTCCATAAAGACATGAAAGGAGCACTCAGAAAAGATAAAAACATAGCAGGAAAAAAAACCCAAAATATTTGTGACATCTGTATTTATTATGGAAAGATCTTGGACAGGTTCTTATGCTATTATGGGGGGCTTGCCTGAGGATATGTCTTAAAATGAGGTATCAATAGGGGAAATTATGGAACACATGGAAAAAAAAATGAAGAATGACACTCACCATGACCTACTAGTAACCACCCAAGAGCTCTAAATGAACTCGTAAGAGCAAATTGCTGAACTTCTAACTGTGGCAGACAACCTCGAGAGACAGCTTTAGTACCTGAGGGTGGCAAATGTAACCCTATTTTTGTCTAAGGTATTTAAGACCTATAGACTTAAAGTCTGCTCAAGGGAAATTATTGGAAACTCTAACAGGGAATTGAATTAGTGGGCATGTGGATGTGACCTGTTACAGAAGTGATAACTGAGATTTGCTAAAGTCATACTTGAGAAACCGATTTGATTTCTTCAAACAATCAACAAGCAAGTGCCTAAAGGAGATGATTGATTTTTAACAGTTTTCTTGAGGACCTCAGCAAGAGCCTCAAGGGATCTGGATCAGGTGGATTGAAAACTAGGTGAACTGCCAGGTTCAGAGGATTGTGATCAGTGGCACAAAGTCCAGGTGGCGGCCAGTCACTAGTGTTGTCCCCCATGGGTCAATACTGGGGCCGATATTATTTAACATCTTCGTTAACAACCTGGATTGTGGGACCAAATGCACCCTCAGCAAGTCTGCAGACAATACAAAATTGGGCGGAGTGGCTGACAGATCAGATAATTGTGGTGCCATTCTGAGGGATTTCCATAGGCTGGAGAAAGGGGCAGAGAGGAACTTCATGAAGTTCAACAAAGGGGAGTGCAAAAGACTCCACCTGGGGAAGAATAATCCCATACACCAGTACAGGCTGGGGGTTGACCAGTTGGAGAGCAGCTCTGAGGAAAAGGACCAGGGTGTCCTGATGGACAACAAGTTGAACATGAGCCAGCGATGCGCTCTTCTGGCAAAGGCAGCCAATGGTATCCTTGACTGCATGAGGCAGAGCGTTTCCAGCAGGTCGGAGGAGGTGATCCTTCCCCTCTACTCAGCCCTGGTGAGGCCACCTCTGGAGTGCTGTGTCCAGGTCTGCGCTCCCCAGTATGAGAAAGACATGAACCTGCTGGAGCAAGTCCAGTGAAGGGCTACTAAGATGATTAACGGATGGAGCATCTCTCATCTGAGAAGTAGCTGAGAGAGCTGGGACTCTTTAGCCTGGACAAGAGAAGGCTTGGGAGGGGATCTTACCAGTGTTTATAAATAGCAGATGGGAAGGTGTAAAGAAGACAGATGCAGACTCTTCTCAGTGGGGCCCAGTGAATAGAGGAGAAGCAATGGGCAGAAACTGAAGTTCAATTCAGAAACTACTTCAGTTTTTCAGTGTTTCAATGATTTACATCCCTGTGTGCAGGATACTTTCTTGAGATGGTAACTATCCGGGCACAACTATACCAAATTAAGGTGACTCCAGAAAAAGTGTTCAGGGAATAGGCTCGAGTCATTTTGCTGTATCACACAAAACTAGAGTTGTATCGTGATTTCTTTTTCATGATACTAACTTACACCCTAAGACGAACATTTAGTTGAGGAGAAGGAAAAAGGCACTTTATTGGGTGTCAGCTCCTACCCAGTTGATTAATTTTGGGCTATTTAAAATAACTGATGAGAAATATGCTCGCTGTATTAATTTCATACTATACAATCTAGCTACCTAGTTTACTACTTTTTCTGTCCATTACATATAAGAATCTTTTAGCTATTTCTTTTTTAGTTTAATGCAAGAAAACTGTGGTGGTGGAAAGAAACATAAGAACTTACACTACAGAATGTCCGTTGCATAGCAGACAATGCATTAAATATATGCTGCAGTATGTGTCCGTGTATGGTACGCTGACTTCTATCCAGTAGCCATTATTTTAATCAATGAATTAAGTTTATCAATTCTTACCACTTAGTACTTAGTGCTTTCTAAGTACTTAGTACTTTCTAAGCATATTTTTATTTGGAATAACCAAACCATAAAAGAACTTGTACTCAGAAGCTTTATAACAAAGATTAAGCATAACAATCTCTAGAAATTATTTTGGAGCTTCCAGCTAGGAGAAGTAAGGAAAAACACATGCCCTTGGAAAGAGTGACCCTACAAAAAATAACTTAAAATGATAGTACCTTACCAAATACGTTTATCATGAAAAATAAAATATTCTTAGTACTTTCAAGATTCTTTTTAACTGTTTTTATACTGGGTTAACTTTAATCCTTGGGGGATCCCAGCCATTATTTTGTGGCTGCCTGAACACTTATGCCAACGTAAGAGAAGAGGCAACAGAGGGCTGGGAATGAGTAGGCGTGTTGAAGAATGCTGCTTTCAGTGCCGGAGCAGGTTTCTGTTAGAAAAGGTGAACTATGACTCTCTTGCCAGAATCCCAAAGAATGTTAAGCATTGAGTAACCCGAGACAGAAAATAGATCTTTTGTTAAGATAAATCTGTAGATCTGTATACTTCTATTACCCAAAGTAAATGATTGCATTAGAAGCATTTTCTGAGTCTATCTATCATATGACCTTAACAAGCTAAACTTTTAAGGCAGAGTATTCATAAAGTTCATGCCTTGCACGCTGAGTGAGTGCTTTAGCAGTTGGTGTGCAAGAGGAGTCACAACTTGTTCTGGGGACCTGCGACAGCTGTTTTTTCAAGTCCTGTTTAGGTGAATGGATAAACAGAGCCTATGTCCAGAAAGACTGTCAACCAGTCAAAGGAATTAACAGGAGAAAACTTAAAACTGCATAATCATAACCAGTTGTGATTCAGATAGAGCAGTCTAGTTGTTTCCCCATGGTGGAAAGCTCTAAGTAGAACTGTATTATACAGGAAGAGAAAATTTGGGTAGATGCTATTATTAGTTGGAATCACCTAAATTTTTTATTTTGCATCTTTTAAAATATCAATCACTTCCTTTCTGATCTTCTTCTGATCTCTAACCTTTGCGTTAAAAGGTTCATCATCATACAAATTTCAGGGTGATGACATGGCTATCTTTCCTTTGTTTTTCCTCCAGGTGCTCTCAAGAAAAGGAAAAGGAAAGAAAAAAGCCTCACTACACCTAAGCAATAAAATATCTACTTCTTTGGTGTATGCTTTATGTTGTTTTACTGGTTCTACTGTTTCAGGCAGCATGCAAACCTCTTAGGGTTGCAGAATGTTGTCAGTAAAATTTAAACTCTTTGGACTTTACAGTCCTTGTCTGAACTAGGATCTGATTCTTTTTTAGCTGAGGAAGCAAGAGTCAGGCCAGGAAATATGGAACTGGAAATAGGCCATTGGATGAATTCTGAATTGGAAGCAGATAGAAGTCGGGTTTTAACAGTCTAAGAGGAAACTCTAGTTGCTTGTTTATGAGGGCTATAGCTTCTGGGCCAATGTTTCATAGGAGACAGGCTTTCCTTAAATCATTACACAACCCTTAATGAAAGGTCTTTTCTTTCGTCCTAATCAGATGTAGCCAAAGCATGGATTGAGGGAGACCATAGCATGAGACCCAGGTTCTAGAAGTCTGAAGTCTGTTTGGTAAATCTACACTTCAACATTACAGCCATCACTAAGCCTGTATAATCAGTGTTCAAGGTCGTCTTTGCTTCATTGCTAATTTAAATTTTTCTGGCTTTAAGTTTCAACCTTTGGATCTTGTTATACCTTCCCTTATTAAATTTTTGAGCCATTTAGTACCTGGCATATTTTTCCCTTGGAAGGCAGTTTAGTCCCTATAATCAATCTTTGTCTGATAAAATTAAGAGAAAGAATTCTTTAAATTTTTCGCTGTTGGGTACTTTTCCAGATCTTCAATGGTATTCATGACTGCCCTTTTATCCAGTTTGCCTATATATAGTGATTGTATATTTAAAGTTCAGTTTAAGCCATTATATTTAATATATCTTTTTCTTTAGAATGTGTTTGTATTTATGTGCATGCATATGTCATAATATGTTATCAGTTCTACTTTTGTCTGCAAAGCTAAACCTTTAGTGTCCTCTTTGTTTCAGTCTGAGGTATCTTCCCTCCGTTTTCCCCTCTCAGCATGAAAGACTTCTTTGCTTTATCAAACTCTGCTGTCAGTAAAATCTTTGAAAGCCTGGTCACGTGGTTTGAGAAAATAAATGCGAATTACTGTGTTTACATTTTCTTTCCCTGTCACCGTTGTACCGGGTCTTTTATTTGGGAGCCTATGCCTGCATTCTGGATCTGGTAGCATAGTATGCCATGTAGTCTGCTGAAAACCATCACGTTGTTTTCTGATGCTAATGGAAAGCACTTTTTTATTTTTGCAGAGTACCAAGCTGCCATTTTGCATTTAAAGAGGGAACACAAAGAAGAAATTGAAACATTGAAGGTATACTTTTAATGTTTTCTATTTTCTTTTTCTTCTCTGACTTTTGTGCAATTTTCAGGTTTAAGTAGCACAACATATGCTTTCTTAAGAATGTTACCGTTTTGTTCTAAAAGTTGTGTTCAGTTGACTGCCAACTTAAAATCCACAGACGCCCACATACGATGGGAAAAGCAATTTTTTATATTTCCCGTTTGTAATTTTCTTTACTGTTTTACTTGTGCAGCACAGAGGACAAATTCTTCCCTCTAACCCAGCAGTTTAGTACATTTACATTTGCTTATTATATCAAAGCATTGACATTTAACTCATCACTCTTTCTCAGAGAAACATACTTCAGTAGAAGTACTTTTTTCTACAGTGTAAGAGTAAAAGTAATTTTACCTAGAAAAATGAGTATTATGAATACATTTGTGTCCTTGTAAACAATTCTGAAGTCTATTCAGACCCTTCCTTAATATTCTTACTGTTCTGTCACGTCATCTCTACAGCAGGTAGTTAAGGTTACTGATGTACTATGACTAGTGTACTGTGTTCACAAGGGTTTCTTTTGCTTTTCTTTCTTTTTGCTTCTCTGTTGTAGCTGAGAGTCTCTAGGTTGCTTACTAGGACGGGAACATCTTTTGGGAAGAGTCTGTCTTTTTATTACATGTTTATACAGCATGGCCTGTGCTTAAAGTGCTTAAGTCATCTGGGCTAGATCTGATTTTAGGTATGTTAAATAGAAGCCAAATCTCAAGGAAGCTAGATAACTGAGAATACAGTTCTGGCATAATAATGATGACACAAAATGCTTGTCTTGTGCTGGCTTTGGCTTTTTGTTTTTGTGTGTTTTTCTCATTATCAAGAGAACTGGTCTTCTGTTGAAATATCGGTGTTAACATTCATTGTGTGTGCTAGGATTATCCCTATATTGTTTTAAATTTTCTTCGTCATTCCTTTAAATGCATTATGAGATATATTTCTTACTGACAAAAATTAGCATTATTTTTTTTCCAAAGGTATCTATTAAATAGCTGCAGTGCCATCAATAAAAATGTCTCAAAAAATTTACAGAATGGTTCAATCAGCTTAAAATCACATCAAAATCTTGCCATCATAGTAAAGCACGACTATTCCCTCTATTCCATAAGACTGAAATACTGAGGGAAATAAATGGTTGCAGGATAACAAATGGGTCAGGAGGCATGCTGAGGCTCACAATTCTGTGCTTTTCTGTCCATAGTGGAATTGCTGCGCAACAGTCCTCTGGTTATATCACTCACTCGTCTCTTATAATACCACTTTCATCTATCGTACTAATGTAGCTAATGCTTAGTTACATCTGTTGTGTGATTCCAGCCTTTATTTTCACCATTAAGCAAGATCAATATACTAATACAAGGAGTCTGGTAGTCCAATTTACTGATGCAGTGACCATCGTATTAGGCAGATTACAAATAGCAATCATGTGATTAGTAAAGTACAATATTTGTATTACATGAAGTGTTTATGTATTTGTGTCTGCAGAAAGACTAAGGCATAATGGACATAAAATCTCTCACATTAAGTAAGCCCAGTGAGTTCTTTGAAAAGGCAGAGGTGGGATGGATGATGGCAGCAATTTGTAGAGTGCAAAGGAGAGGCAAGGGGTCTCTGATGTGTGCAGTGAGCTCAACCTTTTGAAGTAAAAAAGGTTGAAGTAAATATTTTTTTCTAATAAGCTTCTCTTAAAAATTCAGCACAGGGAAAGGCAAGCTAATACTAAAGTAAACATATGATAATAATGTATGATAAGTATAAATAATAATAACTCTTGCAAAGAATAGTGTAACTGTCCCACACAAGAACACTAGATGGAAAAGGGTGGTGGTGGTCATTTACTTTGAAGGGACATTTTGGAAAATACATAGGCTCAGTGAGAGAGAAAATGGATTTGAGAGAGCAGTGACAGTTATTGAAAGCACGTCTCCAGCAACCCTGGAAACAGTAGAAGCAGAGGAGCCAGGTAGTTCATAAAAACATGAAGTTTGCCATGCCTTAATCCCTGGATTATTTTCTCAGCTTCTTTCAGTTTACACATAATTGATATATTCTAGTTGTTTTTCATAATGTGATATTCCCAATTCTGTCTTTCATCAAAAGAATGTTAGTCTCACACATTTTGCTTTCCAACAATTAGTATTTTAAGGGCTTCCTGAAGCAGCGTTTGCACCCAGGTTATGATATATAAATGAATAAATTATAGTATCACATGCGTCCATGACTCATTGAGCTATCTGAATGCTATGCCATCTGAATAGTCTTCTAGATCTTTTTCTGTATGTCCTTGACGATGAATTCCTTGTACTAAGATGTGATCCTTTGTAGATGCATCCTCGTTGCATATACGGTTTTTTTAGACCTTTACTTCTCTAGAACCTGTAAGATGCCATATGAAATTTTCTAAATAGCGCCAGACTATTACTCTAAAAAACGTTTATGTTGAAAATACTGAATTTCTACATTCTTAATCTGTCCCATGTTAAAAGAAGGTTAATACTAAGTTATTTATTCTGTGAAGAGACTTATTGTAGCATGTTTTTTTTTTATATACTGCGGTGAAATCTGAATTAGTCAAATGCTGCTACCTGGTCATGCTGCTTTAGTAAATCACAGGTTGTTAGTTCGGCTTCTAAGTTTTAGTAAGTTTCTAATTGGCAGTGTGGCATTTTCATCTTTTTTTATGTTTCTTTTTTATTTTAATCAGTTCACTACTAGAGCGTCTTTCTCCTGTTTCTCTAATGTTCAAACATTTTAAAGGACAATTCTTTTCTTTCATCTCTGTTATTAGTTTTTATTATTTCATCTTTAATTTCAAAATAATATTTCCTGGGTTTTGTGTTTGATTTCATAGCTGTTGCCTTTCCCTGAAGTTGCTTCAGACTGTATTTGTTTCAAACTCAAATGTAATAGCAAAGGATTATTCCTTTGTCCATTTTGTTCATTCTTTATGTGACCAGCCTTTGCATTGGTAAAAGTGAAATGCATTAAATAAGGCTAGAAGATGTGGGTACACTCACTTTCTTGTGGCTTTTCGTTATTTGAAGGAATGGAAAGATACATTTTTTTTATCTTTTTAAGATAAAAGTTTTTTATCTTTTTTTGAGATAAAAGTATGAATGACTACATACTAATACTATACCATTATAAGACTTTATTTTAGAATATAGTAGAAGAAAAATTTTGTCATGGTTTAATGTAATAACTTGTTGCATTTTATTCTTTAAAGGTGTAACAGAAAAATATGCTGGTAGGTAACTGTTGGAAATGTATGAGTTAAATGTGATTTTGCACTATAAAACTGAAAGAACCTAGAGACTGAAATTTGTCTGAACCAGATCTGATCTGAATCTCATATCTAGTATTTAGAGGAAAGTTGCTCATCATTCTTTGTCTATAAGACATTAGGAGTGAGACCCTTATCCCTATTCTTTCCTGTTCCTAAACAGAGAAACGGTAAGGAGCCCTAGGAGGTATATGTAGAGCTGAGGAAAAATTCTTTGAAAGTTATACAAGTGCCTTCTGAAGATTAAAAAAAAAAAAAAAACCAAAACGCTAGCCATCCTGGGAGGAAACTGCAAAGAATAAGAAAGGTTATGGTCTGCAGCAAAGCATTGTAGAGCATCTAGAACAGTTAGTCCTGGGCTGTGTCAGAAGAAAAGGTTGTGCAGAATCTATCCCATGATGTAGTAGCTTATGAACAAGAGGTCTATTTACTCTTTAACAATAGCAAGTGAATTCTTAAGGAGGGAGAAGTACCTATATTTCTATCCTGAATATATTTAACTTAATTTCCAGTTTCTTTTCCAGCTTCTTTTGGAACTTGTATTTTTCCTTGATTATGTGAAGGAAAATCATGGTAGGTTTTTGTTCTTTAAGATTTTTTATTGCTGGGTTTATTTCCTATAATTTTCATATGTCAAGGAATAACGCAGAGTATAACCAGGGAAAAGCTATGGAAATATTTACTTTTTACCCATTTACGTTTAAATTAAGCTCAGCTGTAGTGTTTAAAGTATTTCCTGAATGTTTCACCTATTATTTAAGTAAATTTCATGAAATTTTTTAAGACACTGATAGACCATTTCTATTCTCTGTTATTGAAATGTATTTCCTGCTCATTCCGCTAGATGTCAGCTAAGCCCTCTTTGAGAAAACATTCCCAGACCATGTCACAGCCTCTCTGTGAATGTGTAAAGTTCATTTTTCCTTCTGAACTGTGAGACTATATGAGGTGTTAACAGCCTGTAATAGTATTTGTGGAGCTGACTGAGTCTTGCTTTTAAGTCAGAAATTATGTTGCGCATTATGGAAGTAAAATCTAAGTTGCTCAATAGAGAAGTGGTGGAGGTCGTCATCTTAATAATATTTTTTTCTCTACATAAACAAACCTACAATATTTAATAACCAATGAAATAAATGACAACTTAATATTTAATCAAAATACTGGAAGTGAACTGGTGAATTCTAAAAGGAAGGAAATAATGTAAAGGCAATATTCCAGTTGCAGCACGTAATAGTTATTTCAAAGCATTTATGTACAATGACACAGTAGCATTTTTAATTCTTTCTATAAGTTTATTCATAAAATGTGTGAAAAAAAATTGAAATTTTGTCTCTAATTTCTTCTTTCTCCCTCTAGCTCAAAGGTTCCAAAAAATCTCCCCCTCTCAGTTGCAGAGAAGTTTAATAGTGCTTTGATAAGATGGAATGACAGTTTAAAGCTCTTCTGTAATTCATGAATCTTTTTCTCTAATACAGTAAATTTTAGAAGGAAGTATCTCTGCTTGCATCTAGTGCAGTTATGAGCATACTACTGAAATCAGAAATAACATATAATAATGTGGTTGGTGTGTAACTGCCTGTGCTGTTACGAAAGAACAAACAGGCCTTATTTAGAGAAGAATGTATCATGGAGTTTTCATAGTGACCTTTCTAGTCTCCGCAGCAATCTTTGCATAAAAGATTCAAGAGAACTGAGAAAAAGTAGTTTCCTTGTCGTAGAAGAACTAGGTTAATTTTGAAAACAATTTCACATCACAAATTGGGATGAAAGACCAATGCCTCAAAGTTTCACAGGAAAAGGTTTCAGAATTCTGGGAGAGGCAGGAATATGAAATGGACAGTCGTAACATCAGACAAGTTTGACTAATAATTTCAAAATGATTAGTTTTTATTTTATACTGAGATCATGAAGGCATTGCCATGAAAACATTTTGTTAGCTACTGAATGAAGAAATAAGGTTTTATCATGTGATGACCTCTTCATTCTTTTTACAAATGTGTTTTTGTATCTGACATGCTTCACGGTTCCTTCCTTTTCCCTTCCTCTTTCCATCTCCTCCCCATTTATTTTCCCTTAAAGTCAATGTGCTTACATATGTGACTGCTTCCATCTTTACAATCTTTACAAGATTAAATGCATACATAACGTGGCTAGCTGCTTTGTGTGAACAGAAGAAAACCTGTATCATGTATGCCTCTGTCTGGTGAAGCAGAGTTGGAGCCCAAAGGAGCAGACAAGGTCAGCAAGGGTTTATTAGTCAGTCTTTCCTAATGAGCTCTTCGGGCTTTTCAGCGTTTCCATGTGTTGTTACTGATGAAGGTCTCCCAGCTTGTGGTTAATTATTGATACAACTCTTGCCTAACTTGGAATGTTTGTGTCTTTTGTGCTTAGCTGCTGAATGTGTGGTTTCACCATGGTGCACGCATTGAGTGTCTTTATGAATCTTCTCATTGACTACACTGTCCTAATGGGGGAATTCTCCTTGTTTAGTGTGGAACCTGCTTGCTGTGGCAGTGAAAATATAAAGATTATGAAAAACATTAAAAAATGAAAAAGAGGAGACTGAGGGCTTATGAAACACTATTAAGATATCAATTCCAGCATTTGTAAGGCTCCAAGACAGTGGGAGTAACGTTATCTTTAAAGTATGTTTCCTGAAGTAGATAAGTTGCAGCAGTTAATTCCAACAATTACTTTCTTACATGGTCCATATAACCACACAGAGAGCTAGCAAGAAGCACTTTCATCTCTTTGGAACCCCTGGTTCACAACTCTGTCTTCATACAGAAAGGAAGTTTGGAATGATTCTTTATCCTGCATTAATTTCCTTCCAGTTCTTTCTCTGCCTCATCTCCCTCTTATCCTGAGCTATTGCTATAGTTTTCCTTACAAGGAAAAAAAGATAGTTTGTAGTTATTTGCACTGTTATCTAAAAAGTATGTTTTTATCTTTGGATACAGATTGATGTAAATTACTAAAATATTACAGATATCCTAACATACTTAAAAAATGTGATGAAGCAACCTGTTTTAAATTTATTGTAATCTGTGAAAGCTAGTCACCTTGAGTAACTACATAAGTAAGGAGAATAAAGTAGAATAGATATTGTGAACATGCTGACACTTTATTCTAATGGCTTTGCAAGACCTCTGTAATATAGAAAACTGTATTATCTAGAAAAGAAATAAAGTGAAATGTGATCATGCGAGTATATAAACTGCCAAAAGCTAAGTAGTATCACTGTTCCTGGAAGCATTATCTGACCGTTTGGATGCTACATATGTATAAACTGGATGTATACTTTGCATTTAGATAGTCATATATTATTATTATTCCGGTTTTTAGCGTAGGGACCTAAGATATAAGAAATTAAAAGCATCTGTTTATTTGAGATGCCCAAGATACTTGGAAATTATCAGGATGCTTAACTTTGTGTAGCACCTTGTGTGTTCATATCACAGCTCATTTTAACTTGTTCAACTATAAATTGGATCCCAGAATCTCAAAATGGGCCCTGAGAAAATAACCATAATTGGTTACAGAATGAGAAACACTTTGAGTAAAATGACTTGTATTATGTCGTGCAGGAGATTTGCGACTTGGGGAAGGACAGAATCTACTTTTCCAAATCAACATTGTACTGCTTTAATTATAATACTTTTTTTGTCTCTTCCCGAGGTTCCGTGCTTAGTTCATTATATATCTTTCAGCTTCAGCACATATGAAGCAGAAGTCTTTAAAACTTGCTTTTTTTTTTCTTTTATAATACTGTTTGTATCATTTTCTAGAATAACTCCATCCTGTTTACTGAATGAGACACTGGTTCTGTGGAAGAAAAGTGTTTCCACGTAGCTGGGCTACATGAAAACAGTGATGGAGAGAGAGAAAATTAAGGTTGCTCTGGCAACCATACTTGTAGTCTTCTCTTTTGAGCAAGTGACCAAGGGTGGGATCTTTTTTTTTTTTGTTACAATTTGTTAACAGATTTTTGTATGTATAGTATTTTCTTCAAGTTCCATGATGCATAATTATCATGTAGTAAACATTTGTTTAAGGTATGTATGTCTCTTACACAATTACAGAGTAATTTCCATAATTGAAGTTATACCTCTGTTTATCCAATCTGCAGAGTTCCTAAACTGTGTTTGAGGTAAGTGTTCTAGTATTTTTACCTGCTATGAAACTCTAGCATAAACATCTCAGCGCTCTTAAAGAGCAGAGTAATTATAAACATAGCACTGGGTTTTCTCCTGAACATTACGTGACTGGTGAGTGTTTAGAGACTATGATTGTTTTTACCACTAATGTTTATGCTAGTAACTGCAGAATTGGAAGCTTCCAATGTTAAACCAAGATAGGAATCCTGAAAGATAACTTATCTTGTGTTTGTAGGATCTCCTCATAAAATCTTCTCATATATTTTGCCTTGTGAAAGATACCTGCAGTTTGTATTTTTCCTTAATAGTTGTAATTAGGGCGGAGTTATATTATCCCTGTAAAAAATCTTTTCTGTAATGGAGCTGTGAAGAGAATAAGAGATTTTTTTTGTCATTCATAGATAGTGTGTAACATAATGAATACTGTTGTGTTTTGTTACCATGCCTCAGTATGCCAAAGCCGAAGGTGACGTTAACCTTTGCCTTCCTTTCCTTTACTATAGAGAAATGAGGTAATGTATTTTGTAATATAATAGATTTTATGTGGAAGGAAGGACTGTTTCACCAAAACAATCTATTTGTTTTGACATGTTGAGGTCCCTGTCTGTAACACGGGTGAGGAATACAGTAATTGTAAGCATCAGGGCATTAGTCCTAGAGGCTACTATGTTCCCTGAAATAAAACTGAAACTGTACTCTTATGTTGATATCTGGGATCAGACAGACCCAGAAAATAAAAGACAAAATGTGAAGAATTGGGAACAAATTCGTCTCTGTGGCAAATCAAGTAAGGACTAGGGAGGATGAGAATTAAGTTTACTTACCCAAGCTGACGGGTATTGATAATGTTTTTTTCAGTGTGTTTATATACTTGCTCTTAGGTTAGTTACTGAATTGTTGTGTTTTGGCTAGTTTGAAAAATCTACATTGTCTATCTCATTTTTATCACATAGCAAAGAAGTGAATGGCTTGTTAAACCTCAAAATAGCAAATGTTTTAATTGTTTTCATTGCACATTTGAACTCTATATATTGATGGAGAGGACGGTCTTCTCAGTGCAAGATATTCTTAGATATTTTTGTAACAAAGTTATGCTCTTAAAGAATGAAAGGCTTCAATTTCTGAAAGTGTAGATATATTTCATTTTAAAACTCATAATCTCATAAAGTCATAGCACTATTTGACTGTATTTTTCCAATCACAAAATAGTATTCATTGTTATGTATTATCCTTTAATGGATCTATAACTTTATCTTTGATTAGTGTTTTCCATGTTCTGTACTTTGTTTTTTGCTTCAGCTTACTTTTGCTTCAACTAAACCATGCATTGTAATGTAGCAGAAGGTGATGCATACCATTACTTTCCTATGTAATTACAAGACTTTGTTATAATGACTTAATCTTTGAGTCCATTGCCAAAGAAATTAGTTCTTTATACTGTGAAGCAATCTTGACGATAAACTCTCCTTCCCTCTCCACCCCCTCCCCAAAAGAAAAGAAAGAACAGAGGGAATAACAAGGTTGCATTACAATTCTGGCAACATCAACCACACTAATAAAATCAAATTCAATGTTGTTTTACGACTTTGAATTTATGTGACTGCACAGGATCAAAGGATTTGTGTCCCACTGGACTGCAAGGTCTATAGTTCATGGCAGAAAAACTCATCAAAAAGAACATTTTAGTAGTAAGGCTTTTCATTTTAATCAGCCCCAGTAATAAAAAAGCTGTTAGGTGTCCAAAAACATTCTCCAAGATCAGAGACAACTTGCTCTCGACTACAGTCCATTTTCTTATTGGATCCATACTGCCTCTGTATATTTTATCACTGAAACTTCATCTTCAACTTGTTTTCAGCCGTTTTTGCATAATTTTCAAATTTTACACACCAGAACATTAGGTCTATCAGTAAGAGTAACAATTCTTATTCATTTCCTGCACATGATGAGTAATATGACTTTCTGAAAGTAAATTGTCATTGAAACAGCACCTAAGTCTTTAGCTAAAATGGAATGAAAATATTGATCTGTATTTTTATATGTTACGTTTTTGAAAATATCTAAATAATATGCAATAACAGTCTTTTCTGCTTGCGTATGATCTTTTGAACAGCACCACAAAACATAAGTGTTAGCATTTTTGTATTGATTCAGACAAAGTAGCCTAGGCCGTCCTAAGACCAAGGTTACAGCTGCAAGTGGGAAACAGAACAGGTAACTAACAACAATGTAATTTGAAAAGGCTTTTGTTATCATGTGGGTTCTGCATGTTAAGCATTCATGATCCCAGTTCAACAAAAGATTGAATTTTATGTGGTTTCATTCTTTAACTAGGTTGGGCTCAGAGAAGTTGTGTGTAGCATATCACTTACATTTATTCATATATTGGATGCTGAATCCCAGTTTGCAGAATTAGAATGTTGAGCAGAGAGAATTTGTCAATAGAATTGACCATTTATGTATCAATATTCCTGGAAATTTGCAGCTAAGTCTCAATCTAGATGGCTATCCCTTTTTTCAAACTATGTGAGATTTATTTTTCCCATCTTACATATGGGAAGAATCAATACATGTTCACTTTCTGGAAGGATCTCCTTCTTTCTGGATGACATGATACGCATACCCAATGTTACAGGTTTTCCTGCAACTGCTGTATTATGCCTATCCTCCAAACTTCCAGTGCATGTGATATTCTTTGCTTACTGCTGTCTGAGATACTTGCAGGGTTATAGTGTTATTGGGGTTTTTTTGGTCAGTTGAACATTCCTTGTGGTTTTATTATTTTTGGAAAGGTGTTTTCTTCATTCAAATGTACCAAAACTTCCATTTTAATGTTAGTAGGCATTTTAAAAGTTACTTACCAAACATATAAATTCTACATAAATCCTAGATTATCTACTGTTAATATTTATTTACTAATAAAATTGAAATTTATCCAATTGAACACATTTATTTGACTGTTGGCTTTATTAAATAATATTTCATCTAGTTTTATAGAAATGCCAAAATTTATTGCAAGGGATGACATCGGTTATCAAGTGATGTAGATGTGGCTAGAAGTTTGTGAATCCAAGGCATTAACAGTTTTCTGCATGATACCTTTTGGTTATGTCCAGCTTCATAGTTTTTAGGGCAGCTGTGTGCTTCTGGAAGGTGTGAGACTTAAGTTATTTGAAAAGAGTTATTTGAAAGGGAGTGGCACTGCTCTGTTTATCACCATGATAATGTCCATCAGCCTAGATTTTTTAAATATATGTGGAAGATTTTTTCCTTTACCACATGGTAGTGATGTGTTTCTGTTGTGTAGGAGACAGAAGTCACTACAAAGTATGACTGTAACCAGTTAACACTAGCTTGAGCCTGTATTTTCATACTTACGGTCTTTTGTTTCTTTATGATCCTTTTTTAGCCAACAGCTGCTCTGCTCTGAAAGTTTTGGATGTTTCCCAGATACTAAACTATATATATCAGACTCAAAAAGGGTTTGGATTCCAGCGAGATTTCCCTGTGGGCACAAAGATTCCACAGGAGAATAAATCACTCACCAGGTGCAAAAGTTGGCATTATTGGACCATTAAATGTGGAGTGCACTGTGGAGTACAATGAACACCATCAGAGATATTTTTCCTTATAGTGGAATTCATAATATTTCATTGGGTCTTGAGAGATTACTAAGAAATTTCAGGAGTCATCAGGGGTTCTGTCTGGGTCTTTGGGTCTAGTTATAAAGAGGGAGGGATTTACTCTTAATGAGAAGATTCATTTGAGTAAAGTTACAAGTAAATAGGACAGCTGATGAAAAGCAAGAACAAGTGATGAGCTGTAAAGAGCTATGCGTACTATAACAAAATTCTCCAAGTGAGGTAATTTGTAATTCCATTTAAAAACTTGGATATTGGTCCATGCTCAAAAAAGCCAGTGATCCCCCCCAATTCAGAAAAATGTTAGCTGCAGCGTGACAGTCTGTGTAATAAACTATTGCATTTTAGAATTGGCTTTAATGTTGTTAATAATCATGTGGTGTAGCAAACCGTCAGATTTTCATAACATGATTTGAATAGTCCTATGATGGCTGTGCTTGTTATCTAAAATGCACAGATGTTAGCAACAAAGTGAAAGGACTGAGGGAAGAACATGTATACGTGTGGGAAATAAAAACTAGGTGAATGTAATTGTACAGAGACATTTGCAGAGCAGACACATGGCAATCAGGATGAGGCAAACAAACTTTGAGGCAACCTGGAAATCACTGTGTGAGAAGCGTGGAGATGACGACAAAGCATTAAGAGAGAGTCCTAGGTTCGTGAACAGCTGGAGGAGGAAATGATGAAGCTTAGAAGAATGTGGGACTGTGAGCGGTCCCTGATGCAAGAGGTGGTTTGTAGCTTCTACAGACTGGTCCCTAGAAATACACAGTCCTGGTCAGAAAACAGCTGCAGAGTTCTTGTTTCATAGATCTGCTTTGAGCGGCTATTCATACTCTTTCTATAATAACAAAAATGGAAGTGTGTTTGTTAGCTTTATACTTATACGATCAGTGAAAACTTAGCACTGTTGTGAAAAAATGAGCTGATTCTATTACAGCTCCCTCTATATTCCATGGCCAGCTGCCATGTTTAATAAGTTTCTATCTTTTTTTTTTTTTTAATGTTACAGAACATATTTTTTTCAAAACAGGTATTCTGTATTTACCATCATTATTGAGTCACCAGTCTCAGAATGTTCGTGTGCTGGCCAAAAGCCTGCAAATCTGCTGACCAGCGCTCAGTGTTTGGAGACAGACACACAGTCTTTGCAATTGGAAGCATGATAGATTGGACATTACTGATACTGGTTCCTGGAAAATAGTGAAGAGGAGCTGGGTAAGATAGGAGAGATGAAAAAAGAATCAAATCGCTAAAGAATGGGATTTAATTTAGAAGAAGAGTCATTTATAGTGATATAGCAGAGCTGAAGGATGGTAACAAGCCTTTAATGACTACAATGACACATTCCTCTTGTGGTATACCTTGGAATATGCATAGAAGATGAAATAGGAAAGAGGAAGAGAAGACCAGCACTGGGAATTGCTAGGAACTGCATCAGAGACCAAACGAAAGGGGTAATACAGAGGAAGGAGAGTGAAGAGTGGTTGATGATGTTAATAAATATATCTATATGGATATATTGGATGCAGAATTGAGTATATAGAATAGAAATATTCAGAGCATATATAAATGCAAGCTAATTCTGAAGTGGTCTGTGGATCATGTAGCTGCCTATACCAAAAATAGTTTTGATTGAAATTGGAATAATAAATGGGAAGAATATTATAAAGCATAAACAAATGTGAAAACTTAAGAATATATTAATTTAAATAAAATCTATGCAGAGGTCATGCTTCATTTCAATGGTGTTAGAGTACAGAGGATAGATTTTATTACATTAATCCTTTCTGTTTCACTTTGATTTTCTGTGTTCTGAGAAGCACAGTTTGCTGGTTTTGAAGTAGCTCTATCTAAGAAAAAGAAAAAAAAATAACAGGGATCAGAATATGAAGCATATCTCATTTCTTAAAATGCATTTTTCCATAGGTTACTTTTAAAATGTATATTGAGTATATTATTTGCTCATAAATCCATTCAGTTTTCTATTTCTCTCTTTTGTTCTTTCTTTTTTTTTTTTTTTTCCATTTTCCTAACAACTTCAAGAAGCTGACCTTGATTAGATTGTGTTTCTTCTAGATGGGACAATAAGAAAAAAGATGAAATAAAGTGCATCATACCAGATATTTCAGGGCAATGGTAAAAGGAGAGAGGGAAAAAGGTTTCTTTTAGTCTAGAAAGAATTTTTTTTGTTACCATCTGGATTGTTGGCTTAGAAAGGAGCATTTCATGAGTAAATTCAAAATTTAAGTTTGTTGGAATAACTGTATTCTTTTTCATAGATATTTCATACCACTTTTGCACTTATACTAACAATCCTTTTTTACAAAAAAGATTCAGACCTTCAGACAGTATAAACGTAAGTCTTACCAAATATAAGTAAGTTACTAAATATAAGTCTTGCTACTTCACCATATCTAGACTGGAGTTGTTAAAATCTTTATTTCGTTATAAAATGCCTATTACGTGTGAGCTTAAGGAAGTTGTTGTTGAAGATGCGTTCTGAGCCATTCTAAATGTATAATAGGTGTACTCAGATTCTTAATTATTGAGATTCTCAATACAAAATATACAATTTGATCATCTAGATTTACTTCTCATAAATATTTTTAGTAATACATTTTACATCTGGAATGCTGGATATATTACTTCAAATAGTTAAGCTATTGAATGAAAATTGGAAGATTTGCTGTGGTTTTTGGATGTTTAATGACACTTGGCATGTCAATATGCAGTTTTAATTATAGTGCTGTATAATCATGCAACTTAATTTTTGGAAGAATAATATCTTATTTTTAGATACATAACCAAATAACTTACATGGTTGGTGTATATTTGTATGTTTTATGTAAAGATAGTAACCTGAGATTGAGACCCTTCCTAGTATGTGCTTATAGAAATGGTAATTGTTCCAAGAATCATAAATCATTCTGTGTACTTGCAGGAGCCCTTAAATCAGAGGTTATATTTCATAGCGTATAGAACATGATATATAATTTGAGAATAAGTATTTCAATTAACAAATTTGAAGTGAATTAGTGCTTAAAATGTTATGTGAATTTTAGGCCATGTGTAGTGCTATATATGAGCAATTGTGCATATGCTATTTTTATAAATTTTCTGCATATTGTAGTGTAAGTGAGTATATTTTAATGGTGCGCTATCCTAAAAATTTTGTATCGAAAAATTACTTCTTATATAAAACTCTATTTCTTTCTCAACCACACAAATGCTAGTAGTAGTTAAATAACGAAATAAAAAATAAATTCAAAATACATATAGACATATACATATATGTATAGCAGGTTCTATATACCTGCTTTGGGAAAATTTTTCCCCAAATATTTTTACTTTATTTCCTCTATAAAGCTATGCATTTTATGTTTTTAAATAACAACAAGAACAACAAAAGGCATTGGACTCTGTATACATAGCCTAAACAAATATTTAGTTCTGGGAATGTTTAAGAATGGTCAGTCATTTAGCTTACTTTTTTTACTGTTAACTGTCAGTAGAACCCTTACTGCATGCCTTTGAATATGTTGATGTACCATATGTAACTGATTATATTTGTTGAGGTATTTGTTAGAGAGGAATTTTGACTTTTATGCAAATTGGCATAGGTTTAATTTTTTTCACTGAAATATCCTTTCATTGCTAAATCTCTGATTGTTGTTAAAATTTAAAACAAATGTATATTTTTTTCAAGGACAAAGATTTAACAAAAAGGAACTTTTTTGTTCTATGTCAACACAATAAAAGAAAAAAAAGTGTGAGCTGTTCCAAAAAATGAAGATGAAATTACTTAGAGTGAATGAAAACAAAAAATCAGAGCCTACATGAAAAAAGTGTTTTCTTCACTCTTCTAGACACAGTACTTTGACCAAAATACTGATTTTTTTAATTAAACTGTGAAGTAATACATTAGAACAGCAACTCAGTAATTCTTACCTGTTTTTTTCTGAGGGTGTTCCACTCAAAATAGTATATGAAACCATATCCTCAGATACTTTGTGTCTTCTTTGTTCCCTTTTTTGCTTTTTTTGGCTTTGCACAAGTAACTAATTAGATTTAACAATCCCTGTAAAGTCAGAGAAGGGAATGAAATTGAACTCACTTTCTCTCTACTATGTTGTTTTTTCCAGGCTAATTAGAGAAAAACTAGTAAAAGTGTATGTTTCTCAGTTTCAGATGAGGTCTGTCTCTGATACACAGAGAACAGCTTTGTTCATTAAAGATGTGTTATTTTTACACAGTTACTTTTCAGAGTAGAATTGCATTGTAAACATTAGTGAAAAGATATTATACATTAACTGTGAAGCATTAACTTGCTATTTGCAGAAAAGCAAGTTGCATATTGCTTGTTCTAAGCACTGTTATAGAAAACTTCTTTTTATGTCTTCCAATTACACTTTTCAGGGTTTCTTTTAAACATTTGTAGTGTGAATGAGTCTTGAATAATAGCAAGCCAGCAACTAAATTTTGAATGCAGATGGTTGTAGAGATTTATGATTTCCTCATACTGATTTGTATGAATTGTTCTAAAATTTTAACATGAGAGCAATTCCATATGATGATTAGAAAGCCTTGTTCTTTGACCTGATTGTATAAAGTCACATCATATAAAGCAGTAACACGACTAATATACTTTTTTGCTTTTAATTGTCAGTAATTATATTGACCATACTAAATTAGATTTTAATCTTTCTGTTACCTATCAGAGCACAGAGAAACACTATTTCACATTGGTATTAAGAGATTTGGCCATGTCAATCCACCTTATCATTTCAAAGAAATTTAGACAACCTCCAGGTTACATTTGGAATGAGAGGATTTACTCTTTTTTTGTTTGTGATTAATTACATACTCTACCATCTGGGTCTGCCATGCTAAAGGAAGTACAATATGCTGATTCTATTTTTGTCCTTTCTTCTTCCTCTTGACCATATGCTTCAGATGCTCTGAATCTCATCGGACTGATACTGAGCTTTCTTTATTAGAAATACCTCTTCTTGCCTTTTTTTCTTTGTTGCGTAAAGTCACTTAGCAGGTGCAAAAAGGATACTTCTGGAAGTCTCTCATAAAACAAAGCCGCGTGTGAGGGAAAGTGCCAGAAGACAGCAGAAAGCCATTGCTAAAATTCTTCATATTTTTCAAATTACAGTGTATCAATATGTTGGGTGTTTACATAATCATCTTTGTAGTGTCACAATAGCATGTATTCTAGCAAGAGGTTTTAGGAGTGATTTTTACTCTTCTTTTACCCGTCGACAGTGGTATATTTTTAGGAAGAGGGTAATATAGACTTCTAATCTTCTATATAAATGTCTATCTAAGGGAACTGAGAGGCCGCTGAGTCAATTCGCTTGGGTGGAGTGAATCTACTCAAGGGCATTACAGGGTGAAATGAACGTGTCCCATTCCAGTGGCGGACACAAGACAAATCTTGAGAAATTAAAGAAACTCACTTGTGAATGCCGTTGTACTGATGTGATTCAAGACTTGAATATTAAATAGATATGATCTATATTTGGTTAGAATCAGAGGTGCAAAAACTCTCTGAAACATGCATTTCAAGCAAAGTGGAGGAGAGGCAAAAGAAAACTTACGAAGGAGGGTTGTAGACCTAACCATATATTTATTCAGCCCCTTCAAAACGGATACGAGGTGGAAACATAGAGCTTATGGAAGAATGGAAAAAGAGGTACGTTAGCCAGGAAGGCTAGTTTTAGAGATCAGAAAAGCGTAGGATTTAAACTACAGTCGTCAACAGTCAAGCTGAATCTTGCAGAGCAATTTAGAGATACAGCCAAAGATTCTTCAGCCGTAGAAATAAAAAGAAACTAAGGAAAGAAGAGTGGCCATTTTTCAATGAGGGAGAGATGGAGACAGAAGGTAATATAGACAGAACCTGGAAACTGAATACGCTGCCCCAGATTTCAGTAACAGTGATCTTGAACATAAGAGACAGCATCTTCCTCAAACTGAACATAGTACATACCAAAGCTTTTACCAGCACCCAGTAGAGCACAAGGATAGCTGTTTTTATTACATATGACATTTCTGTTTATATATTTTAATACAAGGTTGTTGACTCATGATCAGTGTGTGATCTGCCATGCTTCACAGATCGTTTTCTTGGAGAATTGCCATACTACTGATCATTCCCTTTAGTGGCTGTGTACACTGCAACTCTCTCTCTCTCTCTCTTTATTTTTTATTTTTTAAATTATAGTATATTTTTTCAGACCACTTCTAGGTGTGTTAAAATTATTCAAATTCCAACACTGCTCTTCGGCATACTAGCGTGGCATCGTTTTCATGTTTAATGTGCAAAATGGTACTGCAGAAACTGACAGCGTAGGCATGAAAGATTGTGGCAAGAAAATACATCCTTTTCCAGTAGCATATTGCTGTGTGGATCAGGTTTAAGATACTCAGGAGGTGCTTTCAAATTAATAACTGAAATCTAATTTCAGTTCGTTTTGTTAAATACTCTTCTTGTTTTACAGTGTGTTCTTAAGGTGACTTAAGATTTACAGCTGGGAAAATCTTTAACGTTCAAAGTAAATTGTTCTGTTGGGGAGTTTTTGATGTACAATGGGGGAAAATACTATGATAAATAAAATAGCTAATTTCCCTAAAGCAAACTTACTTCATTATTTCATTTATGGATCACTATGCTGAGTTTAAAAAGAAAACTGTTTGCTCTGGAACAATTCAAATAGCAGAAAATCTTATAATAGTTGAGCTGAACTAGTAACTAAACGGAGCCACAATAAACTGTGGTAGAGTAGCAGTACAAGAACTAAAAAAAGCCAAATCAAAAGTGATCTATTGGTTTTACCTATTAAACCTAATTCTTCAATAAAAATAATTGAAATTATGTTATTTCCATCACAAAGGATTGTATGATTTTCATTGTATGACTTTCAATTTGATTTTCCACCATTACACATGCCAGTTAAGGAAAAGAACATTTTGTATCCAGTATTTTCAGATGAATTAGTTCATATTTTGGGACTGTTTTTTTTACAAAGGATTTCTTTTTTTTCCCCCTATCATTTCACAATGATTTTTTTATAATCTGCGTAATTCTTTTGTTAGAGACAATGGAGGAGAAACTTCTATTTTTAATGAAAAAATGCGATTAATTCTAAGACCGCATACTTTTTGACCCTGGTAGATGGCGATAGCTTAGTATTCTGAAGAACCTTATCTTAACAAATTGACTGGACTGCAAGTTAGTTATATTCCTGTAAGAAATAATGTATATTTTTTGCATATCTTTTCAAAACTTCTTTGCATGATATAATATTAGAGTATATTACATTATTGTATTTACCATGCTAAACTTCACAGTATGGCTAGGATCCATAGTAACTAAAGCTGTAATCTATTAACTCTGACCTAGTACTCAACACAGTGCGATAAGTAGAAGGTGCCATGTCGCCACTTCTGACCAGCGCACAGTAGAAATTTTTTAATGTAAATTGATGTGCCTGCAGGAGCTCAGTAAGATAACACAAAAGTGAAGTGCAGCTGATGATTAGCTGCTTCTGTTGAAATGTTCGCTTCCCTTTCTACAAAGATCCTGAAGGAGCCATGGAAAATACTGTTTCAGGAGTCATTGCCTTGCACAGAAGCAAGATAACACCTTGCTGCTTGGCAGTATCATGGCATATTAGAAAAAAAAACTGTAGGAACTCAAGCAATAGCTGATCATCCCAATGCATTATTTTGTGACTTGCTGCAAAGTTTTGAAAAAGGGAATGAGGAATGTAGGAGTGAGTTGCTATCTTGAGTAGCATTATTGTGTTTGATTATTTTAAGATGATGTTTTGTGTTGAATGTCTCATATTTTATGATGTATGGTAAGAAAAGTTTATTTTTCTTCCTTACTTACTTATATATATTCCTGAAACAAATTTGTTATTTGCTTTTACCTTATTGAAATCCTCTTAATTCTTTTTTTCTGGGTCTGAAATTCATTTTACTGGATTGTAAATTAGAAGATTCCTGGTAAAACTAAAAGGCAATTTTAATCTAATAGTAATGGTAAATTTGAAGGAGAATTCATATGTGTACCTCTGTAAATTTATTTGATGAGGACACTTCTAATAGATCCTCCTTGTTGAGAAAGTATTTGTTTTAATTTGCTTACCCATATCTTATCCAGGAGGATTTTCAGCTTCTGTTCCATTTCAAATATTTCTTATTTCTCAACATGTTAACTATATATGGCACGTTTATGAAATGTAATAGTCAATAAAGTCATGTGCCGTGAAGTAGGATACCATTTGAAACAGGTAACTTTTTTCCTAATGAGTAACTGTTAATTATTGCATTCAGCAATTTAAAAAATTGTTTGCATCAAGACAGGACGCAAGTTAGGATTTTCTAAATTGATGTTCTAGATTTTTGCTCACAAATGTGTTTCACTGAAGCATACATTGTTTACATTTCGTTAAAAGTTAGTAATTGCCTGATTATGTAATAGCTTGCAATAAAACCACTTAGAACAGGGAAGGTGTCGTTATAGCTTGCTTAAAGTAAGAACAGGATCTAAATGTGAAGCTCCGTAATCACCACAGAATAATCACTTTAGCAAAATATTTATACTGAGAGGTTTTTTTGTTGTTGTTTTGCAGTCTCAGTTTGAACTCAGGGTATTCCATATTCGTGGAGAACATGCTGTATCAACTGCGCAGCTTGAGGACACCATTGCACATCTGAAGAATGAACTGGAAAATAAATTAAATAGAAGAAACGAAGCAGCAAGGGATATTGGTGTATCTACTGAAGATGATAACCCACCAAAGACGTACAGAAATGTATGCATACAGACTGATAGAGAAACTTTCATAAAGCCTAGTGAAGAAGAAAACAGAGCCGTGAAAAATAACCAAATAGTACCCAAAAAGCTTAATATTTCTTCTTTGACTCATAGCATATCTGCCCAAAGTGAAAATAAGGAAGTATGTTACAATGTACAGTCTTCAGAAAGTGTCTTATCTTGTCAACCAAAACAAATGCTGCCGCCTCCTCCACCACCACCGCCACCACCACTTCCTCCTCCCCTTCCAGATTCTTCACTAACAGGTTTAATCCCTCCACCACCACCTTTGCCACCAGGTCTGACTTCACTGACATCCCACTTTGGATCTGGGCCGCCCCTGCCACCTCCACTTTCTGAGGACTGTAGGAATTTTCAAGCGCCACCACCACCACCACCGCCGCCGCCGCCACTTCCAGGGCTGGCCCCTCCTGCTCCTCCTCCACTGCCTGGATCTGGGTTGCCTCCACCCCCTCCACCCCTTGGGCCTGGGTTCTTTCTTAATAGCACTTTATCTGCAAGCCAGGGTCCTCGGAAACCTGCCATTGAACCTAGCCGTCCCATGAAGCCTTTGTATTGGACCCGCATACAATTACAAGGCAGCAGGTAAAATAAATTTATTTGGATTTAGAGGTGCTATTTATGTCTGATGATATATGTGCATGTACGCTATTTAAGCCTTAATAACAAAAAGTAAGCAATGCAGGAATATATAACAAAATCAGTATAGAGGCATGGAATTTAATCTTCTAAGAAAACTGAAATGGAATGAGTTTCAAAAGCCTAAAAATAGGTAATAAGAAATGGTTTTAAAATAGTAAATATAAATGAAAATTACATACCTTGTTACAGAAAGAAGTTTTGTAGTTTCCTTCTGGAACGTCAGAGTACTTCCTGTGCAGCCCCGGCTATTGCTCTTCTAGTGGCAGGGCAACCAAATATATTGATCGTTCTAGAATTAGCATTAAAAAGAAAAAAGTTATCCAGGAGGTAACTTTTTTTTTTTTAATCTAAATTAGAATTGAAATGTTAGCATTTGATTAGATGAGAACTTTGAGTTTCGTTTACTTTCCAGTCACTTTAGATGAAACTATCTTCAGAGCACCGAGTGTGTCATCATCTTTGATTCCACCCCTAGGAACAGTTACACTGGGGCTTAACCTCTATGTACAGTTCTGTGGGAGCAGGAAAAGTAAAGCATAGGGACATATGCTGTAAACATCTAGGTCCCTGCACAGTATAGTAGTTAAAAAATAATATTTATTATATCTTACCAATCTTACTGTCTTTAGTGCTGTGATTAAACTAGGTAACTGCAAAACAAAATGAAACCACTGCAACCTTAACATTTTCTGAGCTATAAAATAGTCTAATCATATATACCTTTATAGTAAATTTAAACTTACTATGAAATACATTATTTTACTGATGCTGTTCATAAGGGACCATTTGGCGAACAGGCATAGAGAGATAAACAGTTCTTGGGCTGTGTTTTTTCAAATGTTCTGTGTATGCTATCTGTGCATTCAGTTGGCAGCATGCATACCTTACTGCCACAGTGGGATGTGGTTTCAGTGCTGCTCAGCTGCTCTTTTGGATAGAGGCTGTGTCTAACTCTGCTCTCTGATCTTTTAAGTGTTTATTAATGTCAAGTGGGTTGCCTGAAAAAATATATTTTTTAAGATGCTTAAATGATGCAGAATATTTCCAGTTTATCAAGGAGTTGCTAGAATCACGAAATATAATTTAGGTCCTGTGTTATGCAAGTAATGAAATAAGATGATTTTTAGGGTCTTAAAATTCATATCATTATTATCTGTGCAAAACAATTTTATCCTAAGTACAGTTACAAAGGTGATACATGGTTTATTTTATACATTTTAAGAAATGATTTATTTTTTGGACTCCTAATCTTTCATTTTAAGTTAACTTCAGGGTTATTTTTAATCACTGTTAAAGTAAACATTTACATGCTTTAAGATATATTTAATAGGAGATATTTTTAGTTTAGTTTACAACTAAACTTTCATCTGACTTTATTCTGATGGACAGATACAGGTACAAAATCATAATTCTGAAAATTTTATTCTGATGTAATCAAACACTTTAACATGTTGCTATTTTATGTAAAGTGTTTGGCAGGAACAAACAGTTAATGAAATGTCAGTTGTATCTTTTTGATACAGAATTAAAGGATGTGAAATATTTTGGAATAGGAAGTTTTCAGCATTTTGGTTTTGCTTTCCCAGAATTGCTAGTGATAAATTGTTTCGTAGGGAATAGATGAATATTAGTAAATGGTTAATAAATAAAGCTTATTGTAGTTCTTCCTGTTCACTGAGATCAAAATGCTTGTTTTGAGATACTGCTAGTTTATCAGGCTTTTGCTTAGTGCAAGATAGTGTCTAGGACACAGCTTTCTAGTAGACCAGGTCTATTGATCGGATATCTTCATGGTCTGTCCTAGAACTGGAGAGTTCTACCAGGGTCTGCTGCTTACAGCAGCAGCTGTCCAGGCTTGGAAGGTCATCTTGTTATAGGCCCAGAATGCATGGGTCTAAGACCGTTCTTCAGTGAAATCACTCTGGCTAACGTCATGAAGAGTGAAGTTGTGGAGCTGTTGTCACAGAAGGATGCGTTGCATCAGTGGATGCTAACGGAAGGATTAGAATTCCTTAAACATTCACCCCTAGTAAATGTACAGTTGAGGATTATGTAGGAACAATCCTAAATATCAGAAAAAAAATCATTTGAATACCTACAGTTCATGTTCCCCTTACGTGACCAGGTATTCCATTCTATTGCATGTTGTATCTAAAAAGAGTATATTTGGTAACATCAACCGTTTGCAGTTTATAGGGGTTTTCACCACTTTTTTTTTTTATTACAAAGCATTTCATTGGCTTTTAGTGACATCTGCTGGAAGAAGTGGGCCCACCTGCCATTGATAAACATGAAACAAGAAGAGCAATTTGGAGATAATTTTGTCCCACGTATTTTCCTCAAATATTGTAATTTTGAAACAAAAGTCATTTAGAATTGAAACACTTAGTTTACAGTACTACATATCATTTTTACCCAACTCCAGATAAAACGAGAGAATTGTGTTAACAAGTTCCAAAGTGTAAAAGGTGGTTTTTATCCATACTAAGGAAAGATAATCCCTATTTAAAATTTACAGTTGGTTGAATGGGGCAGAATACTAGTTAGTCTCACAAAATACTGGCTGCATAACTACCCTAGTTTCTCAAACCTGTAACAAAGAGAAATAGAAGCATAAAACATCTGTAAAAAATGAAGTGAATCAAGTTCTGTACAAATGACCCCAAACTCTATTAAAACATGCTTTTATTGCTACCTTTCCTTTAATAGGAAAACTGCTGTTCCAACATTGTGGGATTCACTAGAAGAACCTGATTTACTTGATACAACTGAGTTTGAATACTTGTTCTCCAAAGATACAGCTCAGGAAAAAAGAAAACCATTATCAGAGACTTATGAAAAAAAAATGAAGGCCAAAAAGGTATTATTTCTTTGTATCTACTTATTTTGTCACTGCTTAGTTTACACTTTAAGAAAACTTTTTATTTATTGTTAAATTAACAAATAGCAGATGGGTTTGTAAATCCTGTTTTAAAGCAAAATACATGAGATTGCGATTCGGCAGTACCTAGAGAGCTGAATTCTGGATTTTTTTTTACCTTGGAAAACGTATTGCTTTTGCAAATGAAAGTTCCATGTCTACCCGGTGAGGTAGACAAGACATAGAGCTTTCAGTCAGGTCACTTATACAATATGTGTCTAAAAGTGACTGCATTTCAGACCATGTCTGCTCTTGGAATGATTTATAATTAAAGACTACTATTATGTTAATCTAGCAAACCTCTCTTCCAATAGAGAGAAATTAATTTACTGGAAAAATATAGTATAGAGCAAGATAGTAGAGCCACTGCTGTATGTTTTGAATAAGTAATGCTAAAACATGGTTTTCCAGTCAACAGCTGTGTCAAGAAGGGACAGGACAATCACGTCTTTGACTATCAGAAGTTTACGCAGCAGCAATGTCATTATTGTAGCACAGATGTTGTCTGCCTCAGATATGGCCTGTTACGGAGGTAGCTTATTCTTATCAATTGCTGTGTACAGACAGGACGGAGAAACAGCGTGCAGGAAAAATCTTAATCTGAATAATGATTGACGTTGTTTTCATAAAACTACATGGTTGTATATTTTAAATCTGTTTAAATCTGTACTGTATCATAAGTCCAGGCTTACCTACTTGGAACCACAAGAGGGCACTTTGCATGTAAGGTATGCTGTCTACTTTTTAAAGTTTTACTGTACATATAAAGAAACTCAGAAAAATCAAATGTTCTGAAACATCTTTAATCATACACTTCCTGTGCCATGTCTTAGTAGAATACTTAATGAGGAGTGTAATCAAGGCTGTAGAGTTTGCTCCAAGCAAACTCACATCCAAGCTAATGTGATAATATAGAAAGAGAAAAGTGGGAAGAAGGGGAGTGGCATTTGTAAATAAACCTTAAAGCAGTTGTTAACTGTTAAGGTCCTTTAAATATTAGATTTCAGTTGGATGCACTCATCCCTTTGGAAAATATCTTCATATCATATCATGCTTTAAGTACATATGTCATGTAGTACTCAGCTGTATATGTAAGTCCTGTTAGTTCATATTTCTGCTGCCCGCTTTCTGGAGTTTATTTTTCCATCTCACTAATCTTATTCCTTCAGAAAAATATAGATTCCTAAAGAGGAATGTAATTAATAAAACTTTAATTAGAAGCACAGCTACTTAACCTTTTGTATTTCATAGTCTTAGCAGCTAAGTGAATAAAGCTAGTTCTCCAAGTGTATGGCAGCAAATGTGGTAGCAAATTAGACCTGTATTCTGAAAGGTAAATGTGTATTGCTATTCTCTTTCCTTACTGCTTCGTAAGTTGCTTATTTGTTACAACACCGCAGGCTTTTTCAATGATCTTTTTAACTTTGTCCAAAATCTGGTTGCATAGCAGTTACTCTATACAATATAGGAAATAATGGTATAAGTACTCGTTATTGCAAGTACTACTTCTTGTGAGGAAACAATGCATTTTCTTAAAAAGATTTTTTTTAATTTATGTCAGTGTTTGAATTATTCTTTATTTGTTACTAAATGTAAACTTACTTACTTTTAAAGCTAGAGATATATTTACTGAAATTATTGGAATTAAAAAGAAAGAAGTTCCTTGAAAAATTGTGCAAAAATACAAAAAATAAATCCCTTAAAAGTAGAGATAGGCATTTTATTTAGGAAATCAATTACTGTGCCTTCAGTTCAGTAAAACTTGTGGGGTTCTGGTCATGCTATTACAAACCATGGAAATTGTAGGGTTTGCTGTAAATGTTCCTGAAGAACATGGTCAGTAATATTAAACCTTTTGTCATTTGGTCCATTTAAAAATTGAAAATAAATAAGCTTTTAGAATTCAAATGAAATCTAACTGGATCTAGAAGCATTTTTTTAATTTTTGATTCTATCTTCTTACCTTTCCTTGATAAATGACTCGTAGTAGCAATTGAAAGTTTTGCAGACAGTTGGTCCTCTTATTATGGTTCTTTGTCTCTCTGAAACCTCAGATGTCTGCAGGCTAGCCCCAATGGATCAATCTTGGTGGGCTCCAAGCAATCCAGCAGTAGGGAGGCATTGTACTTAGTTACAGTATGGCGTATTAGTTGAAGGTGACAGAAGGGTCCTTGTAGATTAATTTAGAGCTATCAGTTCTGGCGTCATTTCTCCCTTTTCATGCTTTCTCTCAGCTCTCAACCTCGCTTGACTTTTTTGCAACAACGATATCTGTCTGGTGGGGTTTTTTCTTTTTTTCAGTTCAGAAACTTGTGCTTGTCTGGTCTTAAGAATGTTACAAGTATCACGGGTGTATGGAATTGTATAGCCTAGCAAAAAAAAAAAAAACCTATATACAAACATAAAAGCATATTCTGAATCTGATTATGTTTAATCTTAAATTATCATTTTTAGCTGACTCATTCTGTGTTTCTTTATCAATTCTTTTTTATGTTCTTGCAAAAGTCTTCCAGAGCAAGATTTAGGTACAGCCGACCTCTGAACATAATGAGCGGCAAGTAGAAAATGGGAAAATATTGTAGGTTTTGCATAGTTAAACAAGTAGATAGGACTTGTTCCTAATATATGCAGTACAAATTGGTATTAATTTTTTACACAAAGTGTCAATTAATACAACACTTCAAAAACTTTCTGCAGTTTTAAAATGTTCTCATGTGTCTGGCTTTACTGTTACCTCCTATTCACTGTTTTTACTTTTCCAGTGTAAACATCTTGCAAATGCATTAATAAATGTTTTGTTAGCACTGACCTTTTCCCTTACACAAACATTGTCCTATTTCATTCCATCTTATACAAACTAGTTGGGCCTGCTTGATATTTAGAGAAATGAAAGACCGATAGGTGGTGCAGGATCTCTTGTTATAACATGATTGCTTAAAATTCATCTCCTTGAATCAGAATTAAATCAGTGCCTCACAGTCAAGTCCCTTTTGCAACTGGAAATGAAGTTCTGTTTTTTGAAATTAGAGGGACATTGTTTTTCATTTAACTTGGACCTCTTTATAAAACTAAGGAGATTTTAACACTCAGTGCCCTGTTAAATTGTGACCAACTTCTTTACCGCCTATTTACATTTCTATTACAGTTTCAAATAAAAACCCAATAATTCAATTTATTCTCAGAATTATTTCTGTGAAACTAGTCATAATAATCTGCCTGCCTGGTCTGTGAAAGGAACGCTTATGTGCAAAAAGCTTACAGAAATTTCACTTTATTATTGTATTCTTACCCGTTTGGGGAACAATGACTTCTTATGGCAGACCCCTTACAACGACACGGATTACAAATATTCACCACCTACCATGCTTTTATTCTTTACAGCTGGCAGTCGTTTTTGGCCAGAGATATCAAAATCTTGACCTACATGAAAAGAAGTGATAATTTGTGAACAAGTTCATACCGTTCAGGATAATCAGCTACCTAAAAATGAGAAAGGGGGACAATTGGCTAAGTAGTGATGTAGCAAAAAAGGATTTGGGGGTTATCATGGATCACAAGATGAGCATGAATTGTCAAAGTCATGGTGCTACAAAAAAAGGGAAAACAAGCCTCTGATATATGAACATAAGTATTTGTTGTAAGTTAAGAAACTCAGCCAGATCTTAGTTAACAACTCCATCTAGTTTGGGGCATTGCAGCCCATGCTGAAAAATGTTTACTAACTGTGCAGAGTCCAGAGGCGAGAATGATTCTGAGAGTCAATTAAGAGGCGTAAAGCCCAGTTGCTATCCATTCTCCCATGGTAGAAGAGCTGTCGTTTTTCTCCTGTTTGTTTTTCCACATTGGAAGCTCTCTATTCATTACTTTCATGCAAGCAAGAAAATGGCTTATTAATGGAGTTACAGTAGTTTATAGTGGCTATCGTCCTGACACCAGAATGTAATTACTAGAATTTGAAAAAGAGTTATTCAAAAATAAGTTATTCTAACAAGTATGTGGGGGAAAAAAGAAAGAAGGAAGGTTAAGAACCTTCATGCAGCAATGAAGATGCTGCCTAGAGGGTGATTTTGGTTATTTTTTAGGCACATGTTTGAGAGAAATGTAGTACATTCTGTAGTGGTACAATGTAAAAATAATATAATGTAAATGTTAATATAGTTTAAAGGAAGGTCAGATGTACCTTCAGGTACATTTCTTTGTACTTGAAGTTTCTTACAGTAATGCTTATTTGGTGCTTAGAAGCTCTGCAAAGTTTTTTGGCTGCTCGTGCTTCTCTGATCGTGCACTCCTTTGCAAAATTCTGTGGCTTCGAAGTAACCCCTTTTCATTTCAGCAATGCATTCTCTGAAATATTTCAGGAAACCCTTATCCTTGTGCGTTTATTTCCTCTGCATCTATGCAGTCATGTGAAGTTCTGCAGTAGTATATAGATAATTATCAAAACACATATTCTCATCTCTCAAGATGTAATACCAAAAAGTAGAATTTGTCTGTTTTGGCTAGGGAGAACTTACTGAATGTTCTAGTTATGTCCCAATATTAAAAGCAGAAAATGTGCAATATATTTCAAAATCGATAAATACAATTATTTTCTTATGGGAAGGGATTTGTAGAGTAAATGTAAAAGCATTTTAAGTTTATATGAGATAGTTCAATGCAGTTGATTTTTGGGTGTGACATATATGAATTGGAAAGGAGGAAATTGCTTGTATCCTGACAAACTTAGGTGTATAGAATAGTATATAGAAGGAGCGGGATTTATTGCCTAAGTTAATTCTGAAGTGCCCGCCTTTGCAACAAGAAAAGTCAAAGTTTCCGGAAAAAAATAAAGAAGCAGAAGTGATTAATGCCTGAATATGAATCAAAGCAATTTCTCTCTGGTTTTGGTTAAATGAGTTTAGTTAATCTAAATATGTAAGTTACTGTTATCATGTAGCTTGACAGTATACATTGGAGCTAAATGGATGTATGCCATGTAAAGGTGCTACAATCTTTAGGTGAGATTTTTCAAGAGAATCTAGTTGGTCCCACTTTCAAAATGACTTAGAAGTCATAGCTCCTGTAAGTCAAGAAGAAAAAGTCCTAGCTGTACAAGGTTATTTTGGTACATAACTTCAGTTTAGGTATTGATTCTGGTGGACATTTAGACTCCAAATGCCTTTTGAATATGACTCTTATTTTTCAAATCAGTTTTGGCAGTAGCACTGACATGCTTTTGAAAATGTCACTATTAGTCTAGATTGTTTTCGGTTGTCATTTCTGAATTTTCTCATGCTTAGATTTCAGTTATAACATTCTGGGTATGTGATTTCTGCACCTATTATGTTGTCCACTAACACTCCCATTAAAGCATTTATGTCTGGAAATGTACTGTTTATTTTAAAAGACATATTGTAAGTTATATATCTAGAACTGTAAATAGATTTCAACTATGAATTTTTATGTTCGACTATGAACAAATTCAGTACACAACCGTTAAGGTCCATAGCTGTTTATGCACTGAAAACAATTAAGTGTATAAAAACTCGCAACTATTTTGGTGAAAATTCATTTTATTGTTTTTTTAAAGAACTCAGCTTTCAATTAATATGAATGAGTTTTGCAGAATCTAACATCTTTCCCAGACCTTGCAGGCCTTCTGTGGACTCTTTTTCATGTCAGATGAAACACTGAAATTTTACATGCAAAGAATTCCAACTTTTCTTCATTCCAAACTGTTGATGTTTCCTATCCATATACATCCAATCCGTTTTTTTAAGCTAATAGGTACATGTAATTGTTCTGAAGCCATAAGTTTTCCCTCTCCTGTTAGAACTGCGAAACCGAGGTCTGTTCTCTTCGTCTGATTTTATTTGGAAAAGGTTAGTACCAAGTAGAAGATGGATCATTATGCATTACACTATAATGCTGTATAAGCCTGAAAAAAACAGGTAATCTAGGAAAGAACAATTATTTGCTGTAATTTTATTCTATATGTATTTACTAAACGTTGTAAGAGCAACAGATATTTCAAAGTTGTATTAGTCTTGCAGTATTTTTGAGGACTTTTTAGAAGTTAGCCATCCTCCAAAAATCAAGTATTTTCTATACTGTTTCAAGAAACAGGATAGCTGGATGTTTGTGATGCCACTCTTGTTTTCATCTTACACAGAAAATGGGTAAATGTCAAGTAATTTGTGTCAGGTGTATGCTCTAAATGAAAGTCAATCAATCATTTTTGGCTCTTTAGTGCAATGATTATCATATCAAAGACGCAGGAGGACATTAAAGATAATGGCTTTTCTGTTGTCTATTATCTCTAACAGACTTCACATAATTATTAACATATGTTCTGGTTTAAGAACAGTGTCAATATTTTGAGCGAAGAGCGTTTTTTTAACTAAAAGGGATATGTCTGTCAGCAAGTTTTTTGTCCATCTAACTAAATGAGAAATTACAATTAATGAATTTTGCATTTCCGCAAGAAGGGCAGATACTGCAGAAGTTGGAAGCTTTGCAGGGTTGAAATACAATGACTGTCTTCAGCTGTCCGCATAACATAATAAACAGTGTTCAAGCTTGAGAAAAAGTAATAAAATGCTAGTACGTTTTCTTTTGAGGCACTCTCACTTTCTTTTTATTTTTTGTGCCATGCTGAGAAGAATGAATATGGCATTTCCTTGTTTACCACAAAGCCCTACAGTCATGTAGGGTATGGAAAGTATCTATAAAGGATAAATATTTATTTTGTGACTCTTTTGTTTTTACAGTTTTGATAGGCATGAACACACTGAAATCAGTTTGTTACTAGCTCATTTCTTACCTCCTGTGTTATCTTGAGAAACTGTCATTTGCTTGTCCTTTTAAAAAGGCTAAAAATAGATTCTTTCATCCAGTAGAGTTGCAATTAGAATTACATGTCTCCGAAAATATCATGGAATATGGATAAGATGTAAAACTCTGGCTCTTTGTTAAATACATAAATCAAAAGGGTTAAACTTGACCCTCCTTTGAAAGAAAGAGAAGAGATAAGGTCTAGTCTTAAGCTTCTGAAATCTCATTGGTAACACTAGGGGTTTTTACGCAGAATGGCTTGAGGGGTATACTTACTTGACTCGTGTTGGATATTCTTCTTCTGTTTGAATAGGGTTTCAGCAGACTATTTACGGGTCCAGGTTGCTGACTTCACTATAAAAGTTAGTGACTGGAAATGGAGGGAAATGCTGTGATGTGCAGGACAGCTTTTTAGCTAATGGTGTCCCTCAGTACATCTAAAGATTATGGAAAAAACCCATGCACCAGCAGGAGGAAGGATTTAGATTTTAATCACTGAAGTAAACTGTATCTGTTCAGATTTCAGCATCAGAAAGTGTCCTGGACAGAATGTAGACATTACAGTCATACAAAACAGTGAAGTTAATCCTATAATATTTAATGAAATACATTTCTGGCTACATTAGAGAAACACCTTTTAATGGGGATGACAGAATAATTTATCTGAATGTGTTCTAGCTTCAGTATGTCTCCACTTGTAAGTTAGATGATAAATCTGTAAAGGTTATAAAAGGAGCACGTGTGTACATATCAGCTATGTACAAATGAACTAACTTAATAGTGTTAAAAAATAGTCAAGAAACACCACACAGGATAAATTATGTGATGGATCAGACAACAGAATGAATTAGACAGCACCAGCAATCACTGACGGTGTTGTCACTGAGCTGGAAGATGCTGCATCCATTACAGGGATACGTTCGCTCCTAGTCTGGAGGAGTGGCAGGCAAGCTGGCTGCCTTGTCTAGTACTTAGACAAACTCTGCCAGCAGACACAGCAGCATCAACTGGCGTCAGCTGGACGTTAGCTGCTTACCTGTCACTGCCAGCCACAAGCAAGTCCCAATATGCTGAGAGGTGATCAGTGATTTTTTTCTTTTAAAACATAGCCTGAATAGTACAATGCAGTCTTTACAAACTTCCATCTTATTGCCTTATGTTTTTTATGACCTGAAAAACTGCTGAATTTTTTTGTATCTGCTTTCTATTTAGAATTCACACACACACATTTAATTCCCTGTCAGTTACTTCCCCAGAATAACCATAATTTTGGGCAAAATGTTTATCTCTGAAAATGTCCTGTGTTTTACCACTGATTATACATTTGTATTGCAGAAATGTTCAAGTTGTATGTTAGTTCTGACATCTATGACAAAAGTCTATCTAATTCTTCAGCATTACAATGGTTTTTAGAATAGTTTTATCCCCTGTTTAAGCTCTTCTGTTGTCTTATTGCTCCCTTCCCACTGTCTAATGAATAAAATATTAGCCTTCAGTGAGAGATTTGATTTGGTTGAAGCTATTTCAGGTACTCTGAGTCTAGTTTGGTGTCTGGTAATTGTGACCATGTGTGCGTTTGTCTAAAAATGCTGTGAACATGCAGTTGGCTGGGCGTTTTGAAACATGAATCTGTATTTTAGCTTTTACAATTGTACAAGTTCTTCCTTCAGTTTGTTTTACCCGTCTTTCAAGAAGAAAGTCTTACTTGGCAATGTGAGCTAGACTGATCATATCTGGAGAGTATGTATATTAGTACTTTAAAAAATATTCTAATGCAATGATTTCAAATGTCACATTATCTATAAGGACTATAGTCTGGAAAGGTTTTGCCTCAAACTAGGCATGTCTAATACGGTTTATGACAACCTATGAATTTGCCCCTGAACAGGGTCAACTTGGAGGTCAGTGAATGCTATACAAATTGCATACTACTCAAGCCTGTAATTATCCCTGTTAGAAGTTAATGTGCTGCCGAGTTCAGCAAATTCATGTACAGCTTCAGAAATGACCATGATAAACTGTGCAGTTACTTGCATTTGCTCTGAAAAATCACAGTTAATGTGATGCGATGCTTACAGGGTCTTCATTTATCAAATCATCTTATGTGTTTGTGTACTCAGGAAATTAAGAACCTGAATTATTTCTTGTATAAATAATACATCTCAAATAATTTATGTTATATTCCTTTTCTAATATCCAATATAAATGTCATAGATATAGCCTGGAAAAACTTTCGTAATATATTTTGTTTGTGATATTGGCAGAAAATATGCAAAAACTTCTTTAATGTAAGTTCATTACATTTTGTGTCTCTACAGCAGGGTCATAAAGCATCTATAAGATTTTTGTTGAAGGCAGCATATCTTCTTATCTGTATTGTCCAGTATAATTTCAACACTTTATAAACAATAATTAACTTTGCATTTTTCATGTTAAAGTGTCACTATCATTTCTCTTTTTCCTGTATTTTTCAGCTACAACTCTACTTTTACATAGGTGAATGACTAATTAGTTGCACTGTTAAACATTCTTAGATCCCATATAACGTAGGAGTACAGTAAGCAACGTTTGTATGAATTAGTATAAGTTTCATCAGTTAACTCTAATGTAAGCATCTGTAAGAATATTACAGGGATAACAACTCTTTTTAGTTTTGGATTTTAAATATCCAAATATTAGTATTACCCAAATATTAAAATTAGATTTGTGTGTATATATTAATCTATATATACACAAAAATAAATGCGTGTGTGTATGTATGCGTTATATATAAAAATATTATACAGATACTAGGGAATATGCATTCAGTACAAGTTTAGATATTAGTTTTAATTTTACATCTGAGTTAGTGCTATCAATAATATTTGTTCATCAACACTAGCTGCTTGCATCTGAACATTTTTATTTTGAAGAACTTCACATCTGTGTTGAATTTTGTGACTTGTTGCTGTCATATCTTCTTTATGATACAAATCAAAATCACAAATAAAAACAGTCCAAGCATTGTGGGAAGTTTGGTTTTGAATCCAAGCTTCACATATCAGATTGTCTTAACATCTGAATTGCGTTTCTAAAACCTTGAAGGTTTACCTTTCATCACTTTATTTATGAACTGATCCACATAGGTAATAAGAAATCTTTTTGTGTAGCTTCTTTTAGTCAGCCAAAGTAACTTCCTTGAGCTTTTCCTTTCCTCCCTCTCATTTCCCTCCCTTCCCTCCTTCCCCTACCCCCCCCCCCCCCACCTAAAAAGATCATGGTCTAAGAATCAGGATGAAATACTGACAGGGGTCTGTTACCCAAAATATAAACAAAATCCTCAAATCCATGTAAAATGTCAGGGGTGTGGAGGGAGCACATTTAAACAAGAGTGAAAGGAATCCTTTCAGTAACCCCTAGTGTTCCAGAAGCAGTGTTAACAGGGCATAAAAAGACATTTCTCCAGTTCTCCTTGGTTCAGAAGTGATCCTTTGTCAAAAACATAGACTTAAATATGTTCATGTTGAAAAATAAATTATTGGATAGGCTGAGGAACTTATGAGATACTCAGAATGCCTAAAATAGTTTTACCTTGATTTGCTTAAGGAGAGGGGAAAAAATACATTCCAAAATAAAGATTCGATGTGGCTTTATTTACTTGTCAATAATATTCTACAAATAAGAGATGATCTTCTTTACTAGACCTGATGAGAATTAAAGCTTCTATTTATCAGCCATTTGTTAAGGTGCAGAAGATGAAGAGAAGTTGTCTTACTATCACATTTAATTAACAACAAGTTTTGAGGGTTGGAGAGACATTAAATGCAACTCAGAAATTAGCTTTTTTCTTTTGTGCTAACGAAGCCTCTGTGGAGTGGTTATTCGATATCAGATGACTTTGCATTATCTTTCTAGATAATCAAACTGTTGGATGGAAAACGATCTCAAACTGTAGGAATTTTAATATCCAGTTTGCACCTGGAAATGAAGGATATTCAGCAAGGTAAGTGTTGCCGAGCTTTTAGTGCATCTTATTTACATGGCTATGTTCTCATAGCACCCATCAGAGAATTTCTTATGCTACTGTATGGGCCTTTGTGTGTGGTCCTCTTTATAATATCAGAAGAATTGCTTTTCCGATAAAGTAAATGTAGAAGTTTCACCTAAATAAGCTAAAGTGAATAAAGGTCCGTCTCTTTCTGTACCTTTTCTTTTGCATGTCGCTTCTAATCCAGTGTTTTCTCAAAGCAGTTTCATATTGCTCTCCTACAGTTCCCTCCTTTTTCTTAAGCAAGTCCTCCACTGAAAAAAAATCAATAGAAGGCTTTTATATAAATCTGTTGGGTTTTAAATATGCAGTCTGTATTTGCTGAATGTTTAAATTTTGCTTCATTAACAGTATAAAAACCACATCAAAAACTGAGAATGCAGCTACCATGTAGCAATCGGAAAGCTGATGGCATTTTTCAAAGTGTAGCGCTACTCAGTGTATAAATTCCACTACTGGTAGAAATTATCTGGGTTTGCCAATATGACAGCAGAGAAATACAGACTTTTCAGAACGCTTGGGTAATTCAGATTCTGCTTATGTTCTGGATTTAAAAAGATATTGTTTAGGGATATTGTTTATTTCTCTTTCACATTTAAAAAGAAAAATATTCACCATTTAAAACAACTGCTGGAAGAATTCAAGTTAATGTCTGCTTTTTGCTATTGTTTTTCTTCCATCACATGCAAATACTGGGCAGGGTGTTGAGATGCTGCTGGCATTGATTATTAATTTTAGAAGAGCCTTCGAGCATCTAGGACTTGAAAAGCACAAGGGCTTACAGATGGCTCTTGGAGTGGAGAGAAACAGCGAGAAGAAGGAATAACTTTGTGCCTGCCAGTATTGTGTGAAAGGTATTGGAATGAGATGGAAAAAACCTGCCATTATTAAATATTTGAATAATTTGCTGGCAGGAAAGGGTAGCAGCTACAATCTGAAAACCGGGTAGTATTCCTAAATATCTTTGGAGACATTTTCACGACTTCTTATTTTCATGCCATGAAGTCCTATAGATAGGACATTCATGATGCAAAGTACTATTTTGGCTTTATAGCCTTGTTGCTAGCAAAATAAAGCGTGACTGCAGCATTTCACTTTGCGTCTGTCAGTTGTTTCCTGTGCTTGTATAGCTTTTGAATCCCTCTGACCAATTTACACCAAATTTAAGAGAAAAGAAAAAGTCTCAAAAATGTTTGGGTGTGTCTATGGTACCATCTGCAGCAAATCTACCAGTTGTCCCTCTACTGTGTTTTAGTTTGCGTTGCAGAGCAGTCTGAGTGCACAAACATGCTTCAGGATAAAACTAAATCAGATGTGCTCTAGGAGCACGCCAGCAGTCTCCAGCCTATACTCGGCTTTAAAGTCCACAGGATCAGACTAGATCTAGTTAAAAGTAAACCTCCCAGAAATGTCTAGAGCATGAACGCTGGTCCTCAGAACCAGCTGTTTCTCTCTACAAATCCATTTCTACTGGACTTGACTATTTGCAGTTGTAGACACAACTAATTTGGTCCTACAAGTTTAAGGATAATTAAAAGGTTGGTAGAAGAGGCACACCAAAAGAAGTACCATCACTGAAGGAAAGTTTATAACTCATCACCTCCTCTATTGTGAGAGGTAGCAAATAACTGGCCTGTCACCACATGTCTTGCTCGAGGCAGCAATAGGACAGCTGCTACGCACTTATGGAAACAGCTAAGAGATACAAAAGGGATTTGGGAATACTGTTAGTGGATTTTTTTTTTTTTAATTTCCAAGCAGTATGAGTGATTCTAATCAAGATCTGTGTGTAGAGTCTCTCTGGGGAAAAAAAAAACACCACAGTTCACCAGACTCAGGGAAAATGTCTGTACTGTGAAGGTAGCCTTCAGAAATGTGTACTGTAATGAAGATAACAGTGTGGTTACGCTTGTCTCTCTTCTAGCCTGTGTTATTACAATTTATCCCTTAGTTTTTTATTTAATTAATGGATATAAATCAGATCTTTGGCAATTCTAACTCCTGCTGGTCAAGAGACAAGTTCTGTAATGGCTGCTATATTCAGTGTACTGGATGAAAAAAGATCATCATTACAATAAACTCTGTACCTCATGCCAGCACCTCACTAAAAAAGAGTGTGATCATTTGGTGATGAACACCAAAGTTTTTTTATGAAATGGAGATACAAAGTTATCTCTCAGGAACATGAAAATTAAACATTCCTCCCTTTTTTGTGCCAGCTTTCATGGCATAATTCAGTGCAGCGGGAAGAGAAGTTAATTGTCTTTTGCAACTTGCAACTGACAGTGAAGAAGCTTGATGCAAAAGAAAATAAAAATGAAAAAAATAAGAAATCTAATTTTATTTGAAGTTGTTCTGACCATATTTGTTGAAAAGACACATTCAAATTAATTTACTATCTATTTATAATGTATTGGTTGTTCTACCTTAAGTGGCAGTTATAGAAAAACAAAAAAACTATCCTCAAATTACTTTTGTGAAGAACTGCTTTATGCATATAGATGCATGCAACATTGTAGAGAAGATCACAGAATCCCAGAGTGGCCAAGGCTGGAGATCATCTAGTCCCACCCCTCTGCTCAAGCAGGGTCATCTAGAGCACATTGCCCAGGATCACATCCAGGCGGGTTTTGAATATCTCCAGGGAAGGAGACTCCACCACCTCTCTGGGCAACCTGTGCCAGTGCTCGGTCACCCTCACAGGAAAGAAGTTTTTCCTCATGTTCAGATGGAGCTGCCTGTGGTTCAGTTTGTGCCCGTTGCCTCTTGTCCTGTCGCTGGGCACCACGGAGAAGAGTAAGATAAAAGAAGAGTAATTACATGAAAACTTACGTAGTACTTTAAATACTGTGAGATTTCTGCACCTATAGGATTGCCCTCTCCAATTATTTTAAGTAACTGGCTTAACAGCATATTCTTTAAATAGCTCAGCAGTGGCAACACATGTAATGGACCATATCTGGCACCCAGATGTTTCAGTTTGCATTTGATAACAAGCCAGCTGCCACACTTGGAGAAGGGAATCTCCCACAGATGTTTCTTCGAGAGAACGAAGGATACCCTTTGCAGACAATTTTGCGTTCTTGCTATATCTGAGTACAACCTAGGGAGAAAACAGCCTAAATCTGAATAATTATTTTAGCTAGCATTGGTGCTTATGTGATGCAGACAGACATTAAAATTGTCGTGCTACACCTATCCTAATACTCAGTTATTTGGGAGGTGGATAGGGAATAGCAGAACTAAATGCTGTAGTGTTCTTCTAAGAAAGACTAACAAATTCTATTGGTGAATCTGATACTGAAGAGGGCAGTATAGTTTCTACTTAGATCACTAATAATAATATTAATTTCCTGAGCAGAAGAAGCATACAGAAAACTATCTATCTGGACAACATAAAATTTGTATTTGTATTTAAAAATCAAATAGTGATAATCAAATTGTACACAAGTTTGAGATTATTTTCAAGGCTTCCTTCCTGCGGTTTTTAAAAAACATTTTACAAAAGGGATGAAGAATGGTGTAAATCAGCTTTCAGGTAAGGAATAGGCTTTTAGCTCTGCACAATTACAGAAGCAATCTCCTTTTCATGTCAGCACACTTCTGTATTACTTTTCCTATGGTAGTTCAGCTGAAGCATTACAGCTTGAGAAGCAAACTTGTGACTCAAGACTACTTGTGTGGCTTTGCTGTTAAAATATTAACAGCTCACTACATGGTGAGGAGGTTCAGTTTTGTTGCTAATTGGATATGCTGGTGATAAGTGTATGTGAAGACCCTCTGTGGGCACGGGTCCCAACTTATTACAGGTCCACGTTCCAGTCACTCAAGCCATTCCCAGTATAAGTAGCTAGTAGTAGCAGTATACTATAAAGCAGGTAATAGTGCTTTTTTCTGCAGCTTAGGTCATGTCTGCTAGCTTCTCATGAGTTACTGAGTTCTCTGGTCAAAAGTAACCTGGCAAAAATGGAGACCAGCCCAGATCAGAAAAAGTTTTAGTTTCAGTAAGTGGGATATAGATGCCTAGGTCCAAAAGAGTGATTATCCCAAATGCCTTCCTACCTCCATAGTGCTTTTGTTTTGCAACTGAGATTGAGTGGCACCAGAAATTCTACTTCTTTATAGTTGAGGAAGTAGCTCGCTAGTATACCTGATTTTCATCAGGATACATTAACTAGATGTTCTCACATATTAGTATGTGTTCTTTGTGACCAAATGTAAGATGCGGTAGGTCACTCCAGATGCATGCTTTATAGCATATTGCATTCTTTATGACATACTACTCCTTGAAAAACAGCTGTAGACTTTGCTAGAACATTTACCAAGGCAAATGTTTAGTACTGTAGCAGTGTAAAGCTAACAGAACTAATCCTATATGGCAAAGGGGAGAGTTGATCACTGACACTTGGCCTTAAGACTATTTCTAATGCTAATTTAATATTAAAAAGAACTCTTTCCTACATTTAAGCAATTAAATATAATGTCTGAAACCCTATTTATTATTATCAGAGTAGCACTAACTATAGCATGTTTGGTGTATTTGTTGTGCATTTCAAGCACTCTTGTGTTCATGAACAGTGTAAACTATCTAGTCTTCAAAATGTTCAAAGCTATCAAGAGCTTCAAAAATGTTAGAGAAATGTATTTGATCACATCTAGATGGGATGGATTAGAGTGGATTTTGCCACAAAACCTACTACTTTTGCAGATTTGCCTTCATTATAGGGTTTTTTTTTTTTCACACAAATATGGAATTTATTTTTCAGTGTCATAATAATGATATTCTTATAATAGGCAGTGCAAATAACTGTTATGCCACTCCACATCAAATCTTTTTACATGGTGTTGTAGGAGGGGACCAGCTAGAAAGAACACAATTATAATGTTGTTGTACAGTGTCCGTCAACCAGTTGAGCAGTGATGGTTTGCTCATCTACAGCTTTGTTTGTGATTCACCCTCAATTATTAACATACTGTAATAAATATTTGGAGGAATGCAAACAGCAGATTAACATCTTTTAAAATTAAGTCACTGATAGTATAATCACCTGGACTGATGATCGGTCCAATAATCATTCTGATTATGCATCATGTTCCTACTCATCCACTTTGATTTTTGTGTATTTTAAAGTATATTGGAAAATAAAATACTAAGATTAAGGAAGGTGGATATAACTGGATATTTAGAGTCTGATGGTGACAGTTAATCCTGTGAGCTATTTGTGTTTTAGTGTTCTCTACGTTTTTTCATGTCACAATTGGTAGAAAAAAGGCAACTAAGACACTGTCCAAGGTAAATAATACAGAATATGTTCCCTACCCCCTTAAATTATGGAGGCTAACTGCATCACGTGTAGAGTCACACAAAATGCGTGAAATCACATCTAAACCTTAGTGAACAATATCATTGTTAGCTCGGCACATTTCTTCAGATCTGAAATACTATTTTTTATATGTGCAATTCAAACTCTTGCAAGCAACTGTAATCTGCAGACTGTAGTGTGTCCAAAATGTTTGAATCCTAACCTATATTTTAACTGTACTATGCAGCACAAATAATTTCACGGTTCTTTTCTCTATTGTACTTTGGAAATACTTCTAGATTAAGAAAAATACTTTGGAATATTTCTTGCTTGCACTGTATAAAACGAGTTGTATGGGATTCCAACCAAAATATTATCAGGAGGACAGTAGAGATGATAAAAATTTAAAAAAAAAAAAAATTCTGAAATTGTGTGAATTTTCTGTCTACACAAAATACTACATATATGCATTCCTATGCATGCAATACAGCGATAGCTGTATATCCATCTCAGAAATTGGGAAACAATTTCCTTTAAAAGTTATTTCTTTGTTCTGGATAATTTACAACATATGTTTTTGTGAATCTGCCTAGAGCATCTAGTCTGATGTGGGTAGGTTAACATTAGCGCCAGAGTCTTTTGCTCATGACTTCTTGCAGCAGTTGAGCTTTCCTAGTCCTCTAAACCCACATTGTGCCCATGGTGCTTCTTTGCATTGTACATTTTAATGTTTTTGAATTGCATGGTAGTTAAACGCTGGGAAAAAAAACCATTAAATGAGTTTAGAACATCAGATCAGTTTGTCCAAACCATACTAGAGCAGATTGGATATTTTAGGCAGTTTTGCCAAGCAGGGATTCATCTTGAGCAATCGTAGTAACTTTCTGGTTGACTAGATCAGTCACAATTTTAATTTAAATTTCCCAAAGAGAGGCTCCATTTTCCCATGAAATCAAACCTTACTCAGTAGAATATACTAGGTAAAATCATCAAGATCTTCCAGGCCAAATAAATATAACTTTGGAAAGCTCTTTTTACTTAAATGGCATATTTCTATTTTATCATAAGGGAGCAGTTAAAATAATTTCTTCATATTACATAGCTTAATTGTCACATTACCTGGTTAGAAACTGCTGAGTATATGTAAGTTCTGTCAGCAGGACTTAAATCCTGATTTAACCAAAATGTGCTTAGTGTGAATCACACTGTATATCAGAGTCAGCCTTAAGACTGTTGATATTTAAGGTGGTTAGGAGAAAAGAAGTATCTTTGTCCTATAATACCTTTAAGATCTACAGTTGGATGTAGAGTGCACACAGTATGCTTTAAATGCTCAGTTTTTCTTTAGTTTACGTTTCTGAAGTGATGAAATAAGAGTGTATGAAAAAATAGGTTCAGTAGGGAATCTGTTTTTTACAGATATTCATTTTTAAAAAGTAAGTCTGTTAAAAACCTGTGGTAAAAGTTAATATCTGAGGCAATACCCTTAGTATGTGAAATGTAGTTGGCAAGTGTTTTTATGTGTGCCTGCTAGTTTGTACGCATGATGCTGATCTGTTTTTTGTCCTCGCTGACGGTTATTATATCTTAATGGGTGCAACCCTGCACTAATGATCCTTGTGTATATAAATTCTTCTTGTTGTGAGCAGACACCATAGACCACATAAAAATGTTTGCCTCAATTTCCCTGCAAAAAAGGATCTCAGAAACCAGACTTGGCCAAGTAACAGATTTTTTAAAGGTAGAGGAACCCAATAAAATTACCAGCTTTTCACAGCATGAGTCTACTTCCTTTCGACATATTGTGAGGTGTAGGTGAAATATTCTAACTGAACTGACAGTGTAAGGAAGACAGCTAACTAGAAAGCAAGATAAAAGTAAAAACTACCACTGATGATTGATATTGTAATAGCTATTAATTGTTTTGGAGCCTCTTTTGTAGATTTATGATACTTCACCAATATTACTAACACTTACGTGAATCTTGGTATAATGGGATTTAATGCAGTAAAGTGCCATAGTTATATTCACTGTATCAGGAAGAGCATTTTGAAAAATGTATCACTTTTTTGTAATTATTTTTAATAATATTAAAAATACATACTTGAAATTGGTTTTACTTTTTATAGAAAAACTAAGTTTTTGTTCCTTGTAGCTCTAAGGAAAAAGTAAAATAATTAAAATTTCTTTCATCTCCTATAATGTTTTTTTTTCAGCTGCCCAAACTCAAGTTAATTTATACAGCATACTGTGGAAGTATTGCACATGCTGTATTTTAAGGAGAATATGAAGAATGCTAAGACACCTATGAGTTTGGAGATAGCTTCCAACTTTCCAAAATTAAAGTGTTTTTTTTTTAAAGACCAATTTCCGTAGTTTTACACTTCTTCATTTTTGTCTCATGCTGCAATATTTATGATGCTAAATTTTGATCAGTTTGAATGAAAAAAGATATAAGGACAAAGATAAAGATAATAAAATGCATAGATATGGAACACAGGAGTCTGCTGTGGATTTTGGCAGTACTCGACTTTTTTGAGGTCTCTCTCTTTCTCTTTTAACATCCTAATATGGCAAACTTCATTGAATTCAGTCATATAAGTAGATTTTTAGCTGGCAGCCAGTCTGCATGGGCATTGCCAATAATACCTGGACTGAAAATATTTCCTTGCTACTTTTATAAAAATACTTATTTGTTCCAAAACATAAAATAATTCATATTAATGTCTCTTAACAGATTATTACTAATTCTGTTAAAAACGTGTTAACATATCAAATTGTATTTTATTATTTCAATGTCAGATATTTTTGCTTTAGTGAATAGTTTATCATGTCACTTCAATGTTAATTTGTTATAACTGTTATTAAGTACAGAGAAGTTGATCCAGAGAGTTCAGCAGAAAAGAAACATTTTGTAATTTTTGAGGCTTTCTTTTGTCTGGCTGAAAATATCAGTTAGACATAAATATATTGGTTTTCATATTAGTATGTTCTCTTTTTTAAACTATTAGCTATCATTTTAACAGTTCTATACTTAAAAGATCTACTATTACATGTTCACGTTTTGCCATTTCTAGTGTGAGTTAAAGTTAACCTTGTGTAAGTTGCTTTTCTGGAGAACTCTGATTTGCTTCCTTGCAAGTCAGTCTACCAAGTTGTAGTAAAAAAAAAAAGTCCATGTTGTGGAAGTAAATGGTAAGGCACAGCTGTGAAATATAAAATGACAGTAATAAAATGGCAGATAGTTCTCTTTGCAAGTAGATTTCACAGTATCCCAAAATAGGATGGAAGTGAAACTGAACTAAATATTTGTATTTTAAAGTCTTAATAATTAAATTTATTAGGCTGTGAAAACATTTTTCTGAGAGATTTTCCAGTTTCTAAGGTTCTTTTGAAATTTGGTTGGATAATACAACAGATAATGGAATTCATGCAACAGTCCTGCAAGGGCAAAGAGATGATCTAACAGATTCAATCCCTAATGCTTTTTCTTCAAGCAGAGAATTGTGACTAGCTCAAGTTGTTCAGATTTTATGTTTGATTAAGGTCTTTGTTTTTTTGAATCTTTGAAATAGGACAAAAATAGATGCAGATAAAGCTTTTTTGCACTGATACAGCCTCTCTCCGTATAATCCTTTTCTTCTCACCAAGGTGTAATGTCAACAGATGGAATCATAATTGACAGGCAAAATTTTAAAGCATTCTAAATGTCACTGGACCTTTTAATAAAATTAATTAGCCTGCCACAGGGAAAATTTACTAGCCTGCTGGTTAATTTCACAATGTAAAATCATGGGGTAGGTGGAAGAGTGGGCGAAAGCTTATTACTTTTAAATAATTATTTAAAGATGTGTGCGCCTTGCCCCTTTCAAACATGGATTACAAATACAGCAAGAGCTTTTAAAATCTTCTAAATTCACATGTAGTCAGGCCTCCATGCATAAAGGTGAAGAAATCTAATACAGTTGAAATTAAAAAATACCAGGAACTAGCTAATGGTGATTTACTGGTTATGTGGAAAATTGCTAAAGGCTTTCATCTTGGTCTTTCTGGCATTAACGTTCCCGGTCACATTTAAACTGAAGTCAGTAGCTTGGAAATTCTACCCAGTAGTGTTAACAATCACGATAAAATGTTGATTTCAGAAAAATGAAAAATCCTAAGTTATCTCTATGCTATTGTGCACCCCTTAGCTTACTGGAATTTCACATTTCAGAGCATTAGGTGAACTGTGAGAGAGCACTAGAGAGCACCACGAACCAATTCTGTTAAGTTTTCAAAAACAGTCCCAATACATTTCCTAAGCGGTAGTGGGATTTGCAAATGTTGGAAACATATAGTGCCATATAATCCACAGTGCCATATAATTTGGCATTAAGCAAGAAAACATTTTGAGACTTTTAATTTGTGGTAAAGAGGCATCAATAATCATTAAATAGTATGGTATAGTTCAGGTATGTCTATGTAAGGTTTAGAAGTCTTTAGCTGGAAATTTTCCTGTGGGTAGTTTTCTAGTGGATAAAGCTAATTCAAACCTGAACTGCTTTGTGAAGATACCTTTAAAAATCTGTAACATAATCTGACTTTCCTTGCAAGTTTATCTGCCTATCTGCTTCCCAAAATTGCCAGCTCCAAGATGATCTGATCTCCCAATTTTCTTATTTACCTGATCTCCCATGCCCATAGGCTAATCTAAATGGCCTAATTCTCAATTCCTTGCTATCCGGTCTTCTAAGCTGCCTTGAGATCTGGACTATTCACTGCCTGGTATCCAGTGCTGACAAGTTCTTCTGGCAGGCCTGCTACACAGGCTGCTGAGCACCTGGCAGGTCATACCCTTGACTGCCCAGTACACTGGAGAGTAGAAGAACTCCATTCTCCTGAGAGAGAGTAAATATAGTAAGTGAATGCTGTAATTTCAAGTCAGGACAAAAATAAAATGTTGAAAATGTTAAAATATTAATTAGATATAAATATTTCTTTCAGCTATCTCAGATATGTTTCATAGAAAGCAGAGTTGAACTCAGAGTGTGTTTTCTAGCATGTAATTTGTGATTGTATCCTAAATAGCTATCCTGTGTGTTGACGACTCGGTGGTAGATCTGGAAACACTGGAAGCACTGTATGAAAATGTAAGTATGTTGAGATAAAGCTGTGGTTAGTCAGCATAGAGTTCAGAATTTCAGACAAACAATAAATAAAGTTTTATTTTGTGTTTTTATTGTAAGCTAGAGATGTTATATAGAAAAAATCTTTAAGGAGCTTAACTATAATAAAATGGGTATCATCCAAAGATAGCCAGTGAGACGTGTATCTCTCTCACTTCTCAGTTCTTAAAGTCAGAAACTTAAAGCAGCAGAGTGCATTTGGAATCAGGTTAAAATGTACGAGAAGAGGTATCATATAGTAATGTTGTCTCCTGAACTGCCTGAAAAATACTGACCTTACTGAGGTTCTTATTCCTTTGTCAATGTCCTATGATGCTTAGGCAGAATTCAGTTTTGCTTAATCTGTGTCATGAACATACATACTTTTCAGATATTCATTATTTCTAATTTTCTAAGGCCTATTGTGAGCCAACATGCCGAATTTTTCTTATTCAAGATATAGGTGGCTAAAGCCACCTATAAAGCCACCTTTAGCCTTAGGTGGCTAAAGCCACCTAAGTCCAGGCATTGTGCATTGCAGCCCCTACCCAAACTGCTGCGTAGAATGAGAACGTTTCAATGTATGCCTGTATATAGAATTCATAAAGTGAGTCTGTGTGAATCTGGTTGCGTGCAAAGCATTAAGGATACATTTACACTTAGCTGTAGAAACATCTCAGCTGCCTCTCTGACCTAAGCTGAATCCTAAAGCACTGTATAGCTATGTGTCTTTGGTGCCGTGCTCTCCAAGGAGGGTCTGTTTTGGGGCCTGGGCTAGTGAAACTGAATGGTACTGCAAGGCACTGTAGGAATTTACCAACTTAGGTGAAAGCTAGCTCCTGAATCTTTATGCCTCACTTCTTCGCATGGTCTGAATGTGCCCCAAATAAAAATATAATTGCGATTTGCTGACAAACAGGTAAATGAGTGATTTATTAATTTGTTATAAGTTAAGTCATTCATTACTTTATATTAATTCACTCAGAGAGCACAAAAGGATGAACTGGAAAAAATCAAGCAACATTATCAGACCTCGAAAGAGGAAGAACTGAAGTTCCTGGATAAACCAGAACAGTAAGATTTTTTTTTTGTTAATATTTTATCATTGTGTAGTCTATCCCTTTGCTGATTGGTTAAAGAGGATCTTGATACATAATTTTTGCTAGCTGACTTTTAACTTCTTTTCTGTATTTCAAAGCATAATGTAAAACTTGCCTTTATCACATAACATTTTTGATACATTATAGATAATACTACATCAGCTTGGACCACCAGAACTGATTAAATAATTGAATATTATTTATGAACTGATTAAATAATTGAAATTGAATCAGTTAAAAAAAAAAATTCTGTTCCCATTTCCTTATCCTTTGAGCCTTAAAGGCTAAGTGTATCATAAACCAGAACCAGACTGATTTTAGTTACGTGGAAGAACTACACAAAGAGAGGGTTTTGGTGAGTCTGTGACTGAGACACGATGTATGTACTCCAGCCGTGCAGACTGGAGACCTACAGGCACCTTCCAGAATTCCTCTCCCCTGACTGTTGTAGGCAGTGAGGCGTGTTAGGATAAAACGTTTTTAGGTACTGCTCCTGCTGTTGTCATAAGCCTTAGACCAACATGAAAGTCACAAGAATCCCTGGAAAGAATGGTAACCTATGTTTTATTATAATGTATATGTTTGATTCTCACGCTTACCGGTGGCGTCTATCTTCTGCTTTGCTACTTTTTTCCCTTTTTACTTCCATCCTCTCCTACTCACAGTGTGATTTCCTGCCCTGAGGCCTCTCTGCCACCTTGCTTTCTTTTCTCTGTTGTCTGTTTTTTCATTTCTGCTATCATCAGCATAAGAAAGCATAGGAAGAGGAAGCATTGAAGCAGCAGAGGCAGAATATGATGATTGCCTAATGTCAGAATTAAAATGTTTTCATACCTTTTTTTCCCCATTTGAAGGCTCGTGGTGAAGAGCAGAATTTTTTTTCTCTTCCCACAAAGCAGCCAAATACTTGTTGCTGACAGCTGCATGCGGTTCACTGGGGAATAGGTTTAAAGCTGGGAGATGAGGCTATCACCCCGAGAGTAAGACTTAAGAACATGAATATCCCTGAAGTGTACATACTGGCTTGGTCACGCCTCCCGTGTCCATGGTTTTCACTGCCTTGGCTTGAAACAGAAGAATACATTGTGTGACAAGATGTTTTCCAGAGTTTGAATCTTTGGCAACCTGTTTTGCTGTATATCTGAGTGAAATAAATGTAAATGTATTTTATATTCTGGAAAATACGAATTTATTATAGAGTTCCAGAGTTAGAAAAGATCGTCCCAGTTTTGTAACTTACAGTGGAGAGAGGTTGATCTTCGTTAAACACAAAGTTTTATTCTATCATTGTTCAGCAGTTAAAAGTGAAGAACTGTAAATACAGCAATTATGCCTCATCATTCAGAGTGAAATAGTAGTATTAAAGACAAATACTCTTTATCAGATGTTCTCTGTGTAAGTCTTAATTATCCTATGTTTACCATGTTATTAAAATACATTGAGTAAAAAAACTGCCTTTTTGAAATGTTACTTCAAAGTGAAACAATTTACTGATGATGCACTAATATAATTTTTATTGGTCCTTCAAAATCATGTCCTTTCTGAAAACTCGGTAGGTCAGATGCTGCTGGTATTGTTGTCTAAGTCAGTCTCGATAAATGCAGTACTGGAGATTTGTTGAAACTGTAGTATACCTATTAACCTAAAAAAGATTAAGAACAGAAAAGTGCTAAATTTGTGTGTGGTTAAAGTTAATTGCTGCAGGGCCTAAGCCTAACATGTATTTTCATTAATAAGAATCAGAATAAAAGCACAAACAAATCCATTTGTAAAGTGGTTGCAAATACTAACGATAGGCATTCATATACCGAAATTATTAGCTGGAATTCACTGAAGTCTAAAGGAAACCTTTGCCACTTTTTAAATGTTTTGAATTTCCAAACAAATAGAAAGCTTTGCTGGTATCATTAAGGGTCTCCTGAACAAGTGGTTTTGATTTGTTTTGCTGGCATGTTATATTTTCTATTGTTAGCACAACCTGTAAATATATCTCGGTAACATGACAATATCCCCCTTACTTATGCTTCATGACAATAGTTGTTAAAATGCTAATATTCATTAACATGATAAAGCTTTATATGCAAAATTGGCCACACCTTGGGGCTTTGCTAGCAGAATGCAGATGCTTAAGCTAGTTTCCAAGAAGTGCCTTTTAGCTGTAATATAATCTCTGTGAAGTTCTTGCTACTATGAAAGAAATACTAATAAAGGAAATGGTAGCAAAATATGGTACTGAGTTTTTCTGTTCTGTATGTACTTGGAGTTCAGGAAGCAGGGAGCTATTGATATTTGCAAATAAAATATGACTTTCTGTGCAAATAATGTCGTTTCCTTCTCTTATGCACCCAGTTGATTTCCTCTGACTTCAGTTAAAGTTCTGATGGCTTCCTGAGGAGCTTGCAGGGTTAAATCCTTTTTTTTCCACAAAAGTTATTTCTAAATTCGATTTTAGAATGTGGATAAATGTGAACTGGTAAATTGTTTACCTTCGTAAAGTCAGCCTTCTTTATCTATCTTCTGAATATGTTCTCACTATTGTACAAACATCATGGACATATGCCTGGTTTGAAAATACTCTGAAGTCCATTATTACAAGAATCTGGTAGGATGAAAGAGTTCTCAAGTAAATGTACTCTTTATTTACAATTTCTGCAGGAAAGGAGTAAAATGGACTTCACACAGATGAACAGCAAATTCTCTGTTTACTTTAGGCCGTGAAAAGTGTAGCAATGAGAAACCCATCAAAAAGTTGTGTTATGTCAAAGTCTTCTCATTATTGCTTTAAGTCAAAATTGTACTTTTCTTAGTATAAGACTGCAAAAATGACTGAACTCAGAATATTCTTTTCTCTCCAAAAACTTTTCCTAGGGCCCTCTTATTGGAATATATCTATCTTTTGATAATGACAGATTCATGCTATAACTTTCTGTTTAGTAACTGCATTTGTAGTCACTAAGGTTTCAGTGACAGGTTTTGTGACAGGTTTCAGTTACAAATGTTCTGTCTGCATATTTACTTTTGATACTTGAAACTCCAAAATCTGGAGATATATTCCTTTTTTTACTGAATTTCTTTTAACTCTCAGCACAATTATCTTGTATTCCGATGATCAGAAGTGTACGTGATAATTCCCTTTTCAAAGGAAGGCAAGAACATGTGTCATTTGGATTTTTAAATTAAACTTTTAAAATGTATGTACATTAGAGCTGTTGTGAGGCAGTTTGGTTTTTTCTTTCTTTTGTTTCACTCACACAAAGTGCAGAATATCCTCTTGTTTCATGGCAATACCATTCATTCCCAAAAGGAAGCATTTTTATTAATACCAGCTTGGCATTTCTCTTTTTCCCACTGCTTAAGTAGAAGAGCCAAGCCTTGCCTCCCTAGTCCTTCTCTCACAATAGATTTTCTCACCAGGCAAGGCAGAAAAAGAAGGAAAAAATGAGAGTCCAATTAAAATGTAGTATTTCACACCAGGTACAGGTGAATTTAGCTGAGTTTTTTAGAGACTAACTGTGTATACAGCAAAACATTGCAAGCAGGAGAAATTATGAAGGAGTTTTGAAGGTACTGGTCTTATTTACTACAAAGAAGAAATAATTCAGAGAAATGAGATTTATTGGCTGAAATAATTTAAAAAATAGCAAAAATTCAAACTGGTAGAATAAGTGGTTCAGAAAATTTCCCAGAATTTGGCAAGATAGAAGTTTCTTTAAGCCATCACATTAATGGGATCTAAGGAAACCTGTAGATGGCAGATTCAAAGAATGTTTCTAAAGCGATATTGGAGCTAAAAACTGTCTTTGGATGTCATGAAAGCATGTACCACTGAAATCTTAGACTCAAAACCTTTACTCAAAAAAGTAAATTATGTAAATCCTGTTGTTATAAAAAAAATTTTAAATTTTCTTGTATTTTTAAGTGAAACTTATTTTATTTTAGATTGAAAAAGAGGAGGAAAGGGAGGAATTGTTCATTCCTTAGGGTTGCTTTCATTTTGCAGTACTCGAATTGGAGTTGTTGAATATACTTCTATTTATTTCTTTTTAACCAAACAGTTCAAGGAAGAAAGCTGGAGTGGACTCCTGAGGAACATGGATATGTGAGGACAGATTAAGCAAATGAGTTAGTAACTTTACTGACCAGTGACTGAATCTGCAAATATCTTAAAGCTAAATAGATGGATAGGTGCATTACTGTAAAACATGCTGCTATAATATTGAAGGTGTGGTGCAAATTAGTAAAAGAAAATTGAGGCTGAGCATCAGAAGAATTTTTGGCAAACTTTTTATGTTATGAAATAACTTTGCAGAAATATGTTGAGTGCCACATTGCTTCATTTTAAAAAGCACTCAGCAAAAATGCATTAATGAAAACAGTAAATAGACACTGTTTCTCTAGCTCTCTCTTACAGAGGGAAGAGCACTTTCTAGGATCACTTCCGAGCCTGAATTTCGAGCTAGAATTTTTTTTCAGTTTTTGTGAGTTCCAGCAAAGGTTCTTTAGGCCAGAGTTTCAAAAATATTCTTATGATTTCGTCATAGCAGTACCAAGCAGATATAGCAAAAATCTTTTCACAGACTTTCAAAGTTGTGAATGTCTGCTCAGGAAAATAAACACATCTAACAGATCAATCATTTTGTGACCTGTGGGTAACTATTTGCTGCGCTGTTGAACAGTCTCCTGTCCTTGCTGCTGCCATCGAGGCTAACCGGTAACATACCTAGATAAAGCTCGTCCAGTGTTTGGAGAAGCGTTAGGCTAAAAGGTATTTACAGTGTTATCCTTTGACACAGCTCATCCCTTAACAGGCCAGTTAATCTCCTTGATATACAGATCTTATTCATCCAGACTCTCATACACAGGGCAGCTTAATTGTGTGAAGGGCTGTGATCTAGGTTTATGATTTCTCTTTCTATTACTCGGCAGCTCTGATACTCACAGAATTAATGTCTTGCTGATTTCTTGACATTAATAGCTATCTTCTTTATGTTCAATGTGTTAAGAGAGCCTATTATGAATTCTGTCAAATTTAAATTTTGATTCAAAGTAGGAAAGGTCACACTGTATATGTTTTTACTAATACTGCTTTGATTCATTGTATACCCCATAGGTATTATGAAATATAAGGACTTGTTCATATGGTTTTTTTCACAGATTTTTATACGAGTTATCTCAGATCCCCAACTTCACAGAACGAGCCCAGTGCATTATCTTCCAGTCAGTTTTCTCTGAAGGAATAACATCAGTGCACCGGAAAGTTGATATCATAACGCGAGTTTCCAAGGTAAGTCCTAATGGAAGCTAAATAACAATTAAATGTGTATTAGATTCTTTATGCTTTTTTTTTTTTTCTTACTGTAAGTGATGAGCCTTAAGCCTGGTTATTGGCTTTGCAGAAAAATAAAAACAGCTTCTTAAATTTCTTAATTGCTTATAAGAACAGGAGGTGAAGGACATGGGAGGGGTTAGTAATGTGTGATGCCCTACCTTCTACCAAGGAACATTAATTTTTACTTGAATGCAGATTTTGGTTAATTTGCACATTAAGTGCAGTAATAGATATTCTCTGTAAAATAGACATAATTATTGAACTAGATTAGTATGAGGTCTTCCAAACAAAAACAGTAAGGAATCTCCTTCAGTCCTGCATTAATTTTTTTGTCATCTACATAGTACACGATGCTGTACAATTTGCTTTGTATAGATTGAGTGAAAGATAATATCTTAAGCAGATACAGAATAATAAATTCTTCTCTTAAGTATCTGATCCTGTTCTGGTCCTGCACCAGTTAAAGCATGAAACACTTTATTGAAGCATAAAATTGCTCTAAACTTAAAATCATAAGAATCCCCAAATTCGATTTCCCACCTCTCTTTCAAACTGATGCACAAACCTATTCTTCCACCACTGCGATGTTCTTTTCAAAGGCTGTTTAAGAAGGTCATTGTAAAGGATAGACCTGACATGTTGAACATGAAGAGAATGATCAGGTAATTTGAAACCAAGGTTTTAAACTGTGAGAACTAATGCACCTACTTCCTTGGTGTAAACTTGATTATTCTTAAAAATGTGACTCTAAAACTGGTATTTTGGTATTCTGTATTTACAAACTATTGATTGCCTATCAGATTTTCTCAGCTGAATTGAATTTTTTGTAGTTGCCCACTGTAAGGGCTATGAGTAAAATTTGTTTATGATGGATGATTTTGTGAGACAAGGAAAAACAAGTTGAAAAGCAGTTAATTGCATGGGATATTTGATCAAACCT